>NC_136424.1:266732552-267332552 GCF_052625555.1 Lactuca saligna | reverse complement strand
TTTTTAGAGAGAGAAAGTAGAGAGAGAAAGTAGTGTGCAACCAAAAGGGTGAAAGAATGAATGAAAGGGGTCTCCTCCAATATATATATATATATATATATATATATATATATATATATATATATATATATAGAGTTAGGTGTGAAGATGGAGAGTGTCTGCGGCTGGGTGTGCGATGATATACTAAGCCCAAAGCACTCATATGGGCCCACAATTTCGCTGTAAGATGATAAATTCGAGTGAAACATTGATATACAGATCCATTGTACATGATAAAAGTTTCGGGTTGTCATAGTAGATATACCCATATATCCTATAATCATCGATAAAAGTCACATAAAAGCGGTTCACATCCCTTGTGGTAGATCTAAAGGGCGCACACTCATCAATGTGTATGAGATCCAATAAACCCTCACCCCTTCACAAGTTCCAGTGAAGGGAGACTTGGTCATCTTTCCAAGTAAACAAGACTCGCACACGTAATCGTCCCTAAGGTCGAATGACTCCAACACTCAATCCTTTTGGAGTTGGGCTAGCATTTCTTTTTGACATGTGCAAGATGACAATGCCACAAGCATGCTTTATCCAAACTATTTGAAGAATCAATACAAAATACATCATTTCCTAAATTATCTACAACCATTACAGTTTCGTATATTCCATTACAAGGCAATGCTTCAAAATATAAAACACCATTAAGATAAGCATAAATATAACCCTTTTCATTATCTAATTAATATCTAAATCCTTCTATATCTAAACCAGGAAAAGAAATTATGTTTCTTGCCATATCTTGCGAATAGCAACAATTATTTAAATCTAAACCTAATCCATTACTAAGCACTAAAGAGTAAACTCCAATCTTGGTGACATGCGATGATCTTCTGTTTCCCATGATTAGGTTTATCTTCCCATGCTCCACATCCTTATTTCTTCTTAGTCCCTGCAAATAAGAACATATGTGAAAACCACATCCTGGATCAAGAACCCAAGAAATAGCGTGCGATGAATCATTAGATTTAACAGTGTATATACCTGCAAAGGATGGCTTGATCTTCCCATCCTTGATAGCATGCAGATACTCTGGGCAGCTTCATTTCCAACCTTGGTTCAACTAGAAGAGGTACCATATTAGGACTTTCCCTTGTGGTTGCTCTTTAAGGGAGCCTTCCTCTTCTTACCTATCCCTTGCCCTATTGCCAAGACAGGGGCAGTAGCAGGAGCACGCATTGATGCAATAGACTTATCTTTGAGATTTCTCTCAGTAGTCCTTGGCAAGCCTTGAAGCTTGCTCAAAGTAACCTTTTCCTTATTAATATGATAGGTAATTCGGAACTGGTTGTAGCAGGGAGGCAAGGAATGAAGGATGATGTCAATTGCCATCTCTTCATCAAAGTTAACATTTATGTTTAGCAGATGATCAACATATATCTGCATCTTTTGTAGACAAGCGGTAAGGGACTTTCCATTACCCATTTTGGAAATGATCATCGAAGTGATGATCTCGTACCTTTCTTGCCTAGTGCTTTGGTGGTATCTATCCAACAAATCTTGATGCATCTCATAGGGATACATGTCGTCATAGGATTTCTAGAGTTCTGTAGTCATAGTCGCCAGCATGATGCAATGGGCATTCGTAGCATCACACTCATGGGCCTTAAAAGCCGCGATCTCTTCAAAAGAGGCAGCGTTGATGTTGATTTCTTTCAGCTTCTCATCAAGGACATACTCTTTGTGCTCATAGCAAGTGACCATTTGGATGTTGCGGATCCAATCATTGAAATTGGACCCGTCAAAGATCACTCTCACACACAAGTTCATGATTGAGAATGTGTCGGAGGAATTTGAGCCAGAAGGGTTGTTGTTGACGTTCAACATCTGAAATAGAAAAAGACAAAGTTTAATTAGAAATAAATCCCCAATTAAACACCCAAATGAGAAATTAGGGCTAGGATCCAGCAACATTATTTACAAATTAGAATAGGCATGCCATAATCTAACATGCAAATAATTTGAAGGTAAGGGAATGACGATTCACTAATTCTCCACCATGAAAAATGAAAAGGAGATTAAGTTTTAAATGTATTGAAAATTCCTAGATCTATTGAGATTCGTTGAATTTTTCAATGGCATGTTTAAATCTCGATATGCCCCTCAAGTTTGAAACTGGGATGCCGAGGATCACAAAGCGGAGGTGAATAACCATGTCAATGCACATGGTGCCCTCATTGTTACAGTCACCTATTCGATGTGCCAGTTAACCACACATGCTTCATCGAACTTCGACAAACAATGAGTCACCGCTTGCAACATTTTCTAAGAGCCCAAAGTGTGTCAGTTAACCACACATGCTCCACTAACGTCCTAGCAAGGGTACAAAGTGTAATTTCATAAAATTGTATCAATTTCACTTTTTTCATAAAGTAACTTAGATTGGGAATATTTTGAAAAAAATTTAGTTACTTTTATAATTCATTATACATTTAATGAGGAAAGGGTTGCCCTATCCTACCCGTTCGGCTAATGACCTTCCAACAATCAAGGAAGCAACAGGTGAGAGTGGACACCCATTAAACGACCATTTTATAGGCCATAACCTTTAGCCCCGTTATAGATCGGCTTCGTGAATGAGGCTTACTAACGGTAAGACTAGCAGTTTAAGTTATATATATATATATATATATATATATATATATATATATATATATATATATATTAATCTTATAATAAATAAAGTATAAGGTTGAATTTTAAACTTTTAAAATTCTAGGGTTTGAAATATAAATAATAAAAAATTTAAATTTCAAAAACTTGAGGGCAAGTTTTTGAACTTTTCCACACAAATAGGATCAAATAGAAAATAAGTTAAAATTAAACATTTAATTTAATTATTATCTAAATTTAAACTAATCTATTTAATTCACAAGATAATTCATCAAATAATTTAAATATTCAAAGATTATCATACAAGGAATTCATTATTCAAACAATTGGTAATTATCTTTTGTTTTGGTAAGGATAATCATATAACAACAATAAAATTCGTATTAGTCCAAAAGGATTTAGGTAATTATCCTTCAGCAAAACAACAAGAAATCCCAAAAATCCCTCTGTTTGACACTTCGACTTGCCGAATCCCTAACTGTACTCACTGAGTTGGACCGAGTCACCAAGTGCAGCTAGAGACTTGCTGAGTCAGGTCGGGCAGAGGGCAGAAAAATGATTTTCTGAGAGGATGAACATAGAAGGCATCAATACAAAATAAACCAATCAAGGCTCTGATACCACTAATGGGTTTTATGCAAAATTACATCCTCTGTGCTCATGCAAACCCTAAAGCTTGGATCTAGCTTTCTCTATTGTACATGCAATTCATCCAATACATACAAACCCTAGATCTAGCATATATATCACGAAATTATCATAACAGAACAGATCTAGATGATTACCTCTTGAACAATGGATTGAATCTTATTGTCTTGGAGCTAAGAGTCACAAATGTCACTCCTCTAATGGCTTACAAACACCACACAATCAAGAGGATGATATTAGAGAGAGGGGATAGGCACAATTTAGGTTATGAAGGCTTTCAGGGTTCAAGTGGCCAAAAATTGGAAGCCTTAGGGTCTTATGTATACTGGTGTTGCTAGGGTTTTAGTCTAAACCCTAATGGACAGCTTAGGCCTTAAGCAATCCAAGGAAGCTTCTTGAATAAGGCCCTTATGATTTATCCTTTAATATATTATTCATGTAATATATTAATGAGTAAATTACTGAAATCTTCCCTGTGGTTTGCTCAAAATTACATGTTTGGTCCCTAATTTTTTTTAGCACTCGGATCGTCCCTGTGGTTTGATTTTGTTGCGTTTTTCGTCCCTATGGTTTGGTAAAAATTGCATGTTTGGTCCCTAACTTTATGTATGTAAGGGACGAAAAATGCAACAAAGTCAAACCACAAGGAGAAAAAACGCAACAAAATCAAACCATAGGGACGATCCGCGTGTAAAAAAAAGTTAGGGACCAAACGTGCAATTTTGACCAAACCACAGGGACGATTTCAGTAATTTACTCTATTTTAATAAACCATATTAACCTCTCTATTCATAAATCACTCTGTCAAGTTGCTTTGGTGAAGGAAACCCAAAAGAACCATGCACAACCGGGTCAAGTACTTACCATATCTAGATACGAGTTTAGGCACTAATCCAACACTAGCTTGGGAAGTGTTTCAATAAGAAAGACCTCGGAGAAGCTGCCTATATTCTGGGGATAAAGATATGGCAAGACAACAGTAAAAGACTAATTATTCTTAGTCAAAGTACCTACTTAGACAGGGTGTTGAAAAGATTCAGAATGGAAAATTCCACGAAAGGAGACTTAGGTGCTGTTTGTTTTTCTATAAAAACCTCTTCAAACCACTTATTGCTGCGCGGCGCAGCACACGCGCAACACTTTCCCTCTCGCAGCAGTTTGTTTTTTGAAAGACTTCAGACTACAAAACCTCTGCGTGTGTGCTGCGTGGCGCAGCACTTGACTTGCCTCTTCTAACCTCTTCAACTTTCATTTTTCTAAGTGTTTTTTTAAGAATTTTTGTATAATTTTTAAAAAAAAAAATTTAAAAAAACTTTGATTTTCTTAAATTTTTATTTAGGGATGTGATACTATTTATTTTTATAATTTCCACAATTTTTTTTAACTTGATTTTTTTAATTTTTTTTACCGTTTTATTAATAATGTTTTCAATTTGAGTTGCATCTTTTTTAACGTGTGTAATTTTTTTCAAACTTTGTAGACAACGTTTACAATACTTTCTTAATTTTTTTATTATTTTGTTTTTTAATGTTTTTTTAAAATTAGTTTTTTTTCTAGAATAAAACTATTAGCTTCTTTTTCATTTTCTAAAGATTTTAAAAAAAAAGTTTTATATTTTTGTTTTTTACATGCTCTTTTTATTATTATTTCAATGCTTTAAGACTAGAATTATTAAATTTCGGTGTTGAGAACTATTTTCATTTTATAAAATTAGTTTATTTAAATTTCAGTTTACTGCTGCAGTCTGCAGATGTTAAAAAACAAACACGCTTCTTATTATAGGTTGCAGCTGTTTGTTCCACCTCTTCTGCTACAGAGGATTGTAGAGGTGGTCCGCAGACTTTGTTTCGAAAAAACAAACAGCACCTTACTCATCCAAGGAAATACCAAACTGAGTAAGACTCAGAGTCTGAGTACAGAGGCTGAGATAGCTAAGATGAGTCAAGTACCATATGCTTCCGTGGTTGGCTTGATCATGTATGCTATGACTTGTACTCCCCCTGATGTGGCCTTCGTTTTGAGAATGGTCAGCGGATATCAAGGGAATCCTAGTAAAGCTCACAGGACTGTGGTAAAGAACATTCTCAAGTACCTACGATGTAGTATAGACTGGGTCCTTACCCTCGGTGGGAGTGATTTCTTGAGAGTGACGGGGAATGGTGATGCTAGTTTGTAGATCGACAAAGATTATTTACGCTCTCAGTCGGGCGGGGTATTTAGCATGAATAGAGGAGCAATTACTTGGAAAAGTTCCAAATAGGATACTGTAACCGATTTAAAATGTGAATCAGAATACATAGCAGCAAGCAAAGCGGAAAAAGAGGCAATATGACTAAAGAACTTCATCAGAGACCTTGGAGTTGTACCAACTATAAAGGAGCCTATGGAGATTTTCTTTGACAATGACGGTGTGGTTGCCTTAACTAAGGAACGAAGGGATCATGGAAGATCTAGACACATCGAAAAAAATATCACTTCATAAGATATCGGGTGGTAGAAGGACTCCTCGTGGTATAGAGGGTATCGTCAGATGAGAACCCAACAGATCCCCTCACGAAGGGACTGAGTAGGGTTAAGTATTTGCAGCATGCGAGGAGTATTGGGTTGAAGGATGATATTAGTTTTAATGCTTAGATAGCTTCTTAGAAACGTGTAATAGATAAAATGTAATTGACATTTGATGATTAAATAAAAGGTGTCTTTTTATTTATAAGTAAAGTTATTGACTTATGTCAATTCTTTACTATTGTTTCATTTTGCATGTTTTGACTTCTAGAATAATAAGATTATTCAAACTATCCACAGTCGATCATACTTTGGAATTTGGTGTTGAGGTAAGACTGTCATGAATTTGGATTGAAGATTATCTGAAATGTTTAGACATAGCAAAAGATTGCTACACCATTCATGAGTGCTCATAAGGACTGAGTGTCGGATTAAACCCACGCTCACATGAATCACTTCGTGAAATTTATCACAAGTGATTGTGAGGTGATAATATCATATAGTCGTCAAAGCAAGATATATGAGGTGTTGACTATGAGTTGTGTATACATTGATACTGCGAAAATGCATCAGTAACTTGATGTTATAAAATGCACTATTTTGTATGACTTAACAAGTAGTTAGTACAAGCATATAATTTCTAAGTTTATATGCTCCTTTTAATTCTTGGAGGACTAAAAGTGATATACTGGGCCCCTCGATGATTTTGTTTTGACTTATGTGCTGGGCCCGGTCAAACTAAATAGATGTGTTCAGTTATGCTCTATATCAAACAAATCGGAAATCAAGAAACAAACTACTGGACAATAAGTATGATATTGTTCCATGTATATGTCCAACTGGTATCTTGTAGAATAGATGGTTATATGGTCATTTATCAAAAGGTCACGTTACTGACTAGGTCAGAGTTCGACAATGGCTTTTGAAACTTACGATTGCTAATCGGATCCTAAAGTGGCATTGACAACTATATTTATTAGACTTATCCATGTAGGAGACTTTAAGATTTAGTGTCTAAGCCCATAACTATAATTGGGATGTACTTGACACAATTATAGCATGCCCCTTTTGGGTTTCCTTCACCAATGCAATTTGATAGGATGGACTTTTGAGAATAAGACTATTATGATTTATTAATATATTATAAGTATACATATATATATATATATATATATATATATATATATATATATATATATATAATTGAGAAAAAATATTATGACTTAATTAGTATTGATCAAGAATTAATTTGGAATTAATTTAGTGATCAAAAGAGACTAATTAAATATACGGGTACTAATTAAGTAAATCAATGATTCTTATGGTGTGGGCCAATGATCCATGGTTATTTAGGATGGGAAAAACAATTGTGATAGTCCATGGAAGTTTAACCCATGGAGCCTATGTAATATGGAAGGTCATGGTGCGTTAGGGTTGGTAAAGATGTAACCCTAGCATTTGTTACACTATAAAAGAAATCCCCTAGAGCCAAAATCGGCTACACCTATCATTATAATAGTTTGATATTGATTTTGTGCTAAATAGCATATACTCTCAAGCATCCTCTTGTATTTGGTGTTTGTGACACATTAGAGGCATCACACTTGAGGTGCTAAAGCTTTCAAAGGCCAATACCTTCAAACGACTTCAAGAGGTATTTATCTAAACCATTTTATGTTTTATATCTTCACTTGTATTCTAGTTAGGATGTATGCTTTGGAAAAACTAAAAATGCATGTATAATTAGAGAAAACATAGATCCAAAGCAATTAGGGTATTTCACTGAAACCTTAATTTTTTTCTTAGGGTTTAAGCAATCCAATAGATCCTTCCAGAAGACCTCTTATAGACGAAATCTATATGGGCTACACATAGGATTTCGCCCATCCCTTCATAGGAATCCACAAGCCCAACATTGCAACTATTAGATAATTGCAATACCAGTCTCCTTAATTTAATTAGTCTCTTTTTATCACCAAATTAATTCCAAATTAAGTTCTAATCAATACTACTTAAATAATATGATTTCTCAATTAATGTATTATTCTTATAATATATGAATAAATCACAATTAACCTCTTTCTCCATTATTCATTCAATCAAGTTGTTATGGTGATGGCAAACTTAAAGGACCATGATACTCTCGGGTCAAGTACATACCAGTTATAGTCATAAGCTTAGACACTTAATCCAACAATTTGCCACTAGGATAAGTCTAATAACTATAACTGCAAGTACGTCTTCAAAATCTGAATAGCAATCTTACCTCTCAAAAGTTGTTGTCGAACTCTAATCTAGTCAATAATACATCCTTTAGATAAGGGATCATGTAGTCCTCCGTTCTCAACATATCATGCAGACAAAGAAATGGAATAAAGTATACTTATTGTCCAATAGTTTGTTTCCCAGTTTCTGATTTTTTTGACATAGAACTTAATTGAACACACCAATTAAGTCCTAACCAGGTCCCGACACATAAGTCAACACAAAATCATCGAGGGGCCCAAGATATCGCTTGTAATCCTCTTAGGATAAAAGGAACAGATAAACTTTGACTTATATTCATTCACTATTTACTTATTAAATCATACATAACAATACGTTTTATAACATCAAGTTACTGATGCGTTTACACACTATTAATTCACAACCAAATTGTAAACAACAACTCGTATATCTCATTTTAAAGACTATATGATATTAGCATCTCACAATCACTCGTGATAAATTACATGAAGTGATTCATATGAGTCTGAGTTTAATCCAATACTCAAATCTTATTTCAAGAGTATTCATGAACGTTGCAAGAAATTTTTACTATGTCTAAACACTTGTACACTCTACAAACCAATTCATGATAGTCTAACCTCATAGCCTACTTCCATAGTATGATCGACTGTGGATAATTTGGATAATCCTTTTATTTTGGAAGTCAAAACATGCAAAAGTGAAATATTAGTAAGCCATTGACACAAGATAGTAACTTTTCTAATAAATAAAACTCCTTTATTTAATCATCAAATGTCAATTACATTTTATCTATTACAAGTTCCTAAACAACTATCTAATAACTAAAACTAATATTGACCTTTAGACCAATACTCCTCGCATGTTGTACGAGATTAACATTGCTCTAACCCTTTGTGAGAGTATCCGTTGGGTTCTCCTTTGATAATACCCTATTTACTACGTGGTGTCCCTTTTCTACCTGATGTATGATGAAGTGGTAATTTTTTTTAATGTGCCTGGATCTCCCATGACCCCTCGGTTCCTTGGTTAAGGCAACCGCTCCTTCGTTTTCACAGAAAATCTTCATAGGATCCTTTATGGCTGGTATAACTCCAAGGTCTCCGATGAAGTCCTTCAACCATATTGCCTTCTTCGATGGATCGCTCGCTGCTATGTACTTTGATTCACACATTGAATCAACTATAGCCTCCTGATTGGGACTTTTCTAAGTCACTGCTCCTCCTTTCAGAGTAAATACCCAGCCTGACTGAGAGTGGAAGTTATCTCAGTTGGTCTGAAAACTAGCATCACTATACCATGTCACTCTCAAGTATTCACTTCCACCAACTACAAGGACCCAAGCCTTCATTGTTCGTAGATACTTAAGATTCTTCTTTACTACTATCCAGTGAGCTCTACCAGTTCCCTTGATATTGACTGAACATGCTCAAAGCAAAAGCCACATCTAGACGAGTACATGTCATAGCACACATGATCGAGCCAACAATGGAAGCATATGGTAGTCGACTCATTTCTACTATCTCATCATCGATACTCAGGATTTGAGTCTTACTAAATTTGGTATTGCTCTGGATTGGTAACTCCCCTTTCTTGGAATTCTCTAAGCTAAAAAGTTTCAGCACTTTATCCAAGTATTTTGACTAAGTCCTATTAGTCTCTTACACCTATTTCTCAATACCCTTATCCCTAGAATATATGCAACCTCTCCATGGTCCTTCATAGGAAAGCACTTCCCAGGCCAAGACTTAAGCTCCTACAAGATCGGGACGTCATTTCATATGTGTACTATGACATCAACATACTATACCAAGAAGCTAACTGTACTCCCACTAGCTTTGACATATACGCATGACTCATCCTTGCTTTTCAAGAAACCAAACTCTTTGATTTTGTAATCGAAACAAAGACTACATCTGTGAGATGCTTGTTTCAATCCATAGATGGATTTCTCAAGCTTGCACACTCTATTCGGGTACTTTGAATCCATAAAACACTGTGGCTGATTCATGTAAACATCCTTAGCCAAATTTACGTTAAGGAAGGCGGTTTGGACATCCGTCTGTCATATTTCATAAACATAAAACACAATTATGGCTAGCATAACCCTTATAGATTTGATCTTGGCCACTGGTGAGAAGGTCTCATCATATTAAACCCCAGGGGTTTGAGTAAAGACCTTCATAACCAATCGTGCCTTGAACATATGCACTTTCCCATCCATGTCGGTTTTCTTCTTAAAGATCCACCTGCAGTCATCCGTCTTACGACCTGGTACATTGTTAACTAAGTTCCAAACGTGATTGTCATACATGGACTGAATCTCGTTATCCATCGCCTCTTTTCAATTTGCAGACTCTGGGCTTGCCATGGCTTCCTTCTAGTTGTTAGGTTCATCCATATTTGTTAATGTACTATCACTAATAAATGTATCACCCTCAGTAGTTATATAGAAGCCATATAACACCGGTGGAACACTAACTATACTGGAATGTCTAAGATATAAGGACTCGTCAACCGGTTCAACAAGAGTTTCCCCCTTGGCTTGAATGCTAGTGCTTGAGGTTCCTTCATCACTTGATTCTTGAAGCTCTTCAAGGTCAATTTTCCTCCCACTATCCTCTTTTCATGTAAGTTCTCTCTTTCGGAAAACCCCTCTCCTCGCAACAAAGATAACATTATCACTCAGTTTGTAGATGAGATATCCAAAGGACTTCTACGGATAGCCTATGAAAATACACCGCCCAGTGCAAGGTTCAAGCTTTTCATGAGTCCCTCGTCTTAAGAGAGCCTCACAACCCCAAACTTTGTTATGTGCCAACAAGGGAACATTTGCTTTCCATATCTCGTGAGGTTTTTTGGCAACCTTCTTAGTTAGGACTAGATTAAGTATATGGGTGGCAGTCTCTAAGGCATACCCCCTAAAAGAGATAAGTAATGAAGCTCGTCTCATCATGGAACAAACCATGTCCAACAAGGTTCAATTGCGCCTCACATCCATATTATTCAGCGGCGATGTCCTAGGCAGTGTCAATTGTGATACAATTCCACATTCCTTAAGATAGTCATGGAACTCGATACTAACATATACACTACCTCAGTCAGATGGGAGCATCTTTATCATCCTGCCCAATTGATTCTCCACTTCTTGGTTAAACGCTTTGAACTTTTATAACGTTTTTGACTTATGTTTGATTAAGTAAATATACCCATATATATGCTATAGTCATCAGTAAAAGTCACGTAGAAGCGATTTCCATCCCTTGTTGTGGATCTAAAGGGCCCACACACATCAATGTGTATGAGATCGAGTAATCCCTCACCTCTTTCACAAGTAACATGAAAGGTGACTTAGTCATCTTTCCAAGCAGACAAGATTTGCACATGTCATCCAACTTTAGGTGAAACGACTCCAACACTCCATCCTTTTGGAGTTGGGCTATGCGCTTCTTGTTGACATGACCAAGACGACAATGCCACAAGTATGCCTTGTCCGAACCATTGGACGAATCAATATGCAACACACTATTTCCTAAGTTGTCTACAACCATCACAGTTTCATATATACCATTATGATGCAATGATTCAAAATAGAAAGTACCATTATATAAAGCATTAATAGAACTAATTTCACTATTAAAAAAAATCTAAAACCTTGTTTATACAAACCATGAAATGAAATAATATTCCTCGCCATATCTTACGAGTAGTAACAATTATTCACCTCTAAGCCTAACCCATTACTAAACACTAAAAATTTAACTCCAATCTTGGTGACAGGCAACACTTTCCTATTCCCCATTCTCACACCCCAAAACCAAGAACGACGGAAACGTTCTATGCAGAGGACGTTATGTACAGTATCACAACAATGAAAAGTAGTAAACAGGCAACAACATCATCCATTTCATTAACAATATAATTATTATACAAGTGTGTTCTGTCAAATTTTGATAAACACTAATCAAAATGAAAGATAAGTCTTGAACGAGCTCCATCTTTTCTAAACCTTGCATTGGTACCTGTTTATGTTTGACCAGAGGATACAAGTTATTTTGAAAGAGAGTATCCGCTTTAAAGCTGGTGAGATCATAAGTATTTTAGTGGCTTAATTTGTATGTAAGAATTTGTATGTATATGAATTGTAAGTATTGAAAATGTTTGTAAAACAACTGTAAACGTTTGAAAAATCCTAGAAATCCCTATGATTCCTACTTTTATAATAGGGAGTCTTCTACCAAGACTTAACTGATCTATATGTACCCTTCTACCAAGGCATCAAGTGTCTGTGTGTGTCTCTTGTAGGAGTGTGTATTTTCCCAAGTATGAATATCATTAACCAAAAATATAGTTTCTACATTCCCGTGCTTCGTGTGTGTGTTCATGAAGTGAATGTAATGGGAAAATGAAATAGTATTATGGTGTAGTGCCGAACTACAGCCGTACCAATTACCTTAAGTCTAGGGAAATTCTTCTAAGTACTGTAGCATTTGAAATAAATAACTACATCGATACTCAACTACCTTATTTGAGGGATAAGGTATAATGTGATGTCTAGATCCTAGGCTATACGCTCCCCTGTCAAAGGGATTTTGTAACCTACCCACGACGCCTGCATGTATGGAAGCCGTGACCATCCACATTACTATGATCATGTATACTCGATATAACTATCACAATTGCGTTGTGATTCATCGGTATAGTTAGATCCTAAACTTGTTCCATGTTATAGCACCTAGTGACGTCTGTCCTATGTATATGTAAGCGTACTCATGTAAGTGTGATTATGTAATTGTACTCATTTAAGTGTAATCATGTAATTGTACCCATGTAAGTGTAAACATGTATACATATCTATGTAATAGTATAGTAATGTACTGTAATGTTCTGCGTGTACTAGTTGTAATGTGTTATCTCTCTCTATCTAGCAAGTATTGACTCATGAATGAACTGACTCATTGTATGATATCGCCTTCTAGTAATAGTTCTAGTATCTTCTTAAACTACCCTGATGGTATTTTACTAGTAATCTAACTAGTGCGTATGGACATGGATGTATACCCTTGCTACCCAAGGGCATTGGATGAACTGGAAGGACCATTATGACTATATATGTACACATGATATATTACTAATATTTAAACAACATTCGGACGGGTACCCGATATCCCACCAGACCACATCTCAAGCGCGAAAAGGAAATAGGGTGGATAGCCTTCCTATGTCTTTTAAACATTCCTTATATAAATATACATATATAGGCATGAAATTTATAATATAAAATCATAAAGTAAGTTTTGTAAAATCTTTGAACATAATTATTATCTAATAAAAGATTGACTTGTTGTCAATCTAGAAAACGGTTTGAAAGCATGAGTTTGATAAAACAGTTTAGTATAAAGAAACATTTGTTTGAAACACAATTGTAAATGAGTTTCAAATGAAACATACAGAGTAAAATGTACAGTGTAATAAGGAGTTTTCAACACATAAAATGTTTATGAAAAACATTTGAAGTAAACTGTTTGGTAAAACAGCTAATGAGTAGCCAATCATTTAAATGCTGCTTATTAATCACATGTGATTGATATAATAATTAGCATAACTCTACTTGTATCCCCCCCCCATAAAACATTTAAAAACAATTAAATCATTGATTAAGGGGTATGAAGTCACCTGTTGTGGGTTATACGGATTAACTGAAGAGGTAGGACTGCTAGGTGTCAAGTGAAGATATTAGACACACACAATGGTCCTAATTACATATGAAGACATATCTATATAAACAATTAATGATTATAACACTAATTAAACATGTATAAACATCCTAATGCGAGGATAACACTTTTGGTCAAGTGCTACGAGGCTAATAGGTATCAACAAAGGAGTGCAAGACCTCATATGGATGTTTATGGTCAAATGACCATGTGTGTTGGAGTTTACGGTCCAAGGGGGTAAACTCCTGGCCGTAAACTCTCAACTAGGTCTCTAAATGAAGCTTAAATTTATTACAACTTATGTGGTGAAGTTCTTCTAGGCTTAAACAAGTGTTAGGGCTTTCCTTGTAACTCCTTTGAGGAGTTCACAGGCATGGGACCATATCCCATGGAGATTACGGCCGTAATCTCCTTTAGGAGGGTGTTTGTGGTGCTTTCAAGTCCCTAATTTAACTAGGAACTAAACTATTCTAGTGTACAAGACTTTAGAAGAGTTTATATCACCATTTGGCACTATTGTTTGGAGTTCACAGCCCTTGAACTTCTTGGGCCGTGAACACCTTACTCTTGGTGTTCTAATGGTGTTTTCTTGTCCTAAACGCATTAGGGTACATGTCTAAATTCAAGCCTAAGCCCTAGGAAGTGTTTGTGGCATCAAAACACCCCTAACATGAGTTTTCGGCCCATGAACTATTTGGTCATGAGTTTGCGGCCATGAACACCCATAGGTGTTGGTATTTTGATTGTTTTGGGTCCTAGACACATCAAGGTAATGTGCTATGCTAGTCTCTTGGCTCAATGAAGGCATTTAGGGAATTGTGGCAACCTAAAATGGAGTTCACGGCCCAAGAACTTCCTTGGCCGTGAACTCACTTTCAACGTTTGATTTTTAATGATTTTGTGGTCTAAACATGTCCTGGTAGTTCCTAGGTTGAGTTCCAAGTCTTAGAGGGACATTGGGCACTCTTTTGGCCCTTAAAAAGGAGTTTACTCTCCAAGTGGTTTTGGCGGTAAACTCCCAAATCTTGGGGTTTTTATCCGATTTTGATTTTATAAAAAACAATCTAAGCTATATAATATAACTAGATAGAAGTACTCACAATTTGGGATAAAAACCCGAAGATCCGTGAGAGAGAATTCGGCTTTTCTCTAGTTGGAAATGCAACTAATGAATGAATATGGTTCAGATTTCTATATATAGTCCTGAGATTTTTGGCAGAAAATATTTTATTCCCGGAATGAACTCTAATAGCATAGAGTATTGGAATAACAGTGTTGCACAAAACCCTAGTGCATCCACTCTCCTGATATCTCCTTAAGTGCTAAACCTGAAATACTCAAACTTATACCCAAAGTCTGAATTTTCACTGTAACTATTCTAACTTCTATTAGCTTGATATGGTTTGTTCAGAATGGAAATTTCGGGTTGTCACATCATCCCCCTGTTAAAGGGAATTTCGTCCGTAAATTAGAATTTAGATAGGGAAGTAGGTATGAATGATCAAGTCGTGATGTGGAAACTTCCTAATCGATTGGTTATAGCGCTCCTAAGTGAAATCGGGTTCTCGGTTGGTATCCCAACCAACCTTCACTAACTGGTGACGGTGTTGCTTCGCCTGTTTGACCTCTCAGTCGAGGGTCACTACGGTTTTACTACGAAGGCGAGGATCTCGACGAGTGGACTTACAAGAGTCCTAACGGAAAGGTATGGTTTCACGATCGAGAAGCGAAGAGTAGAATGTACGTTACTAAGTTCGCGGAGTAGATCTAGTCTGCGAGATATAGGACTGATTCTGGTAAGAATCTCGGAGGTCCTATCTATCTTGGATTTAGCTTTCCACGCTTTATGAAGCGTATTAATCCGTTCCCAGAGTGAGACTTCCTAAAGAACTTGGTCTCTAATTTCGAATCTCCAAGGTTTCCTTTTCTTGTTTAACTTCCCAGTCAAGGGCCACTCCTTGCTGGGTTAATGTCGTACGGTTTCCTGTGATTTTCGATGGGTTTTGGATGAACTATGATAGTAGGTCTATAAGACCTAGAATTTGGCGAATGATTGTCGGCGTCTCTGGTGTCGACAAATTCTCAACGGTTTTGACAAATTGTAAGAGTACTCAAAATTTCCCACATCACTAACAGTGTCTCATAGAAATTTGACTCTTCGATTTCAAAACCCGTGCCTAGAGAACTTCGTGAAAAGTACCTCTGAAGGTAATGTTTCCATGGGTTTCTACTTACTATGAGGGTAGATAATTAAGTCATTATATGGAGAAATGACGAACTGATCCAAGTAAGAAAAATGTACCCTACTCATTTAGCTCATGAAAACTATGGGTGTATTTGTCCTATACGAAGGGTATCATTACGGACTTGAAGTGTCCGCATCGAGTTCGGAAGATAGTCTTCCGGACATCTTTCCCTAACACTCGAACTGGTGATATTCGGATTTCAGATCCATTTCTGCAAGTAATTCTTTCTTTGCGTTTGCTCAACCATTTCGTCTATGTGAGGCAGAGATAACGATTTCTAATGAAAATTCTTGATGGAGTCCTCGATATCCGAGGTACATACGATGCAATCCGTCGATCTCTGGAAGAATATAACCGGGGTTCTCCAGGGTGAGAAGCCTAGTCTTCTAATTCTATTTCTGTTAGTTCGCTAAGTTGTTCGGGTTGTTCTTGTATCTTCGTAGGCGTTTAGATTGTAGGGCAATCTGTTTATAGAGGTCCTACTGGGTTCTAAGTTTGTTCACATGACGTTGAGATTACTCGTAGTCTTGGGCATTCTCTGTCATGAAGTTCATATTTAGGATTCATACATGGTTTCACAATCAGAATCTCGTGTATACAAGTCGTATATAATTAAGATTGAAAAGTTAGTCGAATAACTGATTCTTCTTTAAGCTCATATCCCATCGGGGAAAAAGAAGTTAAAGTAGAATCATCAATTCTAAACCTATAGAACCTTTATTATATATTACCCTTATGTATACATTCCCCAGTTATAGATCAACCGCATGAATCCCCGGATTAAACTTGACGTACTGCACGAGTGGTACTTCGGGGATTTCTTCGAAAAAGAAAAGAACTATGAGGTACTCAATGCATGAGTACTTCGGTGTTCTGATATGACGGCTTCACTAAAACGACGTTTTCTGACAAAGAGATGTGCGTATGAAACTGTTTTTGTCAGGATCAAATTGAATCGAGTCGTATGATAATGTCGGAATCATACAGAAACGTAAAGACATTAGATTTGAACATAAGGCGCTTACAGACAAAACACAACTGTGCAACCATGAACAAAGTTACAGTACATTAGACTTACTACAAGACTATTTCTACGAATAAGGCATACTACAAAAGACAAGTATACGCAGCACGAGCATCCCTATACAGACAGGATCTCGCAAAAGGTAAGACTCTAGTTGCACTAGTTTCGGATAGTTTATAAGTTTGTTACAACAAAACGCCTAAATTACATTAACGTGGGTTCCAGAGCAGGTTCTCCCGCAACTGTGATCCTGAGAATCTTCCCATCTGCGCCGGAGTTCATTGTTATAGGGCAATTCTTTTGGAAGTTCCCTATCTCACCGCATTGGTGGCATGACTGGCTAGTACTGGTATTGTTGGCAGGAGTGCGTTGTTTAGCCAGTTTTATGTGGACACGAGTGCCTTCCTCATTACTCCACCTTGGAAACTGCTTTTTAAAGCGTTCAGCAGGAGTTGCCACTTGTGGCTGTGGCATGGCAAGTCTTTGGGCTCTCTTGCGCTCCTTTAGGGCTTTACGATATTGTCTCTTCCTTTCGGTCTTACGGCTTCGGAAGCCCATGACTGTTGCCATTTATTGGTTTCCCGATTTGGCATTACCATCGGAACTCTCGACTCCTTTGTCAGTCTTGCTTCTGTTGCCTGAGTTGATGTGCGTAAGGAAAGTTATCACAACAGATGCTACTGCAGCTTGTAATGTAGCGGCATCGATATGGAGGATAGGGGTTTCGTTGTTCAACTGATTGTTTCCGGATGACGACATGATTCTGTAACACGAAAGATAAGGGTTTTGTGAGCGATTATGGTTGACCCTAGATGTACTTCGATTGTCTAAGTAAAGAGCAAGACTATGTTCTTGAAAGTTTGACCTACATCCCTATGATGAAGTCCTAGCACGAAATGGAAGTATGTTCACGGAGGTTTGACCTACATCCCAATGATGCAATCCTAGTACTGAATGAAGGTGTGTTCATGAAGGGTCAACCTACATCCCTATGATGCAGTCCTAGTAATGGAATGGAAGTGAGTTTGTAGAATGGTCTCAAGATGTTTGTTGTTCAAGCCGAGGTATTGTTGGTTGGTGAATAACATGATCCAACCATTAAAAGAGACTTGGAAATGTCTCTGATGTTAAATTACTATAGTCCAATGACTTGACTAAAGTATGTTTCAGATAAACTCAAATGAAAGTATGATATGAGTTCTTGAATAAAGAATGACACAGAAGTTAGCCGACTGTCAATATCTTTGATATTCATGATGTAAAAGTTCGGGAAAATAACCTTGTAAAAAGGTCTTACATCATATCCAGAGAGGATAGTCCTTGACAGCATAATGACCTAACCAAAAGTACTTACGGTACAAGATAATTTCATAGAAAATGCCACTTCGGGCATAGACAGCAAAAAGATTACTTTCTAACAAGGAAAATGAAGTAAAGCATCTACTACTAGCGACGGTCATCCCTATGGTGAAGTCTCAGTTCAGCCAGTTGACGTTCCATATCAAGTACGTGCCTTTTGTACACTCTTTGCCGTACGCGGAGTTCTGTGACTTCGGCTTGTGATTCAGCCAGTGCTTGCAGCAGGGTTTCGTGGTTTCTCTCAGATCTCTAGCGAGCATGTTCAAGGCTGTTGGTGCAAAGGATATGTATCCCTCCATTGGTGTCAACTTCCTCGATACGACGTAGGGCTGTCCTGCCCTGAATTTCGTTTTGGCAACTCTACGGATAAGGATTGGTAGAACTCTATCTGCTGTGCTCCCTTCATTTACGTTGTAGAAGCTTCGGTCTCCATTAAACGACATAGGTTGATATTTATCTTCGCTCCATGTTTCCAAACATTTGACCCATGGAGGCGTTAGGCAATGAAAAGCCGGACGAGGGTTAGGAATTGGAACGGGAGCTGCCTGGGGTAGGTTCTCAACCTCGGGTTCGGAATTAGCACCATCTGAAAGGTCTTCATCATGGTGATCATTCAAAGGAATTAGATGATCATTCTTTGGTTCTTCTCCAAACCATCCAGCAATGACTTCGTTTAGAAGGTACTGGTTGCCGTGGGGATGGAGTCCAGCCATGTTATCTACGCGAAAATTGGGGTAAGAAAATAATTATTAGACTAAACTATCTAGACAATTATTTAAAAAATCTTCATTAGTTACATCACTATTTGTGAAGTGCATACCAGTTATATGTAATCGAAATAGGATAGGCCTTCGAATAAGTGATATTAACTCCAAATTCACACAGAATAAGGGTAAAGTAAAAATTTTCACAGATTCTATGTCTATAACATCCTAATTACATATAGCCTTAGTGTATCCACTTAGCAACTATCAACTTAGTAATGAAGAATCCCGTTTTAGTTCTCAAGTATAAAGTACTTATAGTAACACCAAATACTCCTATAGTATTTTAAGTTTAATGTTATGTTCTATTGTTCTCATTGTGGTAGGGTTGGTAAGATTTTAGACTTGATGCAACCACACAACTACACTTAGGCACATGCTACTCAACCCTCGGATAATATAGGTGATCAGGCTATATCTTCCCAGTTTTGACTATATATCTCTAAGTCCACATGTGTTGCCCAACAATCATAATTCTTTTGTACTGTCCTAGTGACACTGATTATAGTCTGAATGCAGGCACGTATACATAATTAAATATTTTATTATTTAAACTATAAACTCTTGGTCAGAGTATTTTTAATCCCATTGTATTTATAGTTAGTATATCTTTTATGGGTTGATATACTTAATTCACTATAAACAATGATCTGATACCAATCTGTCACACCCCAAAACCAAGAACGACGTAAACGTTCTGGGGCGGAGGACGTCGTGTACAGTATCACAACAATGAAAAGTAGTAAACAAGCAACGACATCATTCATTGCATTAATAATATAATTATTATACAAGTGTGTTCTGATAAATTATGATAAACAATAAAGCATAAATGAAAACGAAAGATGAGTCTTGAACGGGCTCCATCTTCTCTAAACCTTGCATCGGTACCTATCTATGTTTGACCTGAGGATACAAGTTATTTTGAAAGAGAGTATCAGCTTTAAAGCTGGTGAGATCATAAGTATTTTAGTAGCCTAATTTGTATGTAAGAATTTGTATGTATATGACTTGTAAGTATTGAAAATGTTTGTAAAAGAACTATAAACGTTTGAAAAACCCTAGAAATCCCTATGATTCCTACTTCTATAACAGGGAGTCTTCTACCAAGACTTAACTCATCTATATGTAGCCTTCTACCAAGGCATCTAGTGCCTGTGTGTGTCTCTTGTAAGTGTGTGTATTTTCCCAAGTATGACCATCATTAACCGAAATATAGTTTCTACATTGTCGTGCGTCGTGTGTGTGTGTTCACAAAATGAATGTAATGGGAAAATGAAATAGTACTATGGTGTAGTGCCGAACTACAGCCGTACCAATTACCTTAAGTCTAAGGTAATTCTTCTAGGTACTGTAGCATTTGAAATAAATAACTACATTAGTACTCAACTGACTTATTTGAGGGATAAGGTATAATGTGATGTCTAGATCCCAGGCTATACTCTCCACTATCAAAGGGTTTTGAGACCTACCCGCGATGCATGCATGTATGCAAGCCGTGAGCATCCACATTACTATGATCATGTATACTCGATATAACTATCACAATTGCGTTGTGATTCATCGGTATAGTTAGATCCTAAACTTGTTCCATGTTATAGCACCTAGTGACGTCTGTCCTATGTATATGTAAGCGTACTCATGTAAGTGTGATTATGTAATTGTACTCATTTAAGTGTAATCATGTAATTGTACCCATGTAAGTGTAAACATGTATACATATCTATGTAATAGTATAGTAATGTACTATAATGTTTTGCGTGTACTAGTTGTAATGTGTGTTCTCTCTCTATCTAGCAAGTATTGACTCATGAATGAACTGACTCATTGTATAATATCGCGTTCTAGTAATAGTTCTAGTATCTTCCTAAACTACCCTTATGGTAGTTTACTAGTAATCTAACTGGTACGTATGGACATGGATGTATACCCTTGCTACCTAAGGGCATTGGATGAACTGGAAGGACCTTTATGACTATATATGTACACATGATATATAACTAATATTTAAACGACATTCAGACGGGTACCCGATATCCCACCAGACCACATCTCAAGCGCGAAAAGGAAATAGGGTGGATAGCCTTCCTAAGTCTTTTAAACATTCCTTATATAAATATACATATATAGGCATGAAATTTATAATATAAAAGCATAAATTAAGTTTTGTAAAACCTTTGAATATAATTATTATCTAAGAAAAGATTGACTTGTTATCAATCTAGAAAACGGTTTGATGGCATGGGTTTGATAAAACAATTTAGTATAAAGAAACATTTGTTTGAAACACAATTGTAAATGAGTTTGAAATGAAACATACAGAGTAAAATGTACAGTGTAATAAGGAGTTTTAAACACATAAAGTGTTTATGAAAAACATTTGAAGTAAATTGTTTTGTAAAACAGCTAATGAGTAGCCAATCATTTAAATGCTGCTTATTAATCACATGTGATTGATATAATAATTAGCATAACTCTACTTGTATCCCCCCCATAAAACATTTAAAAATAGTTAAAACATTGATTATGGGGTATGAAGTCACCTGTTGTGGGTGATACGGATGAATTGAAGAGGTAGGACTGGTAGGTGTCAAGTGAAGACTTTAGACACACACAATGGTCCTAATTACATATGAAGACATATGTATATAAACAATTAGTGATTATAGCACTAATTAAACATGTATAAACATCCTAATGCGAGGATAACACTTTTGGTTAAGTGCTACGAGGCTAATAGGTTGCAACAAAGGAGTGCAAGACCTCATATGGAAGTTTATGGTCAAATGACCATGTGTGTTGGATTTTACGGTCCAAGGGGGTAAACTCCTGGCCGTAAACTCTCAACTAGGTCTCTAAATGAAGCTTAAATTTATTACAACTTAAGTGGTGAAGTGCTTCTAGGCTTAAACAAGTGTTAGGGCTTCCTTTTTAATTCCTTTGAGGAGTTCACGGCCCTGGGACCATATCCCATGGAGATTACAGCCGTAATCTCCTTTAGGAGGGTGTTTGTGGTGCTTTCAAGTCCCTAATTTAACTAGGAACTAAATTATGCTAGTGTACAAGACTTTAGAAGAGTTTATAGCACCATTTGGCACTATTGTTTGGAGTTCACTACCCTTGAACTTCTTGGGCCGTGAATACCTTACTCCTGGTGTTCTAATGGTGTTTGCTTGTCCTAAACTCATTAGGGTACCTGTCTAAATTCAAGCCTAATGTGACAACCGTCAAAATTCAATTTGGTTCTAGATTTGACTAGACTTAGTTTCACATATAGACACTACACATACTAGATTTAGTACCTAGAAGCTAAGTTATAACCTACTAGAAATTTGGAAACAATTAGAATCAATGGATAGTGTACTTAGATTTCACATTGATATGTGAATTCTACATCTACTGAGCTGTAGTGACTATCCATATTTGGGTCACTCTTTGACTCGAACAACATTTCATGAATCATATACACACATCATGCACTAGACCTAGAAGTAGAAATTAGGACAAAGTCTCATAGAAACTTAAGTCAAAGTTGAAGACTAGGACTAGTATACTTGATTTCTCAATTTCGATTGAATCTCGGAACCACTACATAGAATGCCAATAAACCGATAAAAATAAATTACAAACATTAATTATAACTATAAAAGAGTTATAATACCATAAGATAATTTAAAGTCTCAAATATTCTATTTATTTTGATATCCAAAGATTTACAAACTCTCAAAAACCCTAAATGCCCTAAAAACTCACATTTATGAACTTTAACCTTAAAAATTCTATAAAAATAATTATGAAACTTATAATATGATCTTATAATAATTAAAATTATGAAAATTCATTTAAGGAAAATAAAATTTAAGTCAATAACAATTACCCTAAATTTATAAAGCAAAATAAAGGTTTTATGAATAAAAACTTGATTTTAGTGTATGTTTTATAAAAAGGTTGATATTTTTATAAAAGATTTAAATTTTTATAAAAGAAACAAGAGAGAGGGAGCCTCTCTCACCCAAAATCTCGGCCTCCCCTCTCCTAATACCCTCCTCCTCTTCCCAATACACCATTTTCCCAACTCATTAATCAATTTCACTAACCCACTCCATCTCTTTCTCTCTCACACTCCCTCACTTCATTTTCTCTCTATTCTCTCTTCCTCTCTCCCTCAACCACAAAATTCTCCAGAAAATGGGTGATAGAACACACCATGAACTCTAAATCTTAATAATCTTGAGGTGTTCTTAAAGGTAAACCCGAAAATCATTCATTTTCCTTCTCTTTTCCTTAAAGTTTTACTTGTTTTTCATGGATTTTCTCCATCTTCTACCCCATTCTATTGTAAAATCATGAACACTTGCACCAACTCACTGTTTTGATGATGATGGTGGTTGGATTTCACCCAAAAACAACATGCATGTTGTAAATGGTGAAATCCAAGGACCTAAACCTAAGTCAAAATCAAGGAAATGCACTTTTCTACATGTTTTGGTGGAAAATCACCACATGCATCCAAATTTTTCTTTCAAAAACGACATCTTAAACATTTCAAACTAATAAATAGTCTTCAAAACAACATGCATGTGATGCTCTTCAAGCTTAGCTGCTTGATGATCGAAGTTTGTTGTTAAAAGCTTTCAAATATGTTAATGAAAGATTTATTTCCAAATAAATATCTAAAAATCATTTTCTGACCCAATCTGATTTTTTCCCAGTTTCTAATCAACAAAATAAGATACCCTGTAAATTTACGGAAGATAATTCATTTTTCTCGAATTATTATAATTAATGCAATAAAATAGGTCATAAATCACATAAAATAGTTCCAGAGGTCTATATAACCAGAATAAATTTGTGGATGACCCCTATGGTGAATAACGACCTCTCATTAAATTTCATCGATTTATGTTGCTGTTTAGTAAGATTTTCGATTTTCTTTTTGTTTGGGTATAATAAATCACATAACCACTTTAAGGAGTGTGAAAATTTTATCTAACAATTTTCGCAGCTCTTACCTGTGGTGGTAGGCTCAGAAAAATAATTTCAGAATTTGTCATCATGCCTTCCTATTTTTCCCAATTTTTGGTAATTATAATGGCCTAAAAATAGGAAAAATAGTTCTGTTTATCCATAATTCATGAAATTTGACCAGACCATCATGTTTTACAGTATGAGGTTACACAAAAGTTTTGATGATTTTTCTATACTGTAAACTATTTTTCTCCTAATATCTAAGGTTAAATACACTTAAATACACTTCAATACCCAAAACCGGATTATACAATATGAAAACCACTTTTGGTATTTTTATTGGAATAAATGCTCAAAAATCATAAAATATAATTAAACATCTTGAAAATTTATTTTTATATTTTTCCTAGCTTATTAATGTGTAATAACAGTAAAATAAAAAGTTTGATAATTTTTATCCTTTGAATGCTATTTTTCATGAATTTAAGTTTTTATGAAGGCTTAAAAATTTGAAAAATAGTTAGACAAATCAAAAATTCAAGAAAATTTATCTTGAGGTATTTGGTTTCAATTAAAACTGAAATGCAAAGTTCGGGAAATTTTAGAACTAAATTGATTTAGTTTTGAATATTTAATCATTGGAACACCTCTAAAATGTTAAATATTAACATTTCAATAATGTAAATTTTCCACTTAAATTGTTATATAACCATTGATTCTTTGAAACTTTATTTCCACAGAACAATGTTGTAACTTATCAAAATTAAATTTCGACACAATATTGGCATAATTCTATTGTAGTAGTATGTATTCTAGTGTTAGATTTCGATTAGAGATTCATTATTGTGTAACATCGTTGTAGGAAAACGATAGTGGTACGAGTGGAGCGTCGTTCAAGGCACCATTTGCATCATCTTAATGCATATTGTGAGTATTCACGCACTCTCCTATTTTCGGTTTTTAAATGTTTTGGGGTGGAAAAGCATGTCCTAAACTGTTTTTATGTTTGTTGTATTTATTTTAACTTGTATGAAACTTGGTTGCTATACTTCGTATATATGTGTATGTTACTTTAATTCATGAGGACTATATAGCGGTTAAGTCCCTAGAATCTCTAGACACAACTCATTAACTCTTTTGAACCTATGGTTATTATGGATAGCGCTATCAGGAGGTAGACAACTCCTCACTCGCACGATTCGCTTGAGTGCATTTTACCATTTTATACACTATGTTTGCGATACACATAGTAGTCAATAGGGCACGATTCGGTCATTAGGCTTGGGTTGTGAACTCATGAATGGAAACTTGATGCACATACTATTCTTTATGCACATACGAAACTTGTATTCCCATGTTAGCAACGACACTTGTATACTTATTTTAGCAATGAAACTTGAATACTTATTTCAGCAATGAAACTTAAACACTTATTTTAGCAATGAAACTTGAATACTTATTTTAGCAACGAAACTCATTAATCATTATAGCAATAAACTTGTTTATTAATTATAGCAATGAACTTTGTATCTCATTACAACAACGAACATTTATTACTGAAAACTTATATACATGTTTTAGCAATGAAATTGTTTGCTCATTGTAGCAACGAAATTGATTGCTCAATTTAGCAATGAAACTTGTTTACTCGTTTGAGTAACGAACTTTATCTTCCATGAGAATATGAATGTTGCCACTTATTCGGGCAACATACTTTATCTCTCATGATGACAAAGAACTTAGTTTTTACAAACTTATTTACTCCTTTTAACAATATACTTTTATTATTGGAAACTTTTATCAAAACTTTGATTTCAACTCATGAACCGATATTATTTTGTTAAACTTGTGAATACTCACCAACTATTTTTATAGTTGACGCTCGTTTTACATGCTTTTTCAGGAATCATCAAGTAAGTGGCACTTAGGGACACTTCACTTTTAGGAGCATTCGCATGTGTCGTATTTCAATTTACATTGTAATTTCATTTAAAAGTTTTTCAAACCCATTGTAAAATTATAATGATTTTTAATACTATGGTTGGAGTTGTCTTTTAACTTTTGCTTTGAAACCCTTTATACTGCCACGCCTCATGTTTCTGCTTTAGCGGGGTGTGACAGGAAATGGTATCAGAGACGAAGGTTATAGAGAATACCGGTTTTCCTTTGGAGAACCACAACTATAGCCAAAAAAAAAAATTCAAAACGTTTTTAAAATACCGAACATACTACTAGTATAACTAATTCGAGTACGCATTATTGGACTTTAATTAAGTATAGCCTGGCTAACTATGCTTAATTAAGGAAACTTAATGTGAGGCTTGAAACGGTTATAGTAGAATTATGTTCAAAACGATTTTTAGCTTGAACTTTGAAAAACAAAATTTTTCGGTGTGCGTACGGGCATTGCATATTATAGGCATTCATCTAGGTACACTTAGAAACTAAGTGCACTTTTACCATAATGCCTTTATTTTGAAATATTCCTATCCCTTATCAAGTGCTAGGTTAACCACTTAGGTTATATCACTAGCCACTCTAGGAGCAATGCACTTAGTGTTGAGAATGGGTATTCCTTGGTAGCTATTGACTTTAGATGTAAGGTTAGTAGCTAGATATACACTAGTAATAATCATAAGTCAAAACCTATACCAATTATTCCTCAATACCTCTTCATCATCTTCGTACTAGAGTTACAACTAGGAAAAAACGTTTCGATATCGACACAAATGATAATTGGAGCATCGCGTAAGGAGGTAGATGAGTAACCACTAAGTAATCACTTGGATACCAATGGCGGGCATTCCAGATTCGACTCACGAGGAGACACATAGGTTTAACCCATACGTGAGACCTTATTACTATGCTATGATTTAACTTTACATTGTCTCCACCTTGAGCTTAAAACTTAACAAAGGCTATCCCGATGACCTCTATAAGAGGTCATAAACTGCATTGACACCATAAAACATTTTACTAACCATTTTTCTTGTCCTTTATCTCGGGAAAAAGACATCGGCACTCGCCTAAGACTCGCATTAGTATTTAGGTACGATCAGCTACACTAACATACTTATTCCTTACTTCATAATCTTCCATCGAAAAGTTATTTCGCTTCATCGGTTTTATTTATCATTGATAAAATATTTTATCACCACTTCATTCAACTTAGTAGACATTTCCTAACAATTTAAGCCATATTTTCGCTAAAACTCTATTGACAACTTGCTTTAACTTAACGCTTTTCTTCAAAACTCAATTTAACTGATATTGGTTTTTAATATCACACCCCCGAACCAGACGGCGGAAACGTCCGAGGGCTATTGTGACTCAATTGAATACCATCACAATGAATATACATGAAACATAACATCATACAATACCAAGCATTGGAATATTACAACTGGTTGTGTTTACATTCAGTACATAGTTTCAAAACATTACATTCTCAAAGGTAGATTGTTCATTACTAGTTAAACAAACAACAAGACATCACTGAGTACATTTTTCCCTTCGGTTTACCTGTTACCTGAGAATACAAGTATTTTGAAAAACGTCAACATATGAAATGTTGGTGAGTTCATAAGTAATGTTTGAAATATAGTGGTTTGTATTGTTTTGAAAATCACCAGATAATCCGATATTTTCTGAAAAGAACTTAGTATAAAAAGTGTGAAGATCCGTAAGTATGCTTGTTTGTTTCTATAAATGTAAAAGAGCGATTTGTAAAACTCGGTATGTAACTCGTAGGTGTATTAATTGAAAACCCTAGGAAAACCTGATGTTTTCCGAATACTTTGCATCAAATAATTTGTATCTTGTTATTTCGTTACGACATGTGTATTCGTTGAGTCCAGGTGATGTTGGATTAATTATGGATTGTGAATTGTTATAAACACACATTAATGAAAATGACTAGTTTACAACCATACAAACGATCCCTTAGGCGTCGCTCGCACTATTCACTTAATCCAAACACCCAGACTTCATGTAGCCCCATGACCGAGGAGGAAAAGAGGGTGCGAAGCCCCGATATTTTCCGTAAGTTGTTCAAGGCTATCGTGAATGCGAAGGGCCCTTAGCCCGACCCGCATTTGGTGAATTCTCGACTTTACTAGCGGCACCAGAAGGCCCTTGGGGTCCAACAACACAAAGCCTGTAAAAGTCCTTTTACACGAAATTAGGTCATGTAAAACCCAACTACATGTAAGCGAGTTTCCTTCGGGCCTAAAGATCATGCCATTGGGCTAGCTAAGCCCAACAAACATGATTTGAAACTTTTGGGCCCAAAGATGGTGTATCGACGTCTGGTGTATTCTCACGTGTGTATTGACTTCCCGAATTTTCCGCGTGTGTATTGAAGTTTCGTCGTGTTAGTAATTTTAGATTCATTATTGATTCGAGACCGAATCAATTCGTTTAATAACGATTTTTGGTGTTGAAGGTGTATTATAATTTGCCGATAGTCGAGATGCTAGTATTTCATCATGACGGATTTATTATTTATAACTTTAGGATGTTTCTTTATAGCAGCCCCTTTTCTTTTGAATAATTTACACATTTAACCCTTTATATAAAATAATTTCTTTTTTTAGTCCTCAAACTATTTTTTTCTTGACACTTTAGTATCAAAACTTGTAGAAAAGTTATTTTTCAGCCCAAAGTTATTTGAAGAACAGTTGTAGTCCTCCAAATGAAAATTTTCTCGGATAGAACCCTCAATTTTGCAGTTTTTACACTTTTGGCCCAAAGTAGAAATTTTTTGCATTTTTGGTCCCTTTTAAATATGAAAAGCATTTTTAACCGTTGAAATGGACTTGGAGCACTAGTAGTCCCCTGTTTTATAGAAAATCACAGTTTCAGCCCCTCTAATTTGAAAATCTCGCATATTGGGCTTTATTGGGCCGAAAAATTCATTTTTGGCCCATTATGCTTAAAAATTTCACATTTAATCCTCCAAAGAGAATATTTCCAGAAAAATACTTTATTAAAACTATTTTGACTCATTTCATCCATCAGAATTTGTATTTTGTCATTTTGGGCCCTTTAACTTTATATTTTTAACATTTTGAGTCCAAAAATGGGATTTTTAGCCCAATGAGTTCATTTTAACCAACTTGGTTATTTTTCTTGAAAATATTTGTGTGTAGTAATATGTTTAACACTTTTTTCCTACATCCTAATGCAAATCTCGATTTTTAAGGTCTTTTGACTAGTTTCAACACCATAATCACATATAAACATGTAAATAAGCATAGAAATCATACAAAGCATACATATACTCATAGATCTACACATTTGCTTGTATCCCCCCCCCCCACAAAACTTATAAAACCGAAAAATAGGGGGTATGAAGCTCACCTTTGGGTGTGGTTTCGGTTTTGGAGAATAGATGGAAGAAAATGAGGTGATTTTCGGCCCTAGCACACTTTGATGAGGATCTCGGCCTTGAGGTGATTCTAGGATGCAAGATCATGGTTTCTTATGAGTTAAGAAGAGATGTTTGATAGATCAAGGAAACTAGATCATAGATTTAAGTATAACCTTACCTTGGATGGTGATTTTTGAGAAAAATTCTCCATGAAATGCCCTTGAATCTTCGAAAATTTAGTGAAGAGAGGTGAAGGTGTTTTTGAGAGTGTTTGATATGTGGAAAGTGATGAAAGTGTGTGTGTGTGTGGGTGCTTTCGGCCGAGATCAAGAAGAAGAGAAGAGAGAGAGTTGAGTTGACAATCCTAGATGCATGTTGGTCCATGCATGGAGATATGTGGGGTATAAGTGAGGTTGCAAGGCTTAAGTCAACTCCTTTCTTCTTGGATTTGGGCTTTGGGCCGAGAATTTGGAAGGGAAAGGAGATCATTGGGCTTTAATGCCCCTAAGCCCCTATTATAGTTAGTTTGGATGATTTTTGGCCCAAAAAAAATATAATATGATTTTTACACTTTGTTGGGCTAGTTTAGGTTAATTATGGTTCATAATATTTAATTTATTTCATTCTAGCCCCAATATGGCCCAAAATGTTGAAATAAATGAATGTGGATCCAATTAGAGACCATTTGAAGGTTCTAGTCCCATGATAGTCAAATTGGAAGCTTATTGGTCCATTGAGTCCAATAAGGAAGTCCTAGTCCAAAATAGACCTAAACAAGAACCTCTAGGGTTTCCAATTGCTTGTTGACTACTTGTAGTACTTGTATGGTGTATTGGATTGAAATTTGGTTGTCATAGAGTAAGCATCATACATGCTCTTAAGTTTTTGATTCAACATCTTACTTGAGTATAGTGATTACAAGACACAAAATTTCTAGTTGTGACATCATCCCCCCGTTAGAGGGAATTTCGTCCTGAAATTTTGTTTGAAAGCTAGATTTGAGTATGCTAAAATAGGTGAGGGTACTTTTGCTTCATTTGATCTTCACGTTCCCACGTGAATTCTAGCCCACGCTTCGCGTTTCACCGTACTTTCATGATCGGGATGCGACTTTGCTTAGTACGCTACACCTCCCTATCCATGATTTCAACCGATTCTTCAACGAACAGGAGATTCCTGTTGATTTCGATCTCGTCAAGGGGAATGATGAGTGTTTCATCCGATAGAAACTTCTTTAGATTAGAGACATGGAACACGGGGTGTACACTGTTTAGCTCTGCGGGTAGCTGCAGTTTATATGCCACTGGACCTATTCGGGCGACGATCTCGAAAGGTCCAATGTATCGTGGGTTCAGCTTTCCCTGTTTTCCAAATTGAATAACTCCTTTCCATGGTTATAGTTTCAACAGTACTCGATCCCCGACCTGGAATTCTAAGGGCTTTCGTCGTTTATCGGCGTAGCTCTTTTGTCGGTCGCGCGATGCTTGTAATCGAGCTCTGATTTGAACGATCTTTTCCGTGGTTTCACGAATGATCTCCGGTCCCGTTAGTGTCTTGTCCGATGCATGTGCTGTTTCTAGTTGGGTATCACCCACCTCAGCCCAGCATAACGGTGATCTACACTTACGTCGAAAGGAGCGACCTTGATGCTCGAATGGTAACTATTGTTATATGAGAATTCTACTAAGGGTAAGTGGGTATCCCAAGACTTCCCAAAGTCTATCACACATGCGCGGAGCATGTCTTCGAGCGTTTGAATGGTTCGTCACTTTGACCATCCGTTTGTGGATGATAAGAGGTGCTCATATCGAGATGAGTTCCCAATGCCTTCTGGAGAGATTGCCAAAAACGAGAAGTGAATCTACTGTCCATATCCGAGATAATAGACGTTGGTACTCCGTGGAGTCTTACGATCTCTCAAATGTACAAACATGTCAATCTTTCCATCTTGTAGGATTCCTTTATGGGCAGGAAATGGGCAGATTTCGTCAGTCGGTCGACTATTACCCATATGGTGTCCAGTCCATCCGACGTCTTGGGTAGCTTGGTCATGAAATCCATAGAAATCCCCTTCCATTTCCACTCAGGGATTATCGGTTGCTGTAATAATCCTGAGGGTTTCTGGTACTCCACCTTTACCTTGGCACACGTAAGGCATTTACTAACATAGGTAGCAATTTACGCCTTCATGTTAGGCCAACAATAGTGTTGTTTAATATCCAAATACATCTTGTCTGAACCGGGATGAATGGATATCGCGTCTTGTGGGCTTCCTTCATAACAATCTCCCTAAATCCTCCGAGTTTAGGGACCCAAATACGGTTCATGAAATAGTATACTCCATTCTCCTTTGCCTCTAGGTTCTTCTCCATTCCGTGCAATGCTTCGCTTACTCTATTTTACGTCTTCATGGCCTCTGACTGGGCTACTGCAATTTGAGTGGCTAGATGAGATTGAATGGTTATTGAGAGAGTTTTCGTACGACGATTAGAGTACTCCTTCCGACTTAATGCGTCAGCTACCACGTTGGCCTTGCCTGGGTGGTACTTGATCTCACACTCATAATCGTTTAGTAATTCAACCCATCTTCGTTGCCTCATGTTCAACTCCTTCTGGTTCAAGATGTGCTGGAGACTCTTGTGGTTCGTGAAGATGGTGCACTTCGTACCGTAAAGGTAATGCCTCCAAATCTTTAGGGCAAAGACTACGGCTCCTAATTCTAGGTCATGGGTCGTATATTTTACTTCGTGCGTTTTTAGTTGGCAGGATGCGTAGGCTATCACCCTTCCACACTGCATGAGAACGCAACCTAAGCCATGATTTGACACGTCACAGTAGACCACGAAATCTTCCGTTCCCTTCGGTAGTGACAGTACCGGGGCACTACAGAGAGCTTGTTTCAGGGTTCGGAATGCAACTTCTTGTTTGTCCGTCCATTTGAATGGTACGCCCTTTTGTGTAAGCAAGGTAAGTGGTTTGGCGATCTTAGATAAGTTTTGAATGAATCTCCTATAGTAGCCGGCTAGACCCAAGAATTGACGGATTTCCGTGGGTGTTGTCGGGATTTCCCATCATTCAACAGCTTTGACCTTAGAGGGATCCACATGAATTCCATCTTGGCTAACTACATGACCTAGGAAGTTCACACTCCGGAGCCAGAACTCACACTTGGAGAGTTTTGCGTATAGCTTCTCCGATCGCAGAGTTTCTAGGATTTGTCGGAGATGTTGTCCATGCTCTTCTTCGCTTCGGGAATAAATGAGAATGTCATCAACGAAGACAATGACAAAGTTGTCTAGGAATGGTCGACAGATTCGGTTCATCAGATCCATAAATGCGGCAGGGGCATTTGTTAGACCGAAGGGCATTACGACAAATTCATAATGTCCGTAGCGAGTTCGGAAAGCGGTTTTTGGAATATCCTCTTCCCGGAATTTGAGTTGATGGTATCCAGACCGTAGATCTATTTTAGAAAAATAACTAGCTCCTTGGAGCTGGTCAAATAGATCATCGATTCGTGGGAGTGGGTAGCGATTTTTAACAGTGAGTTTACTTAACTCTCTGTAATCGATGGACATTCTAAAGAATCCGTCCTTCTTTTTGAAAAAGAGAACTGGACCTCCCCATGGCGAGTAACTAGGGCGGATGAATCCCTTATCCAAGACTTCACTGAGTTGGCTGGATAATTCCTGCATTTCAGCAGGAGCTAGCTGATAGGGTGATTTAGCGAGAGGAGTTGCTCCTGGAACGAGGTCAATTCGGAAATCCACTTGTCTCTCTGGGGGTACTCTTGGATGATCTTCTGGAAACACGTCTGGGAACTCACATGCTGTGGGAATGTCTTGAACGTTAACCTCTTCCTTGATTTTATCCACTATGTGAACCAGGAACGCCAATTGTTCTTTCGTAGATGTTTTTGTGCCTTGATGCACGAGATGAGGCGAAGGTTCATGCTAGGTTTGTCTCCGTAAATTACTAGAGTTTTGTGATTGGGAAGGCGAAGGCGAACGGCCTTCTCATGACACATAATTTCATCATGGTGGGGGCTTAACCAGTCCATGCCGATGATCACATCAAAACTCCTAATTGATACCAGCATTAAGTCTATTCGAAAGACGTGTTGATTAAGGGTTAGGGTACATCCGATGTAGATTTCCCCGGTGGATTCGGTTTTCCCATTGGCCATTTCCACCGTAAAGGTTTCATTTAGCTTCTGGGGCTGTTGTTTCAATAAATGTTTAAACTTATTGCTTACGAAACTTCGCTCCGCTCTGGTGTCAAATAGGATGCATGCATAAGTGTGGTTTAGGGAAAACGTACCAGTAACAACAGCGGGGTCCTGAATCGCCTCTCCCTGACCCATGGTCAGCATCCTTCCTGTTCCTCCGTTTCCTGAATTGTTGTTGTTAGGGCAGTCTCGGCAGAAATGCCCAGTCCTCCCACACCCATAGTAGGTGTGGCTAGGCCCTGCATTACTGCCGTCGGTGATGACGTTGTTGTTGTTGTTGCGGTTGTTGTTGTTGTTTCCCTGTTGTTGGTTCTGGGGAGGGTAGGTCCTGCAGTACTTTGCCGTGTGTCCCCTTCGGTTACAACTGGTGCACTGCAACTCCTTGCATTCTCCATTGTGATGGAAACCACACTTGTTGCACTTAGGAAGATTACCGGAATAAGGTCTGGGAGCATTTGAAGGAGCTGAGGCTGGAGCATGTGGTGTGGCTAGAACCGGTGCAGTGACAGCATTAACTGCCACTGTCTGCTGCCTTTTAGAGGTCTCAGGGCCCTGACGCCCCTTCCTCTTATTGTTCTTCCCCTTCTTGCCATCACCTTCCTTCTTTCCTTGAGCCTCCGCTAGCTTCTCACCCTTCTTGTTGTTATGGTCATACAGCTTCTTTGCCAATCTTTTTGCACTATCAAATGTTTCGGGGTTTGCAGCTATCACATTTCCTTGAATTGGTGATGTTAGTCCCCAGATGAATCGCTCAATCTTCTTTCCTTCCGAGGTGATCATACCCGGGCACAACAGAGATAGTTCACTAAATCTCGATATGTAGGCATCGATATTCACATTCTGCACAATGAGGTTCCATAGCTCTTGCTCCATTTTCTGAATCTCACCTCGTGGGCAGTATTCAACCATCAACATTTCTTTCATCTCTGCCCACGGCATGGAGTTGGCTACAGGGAGTGTCATGGCTTCCACATGTTCATTCCACCAGGTGAGCGCTTGATCGACAAAAGTGCAGGCCGCGAACTTCACTTTCATCTGCTCAGCACAATCGCATATCTCGAATACCGATTCAACCTTCCATCGCTTCAGAGTGATCACTCCTCCAATGCCGTTAAAAGTTCGTGGTTTGGCATTTGTAAAGTCCTTGTAGGTACACGTTTTGGTGGGTCCTTGATTCATCCCGTTGTTAGAACTCCCGGCCCCCTGCCCGTTGCCTCCTCCGTTATTTTCTTGGTGAAGTTGTGGCATAGCTGCGGTGACCGCAGCAGACACGGCCACCTGGAATGCAGTGGAGTCAACTTCGGGTGGGGTTGGTCCAGGGTTTCCGCGAGTAGGTCGGCAAGGCATCTTTCTGTCATGAAATGGAAAGATATTGAGTGTTTGGGGTTGCTGAGAGGTTGTGACCCTACTGACTAGATGCAAGGTACGAATCTTAAACACTCCTACAATTTAACATAAAATCATAGATTCTCAAGACATAGCAATTTGTAATAGTATAACAAAGCATGTAAAAGTTTACTAATATTATCCGCATTTGATATATGAAAATTTTGCTCGTAAGAGCATACGTGAGTGACACTAGTTCGACAGCATAACGGCTCTATGAGTAGTGTAGTCACTTAAACATAGATTCTCGGTACATAGCATAGTTCCTAACGACCTACTAAGATAAGTCTATCCCTAACCGCGACGATCTGTGTCCGGAGGTGGTGCCGAGGATGTGGATGCTCCCTAAAGACGAGCCACCAATCGTTCTGCGTCCTGAAATCGAGACTCCCACCTTACCTGCCTCATGTGAAACTCCCGAAGGACGTCACGTGTCTCCTGTTCCGCACGCTCGACCCTAGTCCACAGCTGGCGTACCTGATCAGCAGTGCCCTGAGCAAGATCGCCGGTGTTCCGTAATCGTCTCACCATGACCGGTAGGGCTCGGTCGGCTGGTCCTCCGTCCCTCAGGTCAAAGAGCTCACGTGACATGCCGAACGGGGGTCACTGTCCCTACTATCTGCTCCATCTCCAAAGATCAATACCCCAGGGAGGGGTAGGACCAGTGGGGCCCACACGGTAAGCAGGCACCCTGATCAGGTAAGGGGGTTGATGACTTCGAACTCTGTGTTCGAATCACCCCCTTCACTGTCATTGGGTTCCTCTTTGAAGTTCTCTTCGTCTTCTTCGGGTTCGGCAGGCTCGCCTTCATCTCCAGCCTCCAGTTCCCTATCAGATTCCTCTTCGGGGTCTTCCTCACGATCTCATCGGAATGTGTGTTGGTTATACTTTGGAGAGAATGTAGTTGATCAGGCTAAGCAAGCATTGTACATACTATTGTACAGACTAAGCAAGCATTCTCTTTTTGGTGATATAGGGGTATAGTTTTAGGTTCCCTAGCTATCACGATCTCATCGGAATGTGTGTTAGTTATACTTTGGAGAGAATGTAGTTGATCAGGCTACATCCACTCCTTGGTACTACTAAGAACAGTCCTGATGTAACCAAGATACTAACATTATCTTGTTTGATTCGGCGTTATGTTCCTTGTTCCTAATGCAAGCAAAGATGTTTTATTGTTGTATTTTTACTTGTTTTGTTCAGAGTTATGTTAGTCCCTCTTTTGGTTTATAGTTGCATATCAATGTATGGTTCGATATGCTAGTTCACTATAAACAGAGCTCTGATACCAACGTGTCACACCCCCGAACCAGATGGCGAAAACGTCCGAGGGCTATTGTGACTCAATTGAATACCATCACAATAAATATACATGAAACATAACATCATACAATACCAAGCATTGGAATATTACAACTGGTTGTGTTTACATTCAGTACATAGTTTCAAAACATTACATTATCAAAGGTAGATTGTTCATTACTAGTTAAACAAACAACGAGACATAACTGAGTACATTTTTCCCTTCGGTTTACCTGTTACCTGAGAATACAAGTATTTTGAAAAACATCAACATATGAAATGTTGGTGACTTCATAAGTAATGTTTGAAATATAGTGGTCTGTATTGTTTTGAAAATACCAGAAAATCCAATATTTTCTGAAAAGAACTTAGCATAAAAAGTGTGAAGATCCGTAAGTATGCTTGTTTATTTCTATAAATGTAAAAGAGCGATTTGTAAAACTCGGTATGTAACTCGTAGGTGTATTAATTCGAAAACCCTAGGAAAACCCAATGTTTTCCTAATACTTTGCATCAAATAATTTGTATCTTGTTATTTCGTTACGACGGGTGTATTCATTGAGTCCCGGTGACGTTGGATTAATTATGGATTGTGAATTATTATAAACACACATTAATGAAAATGACTAGTTTACAACCATACAAACGATCCCTTAGGCGTCGCTCGCACTATTCACTTAATCCAAACACCCGGACTTCATGTAGCCCCACGACCGAGGAGGAAAAGAGGGTGCGAACCCCCGATATTTTCCGTAAGTCGTTCAAGGCTATCGTGAATGCGAAGGGCCCTTAGCCCAACCAGCATTTGGTGAATTCTCGACTTTACTAGCAGCACCAGAAGGCCCTTGGGGTCCAACAACACAAAGCCTGTAAAAGTCCTTTTACACGAAATTAGGTCATGTAAAACCCAACTACATGTAAGCGAGTTTCCTTTGGGCCTAAAGATCATGCCATTGGGCTAGCTAGGCCCAACAAACATGATTTGAAACTTTTGGGCCCAAAGACGGTGTATCAATGTTTGGTGTATTCTCACGTGTGTATTGACTTCCCGAATTTTCCGCGTGTGTATTGAAGTTTCGTCATGTTAGTATTTTCGGATTCATTATTGATTCGAGACCGAATCAATTCGTTTGATAACGATTTTTGGTGTTTAAGGTGTATTATAATTTGCCGATAGTCGAGATGCTAGTATTTCATCATGACCGATTTATTATTTAAAACTTTAGGATGTTTCTTTATAGCAGCCCCTTTTCTTTTGAATAATTTACACATTTAACCCTTTATATAAAATAATTTCTTTTTTTAGTCCTCAAACTTTTTTTTCCTTGACACTTTAGTATCAAAACTTGTAGAAAAGTTATTTTTCAGCTGAAAGTTATTTGAAGAACAGTTTTAGTCCACCAAATGAAATTTTTCTCGGCTAGAACCCTCAATTTCGCAGTTTTTACACTTTTGGCCCAATGTAGGAATTTTTTGCATTTTTGGTCCCTTTTAAATATGAAAAGCATTTTTAACCCTTGAAATGGACTTGGAGCACTAGTAGTCCCCTGTTTTACAGAAAATCACAATTTCAGCCCCTCTAATTTGAAAATCTCGCATATTGGGCTTTATTGGGCCGAAAAATTCATTTTTGGCCCATTATGCTTAAAAATTTCACATTTAATCCTCCAAAGAGAATATTTCCAGAAAAATACTTTATTAAAATTTTTTTGACTCATTTCATCCATCAGAATTTGTATTTTGTCATTTTGGGCCCTTTAACTTTATATTTTTAACATTTTGTGTCCAAAAATGGGATTTTTAGCCCAATGAGTTCATTTTAACCAACTTGGTTTTTTTTTCTAGAAATGATTTGTGTGTAGTAATATGTTTAACACTTTTTTCCTACATCCTAATGCAAATCTCGATTTTTAAGGTCTTTTGACTAGTTTCAACACCATAATCACATATAAACATGTAAATAAGCATAGAAATCATACAAAGCATACATATACTCATAGATCTACACATTTGCTTGTATCCCCCCCCCCCCCCACAAAACTTATAAACCGAAAAATAGGGGGTATGAAGCTCACCTTTGGGTGTGGTTTCGGTGATTGAAGAAAATGAGGTGATTTTCGGCCCTAGCACACTTTGATGAGGATCTCGGCCTTGAGGTGATTCTAGGATGCAAGATCATAGTTTCTTATGAGTTAAGAAGAGATGTTTGATAGATCAAGGAACCTAGATCATAGATTTAAGTATAACCTTACCTTGGATGGTCATTTTTGAGAAAAATTCTCCTTAAAATGCCCTTGAATCTTCGAAAATTTAGTGAAGAGAGGTGAAGGTATTTTTTAGAGTGTTTGATATGTGAAAAGTGATGAAAGTGTGTGTGTGTGTGTGGGTGCTTTCGGCCGAGATCAAGAAGAAGAGAAGAGAGAGAGTTGAGTTGACAATCCTAGATGCATGTTGGTCCATGCATGGAGATATGTGGGGTATAAGTGAGGTGGCAAGGCTTAAGTCAACTCCTTTCTTCTTGGATTTGGGCTTTGGGCTGAGAATTTGGAAGGGAAAGGAGATCATTGGGCTTTAATGCCCCTAAGCCCCTATTATAGTTAGTTTGGATGATTTTTGGCCCAAAAAAAATATAATATGATTTTTACACTTTGTTGGGCTAGTTTAGGTTAATTATGGTTCATAATATTTATTTTATTTCATTTTAGGCCCAATATGGCCCAAAATGTTGAAATAAATGAATGTGGATCCAATTAGAGCCCATTTAAAGGTTCTAATCCCATGATAGTCAAATCGGAAGCTTATTGGTCCATTGAGTCCAATAAGGAAGTCCTAGTCCAAAATGGACCTAAACAAGAACTTCTAGGGTTTCCAATTGCTTGTTGACTACTTGTAGTACTTGTATGGTGTATTGGATTGAAATTTTGTTGTCATAGAGTAAGCATCATACATGCTCTTAAGTTTTTGATTCAACATCTTACTTGAGTATAGTGATTACAAGACACAAAATTTCTAGTTGTGACATTTAACATTGCTATTTCAATTTCAATTCAAATCCATTTCAATGGATAGATATGCTTTTAAGGGAATATAAACCATTTTAAACCTTGCTTACCATTGTGGCGCATTTTCGATAAACATAGAAACATTTTCTTTTATAAAAGTGTTTAAACTCCATGCTATAAAACTGAAACATATGACGTTAAAGTTCATATTATGTGTGAAAGCTTCATCGGATCTTCAAACCACTTTGTTTTAAGTTTTTTTGACTACTTTCTCATTTAAACATTGTACTTACTTAAATGTGTTTTCTTGAACCCTAACATGATCTTTTCACAAATTTCTACTTCACACATGTTTCTAAGATATCTTTAATTCCTAAATTTCCAACACACATCATTTGTTTATTTTATTTCATATTAGTTTTATAATCAGTGTTTATAAAACTTACAGCATTGCAAAACTTAGTGTTCACTATTAAACTTCCAGCGATGTACTTTTGACAATGCACAGTTATTCATCTAAATACGTTAAGTATTTACCTTATCCGTTTTAACCATTGTTGAACACCAGTCAAAAAGGTCAAAACTGTCATATTTCAATTGCAAGATTTAGTGTTTCTTCTTTTTCACAAATGACGTTTAACTTAATAGATAACTCATGAATTTTTAGCAAAATTTAGAAAACACTTTAGAACTTCTGCATTTCAATTTAACCATTAGTATCCATCAAATATTTAAGTTTGAAATATATCTCAACCTGGTTTTAAATCTACATATATGTATTGTTCTTATAATTTTAACAGTAACAATCATTCTCGCCGCTATCTTCCTTTTTTTTCTCTCTTTTCTCTGAAGTTGATTTCTCGCTCTCCTTCTGAATTTAGATCTCACACGCCCATGATAGTAACATAATACATTGTCTAACCTTGTTCCTGTCTATTTTTCTTCTCCTAGTATCATGTGCGTATACATAAAGACTAGAATTCTACCCTTTCGTCTTGAGCGATTAACATGTATAGTCGTGAGGCATACTTTTGATTTAGTCAGCTTTGATATATTCAGTTACGCCTTTTATCATATACATCTTGTTTTTATTTTGAAATCTACTATAAACAAGTGATCCTTATTTACATTTGCTCTTTCGTTCTAAATTCGGAAACTTGATTTAAAATGCAAATTTCATTATATTTTTCCTTAAAATTAATACACAAGATGAAGACCCTTATGCTTATAATTTTTCTATATCCGGAAAATATATGTCAAGAATACATTTATTATGTTTAATCTTTTCTTTAAAATCATAAAAAGTTTTAAATCTTACGATTATCTATTTTCCAAATGATTTTCTTTTGTAGAAACACTAAATTAAGAATCCACTATTTTTAATGATCGATATTTTTACACATTTCTTAAAATAGTATTGTACTTTGCAATTTTCAGTGAGTTCCTAAACTCTCAAACTTGTTTTCATAAGTATTCTGACTCCTCGTAAACTTGAATTTGTCCTGACTTAGACAATTGGACAATTTCTCAAAAGTTTAATACAAATATTTCTATACAAATTCCTTTAATGACGACTTAAACCTTTAACCTTAATTAATCTTTATATTATTTTACTACTTTATTTGATCGCCACACATGTATCTTCATTGTCATGGAATTATTACACATTTTGATAATAGTGAGATTAATTATCATTTCTAAACATACATTTTGATAACAGTGAGATTTTTATCACTTCTAAGCACATAAAATGCTATCTACACAATGTGATTTAATTTATCATAAACTTTCACCGCCTTCATTAGAAAAAATGACTCTCTAATTATATATACTCTTCGGATATAGTTGTATTATTGTAAGAGTAACCGTAGTAGTAATTATAACCTCGGAGATCCTCAATCATTTCGTAATTTATTTTATAGACGAGACTTAAATAGCCTTTACATTTGAGATGTACCAAAGCTTCGTTGCCTACCCTTACTACGTATTTTTAGGAACTTACCCTCGATCGCTTCCCTTTCATTCGTGCTATCCCTTCTTATTTCGAAATATATCTTTTCCACAGGTAATATCTAACCCAAAAGTGAACAAATTGTTCCTAATCTCTTCTTTATTAGGTGGCGAATTTACACTCAGTGCTAATTTAGAATGCGACTTAAGCATCAATGCAGATTTAACGCTCAGTACAGTTGGTGATTCAGCAAAACTTATACTGCTCTCTTAATTAAGATAATATCTAACTAGATGGTCTTTTTCAACTATGTCACCATGGTTGGATCATGATTTCCATGATCCAAATTTCTCGCAATCTAGATTGTAGAACTCGAATTAGGGAAACATTAATTTGATTATACCTAAAATGTTGGGATCTTCCCTTGAGGAATTAACCCAAAATAATCAAAGATCTCTTCAAGTCACCACCTCTCCAATTATACAACTGTATTCGGCTGAGTTCTAATAGAATGCGTCGCGAATTGAATTTCGGGACGAAATTCTTTCAACCGGGGGAGACTGTGACAACCGTCAAAATTCGAGTCTGTTCTAGATTTGAATAGACTTAGTTGCACATATAGGCACTACACATACTAGATTTACTAACTAGAAGCTAAGTTATAACCTACTAGAAACTTGGAAACAATTAGAATCAATGGATAGTGTACTTAGATTACACATTGATATGTGAATTCTACATCTACTGAGCTGTAGTGACTATCCATATTTGGGTCACTCTTTGACTCGAACATCATTTCATGAATCATATACACACATCATGCACTAGACCTAGAAGTAGAAATTAGGTCAAAGTCTCATAGAAACTTAAGTCAAAGTTGAAGACTAGGATTAGTATACTTGATTCCTCAATTTCGATTGAATCTCAGAATCACTACATAAAATGCCAATAAACCGATAAAAATAAATTACAAACATTAATTATAACTATAAACGAGTTATAATACCATAAGATAATTTAAACTCTCAAATATTCTATTTATTTTGATATCCAAAGATTTATAAACTCTCAAAAACCCTAAATGCCCTAAAAACTCACATTTATGAACTTTAAGCTTAAAAATTCTATAAAAATAATTATGAAACTTATAATATGATCTTATAATAATTAAAATTATGAAAATTCATTTAAGGAAAATAAAATTTAAGTCAATAACAATTACCCTAAATTTATAAAGCAAAATAAAGGTTTTATGAATAAAAATTTGATTTTAGTGTATATTTTATAAAAAGTTTGATATTTTTATAAAAAATTTAAATTTTTATAAAAGAAACAAGAGAGAGGGAGCCTCTCTCACCCAAAATCTCGGCCTCCCCTCTCCTAAGACCCTCCTCCTCTTCCCAATACACCATTTTCCCAACTCATTAATCAATTTCACTAACCCACTCCATCTCTTTCTCTCTCACACTCCCTCACTTCATTTTCTCTCTATTCTCTCTTCCTCTCTCCCTCAACCACAAAATTCTCCATAAAATGGGTGATAGAACACACCATGAACTCTAAATCTTAATAATCTTGAGGTGTTCTTAAAGGTAAACCCGAAAATCATTCATTTTCCTTCTCTTTTCCTTAAAGTTTTACTTGTTTTTCATGGATTTTCTCCATCTTCTACCCCATTCTATTGTAAAATCATGAACACTTGCACCAACTCACGGTTTTGATGATGATGGTGGTTGGATTTCACCCAAAAACAACATGCATGTTGTAAATGGTAAAATCCAAGGACCTAAACCTAAGTCAAAATCAAGGAAATGCACTTTTCTACATGTTTTGGTGGAAAATCACCACATGCATCCAAAGTTTTCTTTCAAAAACGAATTTTAAACATTTCAAACTCATAAATAGTCTTCAAAACAACATGCATGTGATGCTCTTCAAGCTTAGATGCTTGATGATCAAAGTTTGTTGTTAAAAGCTTTCAAATATGTTAATGAAAGATTTATTTCCAAATAAATATCCAAAAATCATTTTCTGACCCAATATGATTTTTTCCCAAATTCTAATCAACAAAATAAGATACACCGTAAATTTACAGAAGATAATTCATTTTTCTCGAATTATTATAATTAATGCAATAAAATAGGTCATAAATCACATAAAATACTTCCAGATGTCTATAAATCCAGAATAAATTTGTGGATGACCCCTATGGTGAATAACGACCTCTCATTAAATTTCATCGATTTATATTGCTGTTTAGTAAGATTTTTGATTTTCTTTTTGTTTGGGTATAATAAATCACATAACCACTTTAAGGAGTGTGAAAATTTTGTCTAACAATTTTCACAGCTCTTACCTGTGGTGGTAGGCTCAGAAAAATAATTTTAAAATTTGTCATCATGCCTTCCTATTTTTCCCAATTTTTGGTAATTATAATGGCCTAAAAATAGGAAAAATAGTTCTGATTATCCAAAATTCATGAAATTTTACCAGAACATCATGTTGTATAGTATGAGGTTACACATAAGTTTTGATGATTTTTCTATACTGTAAACTATTTTTCTCCTAATATCTAAGGTTAAATACACTTAAATACACTTAAATACCCAAAACCAGATTATACAATATGAAAACCACTTTTGGTATTTTTCCCAGATTACTTACACTGTAAATGATGTTACAAAATTTTTTTGGTAATTTATTTTAACTGTTTATTATTTATTCTTCAGTTAATGATTATTTAAGGGGATAAAACAAGGAAAAATAGAAATTCCCAATGAAAAATATCTTTTATATTTTTCCCAGCCTAGTTATGTATAATAACAGTTAAATAAAAAGTTTGGATAATTTTGGAAACTATTTTCTATTTATTTCAATTTTTATTGGAATAAATGCTCAAAAATCATAAAATATAAGCTTGAGAATTTATTTTTATATTTTTCCTAGCTTATTAATGTGTAATAACAGTAAAATAAAAAGTTTGAGAATTTTTATCCTTTGAATGCTGTTTTTCGTGAATTTAAGTTTTTATGATGGCTTAAAAATTTTAAAAATAGTTAGACAAATAAAAAATTCAAGAAAATTTATCTTGAGGTCTTTGGCTTCAATTAAAACTAAAATGCATAGTTCGGGAAATTTTAGAACTAAATTGATTTAGTTTTGAATATTTAATCATTGGAACACCTCTAAAATGTTAAATATTAACATTTCAATAATGGAAATTTTCCACTTAAATTGTTATATAACAATTGATTCTTTGAAACTTAATTTCCACAGAACAATGTTTGTAACTTATCAGTATTAAATTTCGACACAATATTGGCATAATTCTATTGTAGTAGTATGTATACTAGTGTTAGATTTCGATTAGAGACTCATTAGTGTGTAACATCGTTGTAGGAAAACGATAGTGGTACGAGTGGAGCATAGTTCAAGGCACCATTTGCATCATCTCAATGCATATTGTGAGTATTCACGCACTCCCCTATTTTCGGTTTTTAAATGTTTTTTTGGGGGGGGGGGGGGGGGGGGGAAGCATGTCCTAAACTGTTTTTATGTTTGTTGTATTTATTTTGACTTGTATGAAACTTGGTTGCTATATTTCATATGTATGCGTATGTTACTTTAATTCATGAGGACTGTATAGCGGTTAAGTCCCTGGAATCTCTAGACACAACTCATTAACTCTTTTGAGCCTATGGTTATTATGGATAGCGTTATCAGGAGGTAGACAACTCCTCACTCGCACGATTCGCTTGAGTGCAATTTACCATTTTATACACTATGTTTGCGATACACATAGTAGTCAATAGGGCACGATTCGGTCATTAGGCTTGGGTTGTGAACTCATGAATGGAAACTTGATGCACATACTATTCTTTATGCACATACGAAACTTGTATTCCCATGTTAGCAACGACACTTGTATACTTATTTTAGCAATGAAACTTGAATACTTATTTTAGCAATGAAACTTGAATACTTATTTTAGCAATGAAACTTGAATACTTATTTTAGCAACGAAACTCGTTACTCATTATAGCAATAAACTTGTTTATTAATTATAGCAATGAACTTTGTTTCTCATTACAACAATGAACTTTTATTACTGAAAACTTATATACATGTTTTAGCAATGAAATTGTTTGCTCATTGTAGCAACGAAATTGATTGCCCAATTTAGCAATGAAACTTGTTTACTCGTTTGAGTAACGAACTTTATCTTCCATGAGAATATGAAGCCTCTTATTTGGGCAACATACTTTATCTCTCATGATGACAAAGAACTTTGTTTTTAAAAACTTATTTACTCCTTTTAACAATGTACTTTTATTATTGGAAACTTTTATCAAAACTTTGATTTCAACTCATGAACCAATATTATTTTGTTAAACTTGAGAGTACTCACCAACTATTTTTATAGTTGATGCTCTTTTTACATGCTTTTTCAGGAATCATCGAGTAAGTGGCACTTAGGGACACTTCACTTTTAGGAGCATTCACATGTGTTGTATTTCAATTTACATTGTAATTTCATTTAAAAGTTGTTCAAATCCATTGTAAAATTATAATAATTTTTAATACTATGGTTGGTGTTGTCTTTTAACTTTTTCTATGAAACCTTTTATACTGCCACGCCTCGTGTTTCCGCTTTAGCGGGGTGTGACACCTAAGCCTTAGGAAGTGTTTGTAGCATCAAAACACACCTAACTTGAGTTTTCGGCCCATGAACCATTTGGTCATGAGTTTGTGGCCGTGAACACCCATAGGTCTTGGTATTTTTATTGTTTTGGGTCCTAGACACGTCAAGGTAATGTACTATGCTAGTCTCTTGGCTCAATGAAGGCATATAGGGCATTTTGGCAACCTAAAATGGAGTTCACAGCCCAAGAACTTCCTTGGTCGTGAACTCACTTTCAACCTTTGAATTTTAATGATTTTGTGGTCTAAACATGTCCTGGTAGTTCCTAGGTTGAGTTCCAAGGCTTAGAGGGACATTGGGCACTCTTTTGGCCCTTGTTGGGTACTTAATGTTGCGTCTTGGGCTCGCTTCCTAGCCCATCTTGTATACGGCATGGGCCTGTCCATCCGTATCCTGTTTTACTAGGGTTTGTGTATTCATAGTTTCTTTCATGCATCTTTTTGATAGCTGATAGATCGTTGGTTTTTACATGTAATTAAAAAGATCTCTTTTGTAACCCTAGAATCCTCACAGCGGAACTTCTTTATCGAGCTCTGCTGAGGATTGAACGTTCTAATCATTCGATTCATTCAGATCCATTCTTGAGTATTGTTTCATTGTTTTACTTTCATTATCAACCTGTTGCAAAGATCTAATCGATCAAAGAATATTTATATCTCATCAATTGGTATCAGAGCAGGAGGCTGTGTAATTCATACACATCTCTTCTGTGAAAGAAGTTATTAGGGTTTATTCCGCATTAACTAATATTTATTGAGCCGTCACTCCATAATTGACGTATCTCTTTACTTATTCGTTTTGCCCTAATATTACATATTACAAGTCTGATCATTCAAACAGGTTAAACGATCAAGCATGGACGATTCTCAATCAAATCCTAACAACATCTCAAATAGTATTGGGTCAACAACAAAGATTCCTATCCTCTACACCCATGATTACGAAGTCTGGGCACATCACTTTGAAGATTATATCATTGGATCTGAAGACAATGGATATCTTATTTGGGAAGCAATCGTGTCTGGACCATTCGCTCATTCAGCAACGTCAAGAATCATTAAAACTCAGAAAGAGTATAATGATCTGTTGAAAGACGTAAAAGATGTTGCCCAAGACGAAAAGGATAAATTTCAATGCAATATTAAAGCATTGAGACTAATCAGATTTGCTCTTCAATCTGACGCTTTCAGGCTGGTGAGTTCATGCAGCACTGCTAAAGAAATATGGGATAGGCTGCGAGAGCTATATTCCACAGACGAAGATCTCGAGCATTCAATTCAAACCTTACTTTTGTCTGAATTTGGTGAATTTAAGCAGAATCCTGAAGAAACTGTCACTCAGACGTTTGATCGCTTCAATCATCTTCTTAGTAAGATGATTAAACACGATATTGAAAGGAAGTTGATTGAACAAAAGGTTACCTTTTTAAACAGTCTTAGATCTGAGTGGAGAGCAGTTGTGTCCACTGTTAAAGCACATGAGCAATTCAAATCTTACTCATTAGCAAAGCTGGTAGGGATTTTGTAATCCCAAGAAAAGATTGTCTTGCAGGAGAAAAATGTGGTTTCGAGCTTGGGGTCATTGGCACTTCTGTCCAAAAGCAAAGGCGTGATGGAAGATGAAGATCTTAACTTAGAAGACCATGACCTTACCTTTGAAGACTATGCAATGATGGTGTCAAACCCGAAAAAGTTCATCAAGAAAAGGTTCCCTATCAATAAGAACCATAATTGGTAGGGAAGTTATAGTTCTGAAAAGGTCAGGGAAGAACCAAAGACAGAAGAACCAAAGAAAGAACCGAAAGCTGAAGGAGATTCGGGAGTGAACTGCTACTATTGTGGAGGAAAGAACCACTATGCCAAAGTCTGTTTCCTAAAGAAAATGGCAGAAAAGGATGAGGAGAAAGATGAAGAAGCTATGTTAATGAAAAAGCTGGAAGAGGTTTTCAATGAATGCTTTAATTGTACAGGGTTCTGTAGCGGATGATGAGTTCAGTGGCGTGGTGGTCTGGTCAACCGACTCTGAGGATGATGAAGTCAGGAAGCCATCTCATGGAAAGGCTTATGTTGCTAAAGATGAAGGAAGCGGTGGAAAGTGCTTGATGGTGTCGGATGTATCCCAAATGAGGGGATACAACAAAGACAGTGGGAATAGGGGCATGAAGGAGCGAGAGGACTTGTGTTTCACAGCAAAACCTCTCAGCGTGCAATTCAATGAGCTTGATGAATTAATCAAGATGGTACAATCTATTTTTGTTTCATTCAAAGTCCCACAAAACTCAAATGAAAAGGAATTAAAAAATGTAAACTCAAGAATCTCTCATCTAGATAGCAGTTTAACTCAAACACGGGTCACCAATTCTAACCTAACTGACCAAATAAGCAGGGTGTCTTCAAAGAGTGAAGAATAGAGGATGTGGATAAAGCTGAAGGAGGCGAAGCTGATCAAATCTAAAGACGAAAACATTTATTTGCAAAGAGATAATTTGAAACTTTTGAAACAAAGAAATGTGTTTTGTTTGATTGCTAAGCGTCTTTATTCTAACATTACTCAACTTCATCTTAACTGCGAAATAGGAAAGAAAATTCATCGCATGATTTTGCCCTTCCTTGAGTTTCAGGAAGATGAAATCAACGCTGAAGCATACAATTGCGAAAGTGTAGTTTCATCGGAGGATGTAAATCCGACTTATATGTATGGCCTAGACAAAATCGAATCATTCATAAAGTCCAAGGACCATAAGGACATGCTGAAAAACCTTTTGGATGAAAATGAAAAACTGAATCTAAGGACCGAAACCATACAAAAGTTTGACTCATTGAATGCCAATTTGAGCTCAGAAAATAAAATTAATGTTGAAAATGCATCTGAGCTTAATGAGGATGATGATATGAGTGAAATTTCTGTAGAGGATGAAGTTGACTGTTCTAAGTTTGTCAAGAGCGAACCCGAAAACCACAAAAATCTTATCTCAGAAAATTCTGTGGAGTTTGCTCGCTTGTCCTAACAAAAGTCCCCGAACCTTGAAGAAAAGGCTGTTGTATACCAAAAGGTAAGGACAACACCAAATCAGGTGTATAAGGTCACAGGTGTAACCGAACATCAGACAGCCGAACTCACAGCCATTGTAAACGAAGATAATGCTGATGGTTGTGATGGGTTCTTCTGGTCCGCCCCTATCGACAATGCTGATGAAACAGTTGGTCTATCAGAGCGAACATCCTGGAAAACAAAAGGAAGATATATTCCGAAGCCACTGAACAAGCCTGATAACTTTGACGTGCCAAGCACTAGTGGCACTAAAGAAATCCCATTAGATGAAGTCACGTTTTCTACCGAAAACTCATCTACAACAAACAAACCTGTTGTTCAAAAGTCAAAACAAAAGGCGAATACTCACAGGTAACCCAAACAGGTGAAAAACCAAAAGCAACAGAGGAATCTGAGATACAAGAAGAATCTCTCAGAACGAAAACAGTTATGGCAATCTCAAAACGATCATTTCATTGATCATAATAGGAAGCCTGAGAAAAGGGAAGTTAGATCGCAAGAAGGTATTCATAACCGAAAGCATAGGTTTGTCTCATAACACACAAACAACCGAAAGCATAGGTTCGGCTCAGAACACACAAACAACCGAAAGCATCGGTTCGGCCTAGAGCACTCAAGCAACCGAAGGCACAGGTTTGGTCCCGAGAGCACAGGTGATCAAGGCTCAAGGTTCGGTCTATCCCATGACTACCAACAAAAAGGTCACCTAGATTATCAAGTCAAGCAAAATTCTCAAGCTAAATTCTCTCTTTCTAACTCTTCTCAACCCCATTCTAAATCCAATTCTGTTCGAACTCAGAATCCAAAATCTTCAACAGATTTGAAAGGAAAATCGAAGGTTTCCTCGGTCAAGAGTGATCAAAAGAATTCCAAAGTTCAAACACCTGAACCGAAAATCAAACCAACTGCAATAAATCCCAATAAAATTAAAGTTTACACAATTCAAAAGAAAAATGAAACAACGTTAGTAAAAAGAACATATTTCGTTGATATCACTCTCACTATTCCTGTTCCTGTGAAAGGCTCACGTGGACCCAAGAAACTTTGGGTTCCTAAATCTGCTTAATTTTTGCAGGTTATCAGTGACGAGCAGTTCGACGAAGAATGGTATATTGACAGTGGATGCTCGCGTCACATGACAGGAAGGAAAGAAGAGCTGAGGGAATTTCGATCTCTTTCAAATGGTGGCAATGTCAAGTTTGGGAACAACTCGTATGGCACGATTAAGGGTTATGGTGTGATAACGAATGGAGACGTCACAATAAGAAAGGTTGCATATGTTGAAGGACTGCAGCATAATCTCATCAGTGTGTCTCAGCTTGTTGGAGGTACGGGTCTTAAAGTTTCGTTTGATGATGACGGTTCGGAAATCATAGAGAAGAAGACAAAGATGGTAGTTCTCAAATCGGAGCGCAAAGGCGAAATGTTTCCTCTCAATCTCAAACCTATCAAAGGAAACCCATCTATTTGTCTATTATCCAAAGCAAATTCTGATGAAAGTTGGTTGTGGCACCGAAGGCTCTCCCATCTCAATTTCAAGGATATTAATAAACTCGTCACAGGAGGTCATGTTAAGGGTCTTCCATTTCTTAAGTTTGATCGAGAAAATTTGTGTGCTGCATGTGAAATGGGGAAGCAAAGTCGTCAAAGTCACCCATCCATCATAAACACAAAGGTTGTTGAACCACTTGAGTTAATTCACATTGACTTGTCTGGTCCATCTTCTATTGAAAGCATAGGCGGTAACAAGTATATTCTTGTTACTGTCGATGACTTTTCACGTTTGACATGGGTGTTCTTTCTGAAGCACAAATCTGAGGCAACCCACAAGCTAAAGCTATTTATCAAGCAAGTTGAAGTGCAACTGAAGAAAGTTGTACGGAACATCAGAAGCGACAATGGACTGGAGTTCAAAAATAAAGAATTTGAAGACTTTCTAGCAGATAAAGGAATGAGTCACAACTTCTCAGCTCCCTACACTCCTCAACAAAATGGAATTGTCGAAAGACGAAACCGATCTTTGTGTGAGGCGTCCAGAACCATGTTAAGTTTCGCTTCCTTACCTTTATATTTCTGGGCTGATGCTATTTCTGCAGCTTGTTTTACACAAAACATGTCCTATCTCAATAAGCGTTTCACTCTCACCCCTTATGAGATCATCAACAACAGAAAACCGAATGTCAAATTCTTCCACGTGTTCGACTCACGATGCTTTATCTTCAATTCTAAAGAACATCATAACAAGTTTGACGTAAAAGACGATGAAGGAATTTTTCTAGGATATTCTCTAACTTCAAAAGCATATAGGGTCTTAAACAAGCGTTCAAGGAAGATTGAAGAGACATATTATGTGACTTTCGATGATAGCTTCGTCAAAAGGATAAACACTATTGAAGAAGCAACTGGAGAAATTTTCACTCATACAAGTCATGTTACGGCCTCGATTGCTAATTTGTTTGAGCAGTTTGTGGAGTTATTCGATGAACCAGAGAAAGCTACTCTCTCTGAAGCCAAGGCAGCAGACAACAAAATCAATCATCTGAAGCAAATCGTCGATGAAGCTACCAAACGACTGGGTGACGGAGAATCAACTCCAAATAAAACTTCCCAGCACAATGCACCAGTTGAGGGGGAGCACTCAGATCCAGTAGCACCCGAAGGTACTATAGCATCCGAACGCTCCACAGCACCCGAAGATACTGTAGCACCCAAACGCTCCACAGCACCCGAAGGTACTGTAGCACCCGAAGGTACTGTAGCACCCGAACGCTCCACAGCACCTGAAGGTACTGTAGCTCACGAACACTCCACAACATCTGAAGGCACAGTAGCACCTGAACACTTCACTACACTCGAAAGTCCCACTGCGCCAGAAAGCTCATCATTCGAGGGGGAGAATGCCAATACGTTTTATGACGAAGATAGTCAATCAGAATTGGAAGAATTAGTGAACGCTGAATTGGATCCTTCCTATGATCCAAATTACCCTCCACTTGTCAAATGGACTAGAGATCATCCTGTTTCACAGGTTGTGGGTGATGTCTCTGAAAGGGTGTTGACCAGATCTCAACTGAAGGTAAAACAAACTTCTTTATTTTCCAAAGTTGATTTCTGCATGTTTAATTCTTTCGTCTTAAAGGTTGAACCAAAGACGGTAAACACTGCTCTTGATCACTCTGATTGGGTTCAAGCTATGCAAGACGAACTTAATGAGTTCGAAAGAAATAAAGTTTGGCGTCTCATTCCAACTCCTCAAGATGCCTCCGTTGTTGGTCTCAAATGGGTCTTTAGAAATAAAATGGACAAGGAAGGTAATGTAATAAGGAACAAAGCTCGTTTAGTGGTGAAAGGATATTGCCAAGAAGAAGGAATTGATTATGAAGAGACTTTCGCTCCAGTTGCAAGGCTGGAATCTGTTCGAATATTTCTTGCCTATGCAACGGACAAAAACTTCGAGGTCTACCAAATGGACGTCAAATGCGCTTTTCTGAATGGAGAATTCGATGAAACAGTCTACGTGGAGCAACCTCCTGGTTTTGTCAATGAGAAGTTCCCAAATCACTGCTATATTCTGGACAAGGCTGTTTACGGTCTGAAACAAGCACATAGGGCCTGGTATGAAACGCTAACTAAGTTTTTAAAGATGTCCAAATTCAAACAAGGTTCGGTTGACCCAACCTTCTTTCGTAAGAAGGAAGGTAACCACCTTATGATTGTACAAATTTACGTCGATGATATCATCTTTGGCTCAATGAATCGCAGCTTAACAGCTGAATTCAGAAAGCTGATGGAGACTAAATTTGAAATGAGCTCCATGGGTCCGATTAATTTTTTCCTTGGTTTAAATATTGGACAGGGACCCGAAGGCATCTTTATCAACCAGGAAGCATACACCAAAACTCTTCTTGCCAAATTTGGTATGATGGGAGACTCAAAGGTCAAAGTTCCAATGGTATTCGACACCAAACTCACAACTTCGCTGGAGAAACTGGCAGTTGACATTATGCTATACCGCCAGATGATTGGGTCCTTAATGTATCTTACTGCTAGCAGGCCTGATATCATGTTTTCCGTATGTTATTGTGCTAGGTTTCAGGCGAACCCACGAGAACCGCATATGCTTGCAGTGAAAAATATACTCAGGTATCTGAAGCGAACTACCTCTCTCGGTCTATGGTATCCATCCAACTCAGGATTCTTCGTTCAAGCCTTCTCTGATGCAGACCTTGGAGGATGTGGTTTAGACAGGAAAAGCACTACAGGGGGTTGCCAATTCCTTGATGGGAAGTTGGTCAGCTGGCAGTCAAAGAAGCAAACCTGCGTTTCCCTTTCTACTGCCGAAGCAGAGTACATCGCAGCTGCCTCTTGCACATTTCAAGTCATATTGATCCAAAGCCAGCTCAAAGATTATGGACTCAACATGAAAAAGATCCCACTATATTGCGATTCAGAAAGTGCAATTAGGATCTGTCATAACCCAGTGCAACACTCTAAGACCAAGCATATAGCACTGAGGTATCACTTCATTAAGGATCATGTGGAGGATGGAAATGTCGAAATTCACTTTGTTCGAACCACTCATCAACTGGACGATATGTTCACCAAAGCCTTACCTGAAGCAAGTTTCAATAAAATCCTTCATGGTCTAGGAATGATGGAATCAGAATCGGTATGAAAAACACCATCTCAAAGTTAAAAGTTAGAAGCGAAATGAACCGAACGCTCGGTCTATTTTGGGTTGGGTTCACATGGGAACCGAAATGAACCGAACGCTCGGTCTATTTCAGGTTTGGTCCCATTGCACATATTTTCGCTCAATCTCAAAAAGGTGTTGTCTATGGTTGTAAACTTTTGTAAAGCTGTTTTCCAAAAATCTAAAAATATTTTTTTTAGGAACCGAAATGAACCGAACATTCGGTCCATTTCGGGTTCGGTTCAATTTTTTTTATTATTTATTCTGTTTGGTTTTTTCTCTTTTCAAAAACTTAAAATCTCCAAAAATATTTTTTTCTTTCATTCTTGTTTTAAATATTGATGGGATAGGTTTCGTTCTCACATTTTTTAATAGTTACGCATCCCTAGAAGCATGCTGTTGCATGTTATCCAAAGCCTCAACTGATTTTGAATAAAAGCCTTAATGACTATGTATAAACAAACCTTGTCTTCCCAATAAGGCTACTTCATTTATTCTAATCCTGAGCTACCTTACTCTTTTCTCATATGGGTTAAGAGTTTACTGCTTGGTCATTATTTTCAGCAGAGGTACTATAGTTTCTTTTCACCACCTCAATATTTTTCTCCATCATATTTCGGTCTCATATCGTAACCCTTGAGACTCTCAGAATTAACCACTGAGGTTTATGGTTACACAATCTCTGTGTTTATGATCTAAGACTCGTGTCACTACGTGTTTAGTGAAACCCAAAATTCAATACCTAACATGAATTGACGGTAAACATGAAATCTCTTTTTGTTGTGAGATTCTTATGAAATTGTTATTTACCATAGCATTTCTTCCCTTAAAATCCAGTTTAATTTTTTTTTAGATTTCACCATCACACATCTTCAATAAGACACTATATACATAATCCAGCCTGCTTGTTCAACAGACCGCATCGGTCTCACAAGTACTTCATTTAGTCTCGGTCTTATGTCAAGGTCCGGGATTCTAAACTGAAGCGAAAGCCACCCTTTTAAGCCTTATAAAAAGATGCCTTTCAACACTTCTTAGAAAGTGATTGATCGTAATTCAACGGGAATCCATACAGACACTTTAAGGTCTCTCTTGACCTTGAAGAAAGTGATTTGTGCCTAGAATCAACTGTTTTGTGTCTATATTGACATCACAAATTCCCAAATATATCTCGCTTTATTTCCTTATCTTTTACACTCTATGCACGAAAATATTTGATTTTCCAAAAATCTCGTTCGGTTCCATTATAATCTTATGTATGGATGACAGCTATTTAACAGATAAGATGCTGACTCAGCCGACAGAGTAACGGCTTCAATAGTGACGTGATGGGCACGCGTGCAAAATGGAACAGTTTTTCTCTCTCATGCGTAATCATCGGGGGTTCCAACCGTCGCGTTTCTGTCACATCCGAAACCGTTTCGTGTATCAAGAAGATTTGGGGGATGATATTTCTCTTTCCTCTACCCACAGTATAAAAGGAACACCTCTGCTTCATTCCATACTTACAGGATTCAAAAATCATACGAGCAATATAAGGCGATTTATACTCTACTGTTCATCATCTTCCACATTCAACAATGGCGGACTCTTCCTCTATTTAGGAAACCTCTTCCCGCACCAACATTCTTCCCATCCGCGCTCAACAAAGTCTGGTGATCGATTTAAACCCTAAAGCTTACGAGAATTATATGTATCCCATGGTGGAGTGTCTCAAATACTCTCCATTGGTGCTAGCTCTTTCCAAGGTCGAGATTGTGCCCATGGAATGTCTTTCCCAGGTTTTCTCCACTGCCCATTATGATAGATCAGTGGATCGAGTCTACTTTAACCTTCTTTCTCACAAGACCTCCATCTCCAAGCAACGATTTTGTTGGCTCCTAGGTTTTGAAGCCAATGAATCTAGGGTTAATCCCGATTCCATCATAGTAGGATAGTTATTTTCGATGTTCTACAACATGGGCTACACGGAGATTCTCACGACGGTCACTAAGTTCAAGAAGTCGCGTCTTCCTCCTCCATGGAATGGTTTCTTCACCATTCAGTTCAACCACAACAACTTCCATTCCCCCACCACTCTTCACAGAAGCCACCAAAACTACCACCAGTGAGGTTCCAACCAACGTATCTGATACGGGGGTTCAAACATCACAACCTGAACCCACTTCTGTTCCCGAACCCACTACCACTACCGAACCACCCACCACACCCTTATCTCCCACTCCATCTGTTGAAACCGAAACCTTTTTGGGAGGGGAGGATACGGTTTTTGATTCCATCTACTACAACCCCTACCAACTTCAAAGTGATGATGATGATGATGCTCCAGTTACTAAAAAGCACATCAAGGAACTCCACGAGAAGATTGACAATCTTGTGGCTTCTTCCTCTTCCTCAACATCTCACTTTTCGGAGGCTGCCATTCAGGGAATGGTGGAATCTCTCTCCAAAGCACACAAAGCCTCCATCAGCTCAGCTGCTGCTGCTATTGATAAATCGACAAAGGCTAGTGCTGTTGCGACCGAAAAAGTCGAAAAACTATTTCAAGACGCCCATATCTGGCTGGAGTCTTTGTAGGCGGCATCAGAAACAAACACCAAGAAGATTCGCACCGTTGTGGAGAAGCTGGTCCATTCTTTCGAAACCGAAAAAGACCAATTTGCTAGCTTCCGCCAGAAACTCAAAGAAGACAATCAATCTTTTTAATCTTCGGTTGCGGATCGTCTTCTTTCCTTTCAAGCCACTCTTGCCGCCGAATCCACCACAAAGGACGAGCTTTCTCAAAAATCTTCCGAGCTTACTCTCGCAACTCATCAGCTCTCACAAGCCGAGAAGGAGATCGATTCTCTTCGGTTTGAGAAAGCTGTGGTCAGGAGTTGTGTTTCAGATGTCCACGGAGCTTTGTCTAACATTATCGAAGCCCATGATCCGATTCTTAACTATTCGGTGAGGCGTACTCTTGCAGAGAAGCTCGCTCCTGCTCTTGCCCTGCTTAGCCGCATTGAAGGCATTCCTGAGCAGGAGGACCATCCGAAACAAGGGGGAGAAAAGAAGCCCACAACTCAGTCGAAACCCCCTCCGAGTCCCAAAGCTTAATCACTTCCATTTTCATCACTTGTCCCTCCGAAAGCACCCAAACCAACAACTGTTCCTGCATCAGGTTTGAGTGCTCAAAGAAAAGCCAAACAAATTGTTGACGAAAATGATGAAAGTGATGATCAAGAACCGATTGTCAGCTTAATAAGGAAACAGACCAGAGAGAAGGAACTAGATGAAAACGCTCGCATCGTCAGAGAAGCTGAGGCCAAGAAGAGGAAGATAAAGGAGGCTCATGATCTCCTTGAAAGCAGAAAAACTTTATTTCCTCCTTGGATTCTCGAAGTGCTTATCAAAGAAGCCATTGAGTCCCCCTGCACTCTTTGGTTAGAACCGGTGATCTCCTTAGACCGTATCAATTCGGTGAATTCCCAGTTTGACATGCCCCTGACCCGAAAAGCCTTTATCTTCCATGCATTCGCTCATATAGCTGAAGTTCCCCATCCTCACCCAAAGGTTGATAGGGAGCTTGTAGACTATTATCTGAGGACCGCTCCACCTCAGTACCAGACTTGGAGCATACAGAAGATAACCAGCCTTCGGGTTCTCAAACCTGTTCGTGAAGGCAACTTCGTCAATGATAGATTTAAGATCTTGAGGGGATCTGACAAATCCGAGCATTCCATCTCTCTGGCTGATCTTCCCAACTTAAACCCTCATGATTGGATTGTCTTGCACAACATTCTTCTTGTCAATGAAGTAGAATATGGTCTGATCATAGACCATTTCAAGAGAATGTTAGTTTCTGTCACACCCCAAAACCACGAACGGCGGAAACGTTCAGGGGTGGAGGACGTCATGTACAGTATCACAACAGTGTAATATAATAAACAAGCAACAACATCATCCATTGCATTATAAGTAAAGTTTTATACATGTGTGTTCTTTCATTGTAATAAGACACCAAAAATGTACAATCAAAATAAAAGACGAGACTTGTCTGCTGTGTCTTCTCACAACCTGTCCTCCGTACCTATCTACTGGCGACCTGAGAATACAAGTTATTTTGAAAGAGAGTATCAGCTTTAAAGCTGGTGAGTTCATAAGTATATAAGTGTCATTGCTTTGTTTGTGAAAACCTGCTATGAATGCCATGAAAAACCTTTACGTGAAAATGTTGAGGTAAGTATGAAATCCCTAGAAAAACCCTTATTTTCTATAAGTATGAAGTGTAGTCTTCAACCAAGACCCAAATGTTTTATATAAATGAAGTGTAGTCTTCTACCAAGACTCGAATTTTTTGTATGTGTGAAATGCAGTCTTCTAACAAGACTCGAATATTTTGTATGTATGAAGTGCAGTCTTCTACCAAGACTCGAATGTTTTGTATGTATGAAGTATTTTTCCTTTGTGTAGACTAGTACTAAAAGTGCTTAGTCTAACTCATCGTTTATGTGAAAGATATCACAAAATAAAGTAAACAGGAAAAATATGATATGGTAAGTATTGTCACTGGGTACTAAGACCAACACTACATCGCATGAAACAAAAGTTAGACCTTGAGGAACATCCGAAGAGTGTCCCCTCATCCCCTGTAGCAGCAGCAGGATGGAAGGAGGGTTAGTCCCTGCATCGATCTCTTGACGTAGATCGTCAACTTAATGATCCTCCGAAGATTCACATCTCGTCCACTGTTGCAACAGCGGGCGGAGGGATAGTTAGTCCCGTCACTGACCACAAATCAAGTGACTACCTTAGACATCCGTAGATGCCATCTCTCACTGGCGCTAACCAGTGAGATTCGGAATGGTAAGTCCCGCTGAAAACATCCCCTCGAACGGGAATAGGAAAGACAATTTATACAGTAAATACTAATAAATCATCCTCTTAGATCTAGTTCAAGTATCCAAGGTAAGTAAGTACAAATAATGTACTTATTAATAAGTGTCCCTGTCTAGAATTCATGTAAGTGTGTTCATGTAACAGGTAAGTATATGTAAACATATTCATGTATCATAGAACCCTAAATACGTGTAATCATGTATCATGTAAGGCATTAGTATAGACTCATGAATGAACTGACTCTTGTTTGATATTCTCTGACTATCCCTATGATAGTTAACTAGAAAGTATATTGTTGTTCAAGTAGGTTTATGCACGGTATCTAGGAGCTTTGAACAATAATGTAAAGTGACTTAAAGTCATTATACAATTCAAAACTAATACTTCTATTGTCTAAGTATTTCAAGATAGAAAACCCTTTCACATGACTTCCTTTGAAATATGTGAAATCTACTGACTGAAAACATAGTTATAAAATAGATGAAACTGATTTAATAACATGTTTGTTTCTACTTGTACCCCCCCCCCCCATTAAAGCATTTAAAATCCCTTTAAAACATTGATTACGGGGTATGAACTCACCTGTTTTTGGTGATTAGAATGAACTGAGCGGTATCGGATTGCTAGGTGTCAAGCGAGGACTTGTGCACACACTACGATCCTAATGAACATATAATCACACATATATGCTCTCAATTAGACACCAAAGACTAATTGATAATGTTTAAGACATCTTAGATATAGATAACACTTTATGTAAGTGTTTTAAGCCGTAAGAACTTCATCTAAGCTATTGTGGGACATGGTACTTGAGTTTAGGGTTTCCAAAGGACCCCATATGAGAGTGTACTCTCTCTAAACCATCACACATGGAGTTTATGGTTGTAAACTATTGAGTTTACGGCCGTAAACTCCCAAACATGTGTGTTTGGTGTGTTTTGAAGTCCAATATGCTTTCTAGAATTATTCTAACCTTGTGACTATGTTCTTGGAAGGGTTTAAGGCCTAGAAGTACTCCAAATAGGAGTTCACGGCCTAAAGGACATTTCCCTTTGGAGTTTACGACTGTAAACTCCCTTGGGGTGATTCCTTGGTTGATTTCAAGCCTCTTGTACTAGTGGGATGTGTTCTAGACTTTTAATCCTAGCATATGAAGGCATTAGGCACCACTTAGTGCCCTTTATAGGAGTTTACGGCCCAAGAACTATGCCTTGGCCGTAAACTCACTTGTTCATGTGATTTTGGTGTGGTTTGGTCCTTCCATTTAGTGGGTACAATTTCTTGTGAAGGGCTAGGACCTTAGGTGTTATGAAAACACCATTTGTGACCATTTACATGGAGTTTATGGCCTAGGAGAGTTCTGGGCCATAAACTCACTTTCTTTTGTGTCATTTGAAGTGTTTAAGACTTTAAGCTACTTGGGGAATTAACCTAGATGCAAGCCTTAAAGTCCTTTAGTCCAAAAACCACCATTTAGGCCCTTGAAATGGAGTTTACGGCCTAAGAGAGTTCTGGCCGTAAACTCCCAATCTTGGGTGGTTTTGTGTGTGATTTCATGTCCCTAATGTGTTTACCTAATGTCCTAAGGCCTTATTCAAGCATCAATGTCGGTTTTGGCCTTGTTTCGGGAGTTTACCACCCAAGAACACCTTGGGGAGTAAACTCCTAGATCTCATGATTTAGCCATCTAAATCATGTTATGAGCATCTAATATGTATTATAACACTACTAGAAAGAGTGACTCACGTTTTGGTATAAAAACCCGAAGATCCGTCAGAGAGAAAATGGTTTTCTCTAGTCAGAAATGTGAATAATGAATTAATTTAATTCAGAAAACTATTTATAGTCCTGAAATATTTTGGCAGAAAATATTTTTATTCCTGAAATGATCCCTAATAAATTAGAGTGTTGGAATAACAGTGTTGCACCAAACCCTAGGTGCACACACTCTCCTGATATTTCCTGAAGTGTAAACCCTAAATTTCTCAAACTCACGCGAAAAGTCTGAAAATTAACTGTGACTACTACAACTTCTATTGAAGTGATATAGTTTGTACAGAATGGAAATTTCGGGTTGTCACAGTTTGCTATATTTTGGAGGTGGCTAAGCTGGATCAAGAGGTTGCTAATGTTCTCAGGAAGAAGCCCATCATCACTCCAGTCGGTTCTGCAAGCGATATAAACCGAATGAAGATGGGAAAGATTGATCCGAAACAGAACTCAGTCATGTTCACCAGGGCAGAAGGTCAGAAATGCTTATTTGCTTTGGCTGACAAACATCTTTACACTACTACCTGCTTGGAACATGTTCTGGGTATCATCAATCGGTGCAAATAGAACTCAGAAAGTGATAAAAAGTACTTCAACGATATGATCAATTGGTACATTCACTTCCGACAAACACTTCTTGCTATCATTCCCTGCCTGTTCAAGACTATAAAGAAAGCCAGTACCGCAGGGGTAAGCAAGCTGTAGTGAGGTCTCGCCCCAATTGATGCAAAGGGGGAGATTGTTGGGTACTTGATGTTGCGTCTTGGGCTCGCTTCCTAGCTCATCTTGTATACGGCATGGGCCTGTCCATCCGTATCTTGTTTAACCAGGGTTTGTGTATTAATAGTTGCTTGCATGCATCTTTTTGATAGCTGATAGATCGTTGGTTTTTACGTGTAATTAAGATCTCTTTTGTAACCCTAGAATCCTCTACAGCGGAAGATCTTTATCGAGCTCTACTGAGGATTGAACATTCTAATCATTCGATTCATTCAGATCCATTCTTGAGTATTGTTTCATTGTTTTACTTGCATTATCAACCTGTTGCAAAGATCTAATCGATCAAAGAATATTTATATCTCATCAGCCCTTAAAAAGGAGTTTACTCTCCAAGTGTGCTCGGGCGGTAAACTCCCAAATGTTGAGGTTTTGATCCGATTTTGATGTTATAAAACACAATTTAAGCTATATAATATAACTAGATAGAAGTACTCACGATTTGGGATAAAAACCCGAAGATCCGTGAGAGAGAATTCGGCTTTTCTCTAGTTGGAAATGCAACTAATGAATAAATATGGTTTAGATTTCTATATATAGTCCTGAGATTTTCGGCAGAAAATATTTTGTTCCCGGAATGAACTCTAATAGCATAGAGTATTGGAATAACAGTGTTGCACAAAACCCTAGTGCATCCACTATCATGATATCTCCTTAAGTGCTAAACCTGAAATACTCAAACTTATACCCAAAGTCTGAAATTTCCCTGTAACTGTTCTAACATCTATTGGCTTGATATGGTTTGTTCAGAATGGAAATTTCGGGTTGTCACACCCATGATCAAGTTCATCAAACTGTGCTCTACATCCCTACTTCTTTTTAGACCCTGCAAATCAGAACAAATGTGAAAACCACACCCTTTGTCAAGGACCAAGAACTTGAAGATGATGAGTTATTAGATTGAATAATGTAAATACATGCGAAGGTGGGCTTTATCATCCCATCCTTGATATCTTGCAGATACTTTGGGCTGTTCATTTCCAATGCTCTTTATCGTTATAGTAGAAGCACTCTGCCTCTTTCAGATTCAATGAAGGAGCAGCAGAACCACCTTTGGTTCCACTTGAAGAAGAACCATGATGAGACTTTCCTTTGTGGCTCTTAGAAGGATATTTCCTCTTCTTCCCCTTCCCTTTTCCAATTGCCAAGACAGGCATAGCAGCGGTAAGAGTTGATGTGACAGCTTTTCCTTTCAAGCTGGTTTCAACAGTTCTTAACAACCCTTGAAGTTTGCTCAAGGTCACCTCATCTTTGTTCATATGATAAGTCATCTTGAACTGTTCATAACAAAGAGGTAAAGAGTGGAGGATAATATCAATGTCTAGCTCACCATCGAAGTTGACATTCAATTTGAGCAAATGATCCACATATATTTTCATTATTTGCAAGTGAGTCGTGATGGACTCTCCATCCTTCATTTTGGTTGTTATTAATGAGGCAACTATATCTTACCTCTCTTGATGTGCACTTTGATGGTACTTTTCCATTAAGTCTTTGTCCATGTCATAAGGCCAATAGTCCTCGTACAAATTTTGAAGCTCGGGAGTCATAGTGGCTACCATGATGCACGACATCTTAGTCGCCTCTTTGCATCGAGCCCTGTACTCGGTGATTTCTTCGGGAGTAGCAGTAGTTTCGTTGATCTCGACGAGTGCTTTGTCGAGAATATTTTCCTTGTCCTCGTACCTTAGGGTCATGCTAATGTTGCGAATCCAATCATTAAAGTTGGATCCATCAAATGTGACCCTCCCACAAACACCCAAAAGAGAAAGTCGTTCGAGGAGTTGGTGTTAGAGGAGTTCAAGCCTAACATCTAAAAAAGAAAAGAGGAAAAGTTTAGATTCAGTAAGTATCTTTAATATAACACCCAAATGAAATATTAAGGCTAGGACCCAACACAATATTCTACAATTTGGAAGAGGGATGTTGTAATCCAATTGCAATATATTTGAAGGTGGGTAAATGACAATTTACCAATTTTCACTATGAAAAATGAAAATGAACATTAGATTTTAGATGATTTGAAAGACTTGGATTCCTTGAGATTCATTGAACTTTTCATTGGCATGTTTAATCTCAATTGTGCCCTTCAAGTTTACGATTAGGATACCAACGATCACAAACAAGGTGTGAATAACCATGCAAATGTGCTCGATACTCTTGATGTTATTTATCACCTAATTAGCGTGCTAGTTAACCACACACGCTCCATTGATCTATGATAACCATCGAGGTACCCTTTGCCACGCTTTTTTGTCCAAATTAGTGTGTCGGTTAATCACACATGCTCCAATAACGACTTGGCAAGATGAAAAGTGTAATTTCATGAATTAGCATCATTAACACATTTTTCCTAAAGTAAGTAATACTGGGAATTTATAAAAATATTTAGTTACTTCATAATAATCATTATGTTTATTAATGAGGAACTATTTGTCCTATCTTACCCGTTCGGCTAAGAATCCTCTACTAGTCAAGAGTGTGGTGGGTAAGAGTGGATACCGAATGGCGGTCATTTTATAGGCCGCTTCCTAAAACACCTCTTATAAACCAGCTTCGTGAATGAGGCCTACTAACGGTAAGACCGACTTATGTTATACATACATACATACATACATATATATATATATATATATATATATATATATATATATATATATAAGTATTAGTCTTTTAATATTGTAATAGTATAAGGGTTGTATTTTAAACTTTTAAAACATTAAGGTTTAGATGTTAATATCTCAAAATTAATACTTTCTAATCAATTTTTGAATTCCAAAACATGAGGGCAAGTTTTCAAGCTTTTCAAAACTTTCTAGATCAAATTTAAAATAATTAAAATAAGCAAATAAATTTACTATTATCTAAATTTGACCTCATCCATTTTATTTGGCAAGATAATTTCAATTCAAAATTTACAAATAATTACTTTATCATATAATCTAGTAATGATCTTGAATTTTGACCATTATATTCCAATTAGATTAGGATATCCATTACCAAAATAGAAAAATCGAATTTTGACAGTAAAAATAGTTTATAGTAATTATCCAAATCTAATTTAGGCTTAAATTTCGAATATCCTACAATCAAATGAGTCAAATTGTCGAGCCAGGCTTTAGACTCGTCGAGTTGCCTCAGCTCGTCGAGTCCCAATATGGACTCGTTGAGTACATCTGTTAAAGGTTAGAAATCGATAGTTTTCAGCTTTCAACAATTAACCATGACAACAAATACAACATAAAAATAGCCTAAGCTCTAATACCACTTGTGGGATTGTCAGTCTCGAATAGATCTATTCATAAATCTCACGCTCTCCTTCCAGGAGTCTCTGGTTTCACTAGATGTTGAGGAATTTACCAGTACCCCGAAGGGTACAAATGAAGAGTGTTGTAGTGCAAAGTTATTCATTCATGACTTTGTAAATGTTTGACTTTTGTAAAACCCACTTGCATGTTGTGCTTTAGCCTTTACACCCATTTGTTAGTAAGAGTGAGAGAGAGACATGTAAACACCTCTATAAATAGTGGGTTTGTCCACTTGTAGAGGTGTGCTTGAGAGATGTATAAGTGAATGTGTAAGTGTGTGTTAATTATGTAGTCTAGATCTAGATCCTTTTTGTAAACACTATATACATTCAATATCGATTCAATTGTGCAAGCTTTAATTCCGCATGCCAAATCATGTTCTTTATCACTACAAAGAGTTGTCTCACAATCCTGTATTAAGTAGTTTACGTGTAGTTTGGTATTGTTTTCTTGTAATTGGAAATCGTTTGTATATTTGACAGAGTATTAATAATTATAAAAAAATATATATTTGGTGTTATACTCTTGTTATCCAAATGTAGTAATGAATATCATAATCTAAAGCTATCTTAGTTTATATGTTTGCCCATGTATGTAAATAGATCGGTAAAAACTGTATGATAAACTCCCCAAACTATACCTATTATAGTTTGCCTGAAATGTATTGTACGTGGTTTGTGTATTGTTCTGAAAACTATGCAGCTGTGTTTTCTAGTCGAAAGCGTCCCTTATGCACAACATATTACGAAAGGGATAAAATATCTAAATATTTTATAAGAGTGTGGAAATCGTTTGACTGTACCAATGGCATATGTTTTAAACTTGTTGAAATCCCTTTAATTTAGTTCACAAAATCATTTGTGTTTAACTTGTATTCCCCTTGAAAACATTAAAAATCATAAAAACGTAAGGGTATGAACTCACTGTTTGTTGTGTGCAAGAGTCGAATCAACGAACTAGAAATGAAGACCCTCAAGTTGTTGTATGTGGCACTTAACAGGATCTTAATAACAGCTAAATACATATATGTATCTATATTAGAGATTTTGTTAGAAAAAGTGTTAAAAAACACTTGTTTGCGGTTAAGGAATGTTACCAGGACTTGATTGAATCGGGGAAAGCGGGTTTTCAGTCTAAGGCACCACTTAAGAAGTGTTTGCGGCCGAGAAGAGGGGTTTACGACCGTGAACTACCTCTTGAAGGGTTTATGGCCGTGAACTGGTTTTCGGTCAATGAAGATTTACAGATTTGAACGGTGTACGACCGTAAACTCAAGAACAAGGATGTTGAATTTGGTGAAAACGTGTTTTAGATGCTCCAAAACAACCTCCAAAGGCGATTTCTTAATGATTTTCCAAACTAATGAGGGTATTTTGGGGGTTTACGGTCAAGAGGTAGAGAGACAATGAGAGACTTTTCGGCCAGGAAGGTTCAAATGAAGGTGGGGGTCCCGTATATATAGGTTCGGTGTATGGTCGGTGGTGGAGTCCAGCTGGCACCAACCGCAAATGGGTTTACAGCTGTAAATAGGTTTACGACCATAAACTCAATCAGGCCGAAACTGTTAGTTTTTCAAGGCAACTTTGCATTTTTCGCGCAATTTTGGTTCCGACTCGTATATAAAATTTAATTATATAAAACTAGATGATTTTCTAAATCAAGATGTTTGACAGAAACTCAATAAAATTCAAATTTTATTGAAGAATATCGGTTAATGGTATCGGAAAAAGGTTCGGGTTGTCACATCTACCTACCTTCAAATATTTTAGAATTGGATTACGACAACGTTTTTCACAATTGTAGAATATTGTGTTGGGTCCTAGCGTTAATATATTCATTTTGGGTGTGATATTAAGCACTTAAATTAACTAACTTGAATTTCTCCCTCAATGATGTCTAGTTCTGACAACTATGGTCTTTCTTATCCTTTTAGGAAAGGCTTTCCTAATGAAGATGATGTCCTACTTGGCAACCATGGTGAAAGATTAATCCATTTATTGTGCATTAAATGGGATGGAAATCATAGTTCACTTCTTCCACCTCCTCCAATTATTCTCCCTAACCCACAAGCTCAAAAACTTGAAAAGTTCAACGTCACTCAATCCCTATTGGCAAGCAAAAACAAAGATGGAAATTATGTATGAGCTTACATGACAGGCTGGGAGAGATAGGTATCAAAGTATCGAGGAAGTTTGTTGTTGACTGGGTTCTTAAGTCACTTCATGTATCATATAGTAGGTTCACTAAGGACTGCTATATGACAGACCATGACATGACCCTTATTGATCTAACATGTTTTCTTGTTGTTGCTGGATTGAAAATGATTTGGTGCACTAGTAAATCAAATTTGATTGGAAGATCTACTTCCCAAGTTTCCATGCACATCTGTGACAATCCAGAATTGATTTCCTCTCCTAGGAGAGAAGAAATTGGCTAGAGTCAAAAGTTTGTACTTAAGAGAAAGGTCGGTTCAGTAATTGTATCATGTGCCAATGTGAGAGAAGCTACTTGTTCCTACTACCGTTTGAAGCGACATTGGAAGTGAAGCTGCCCTGACTACCTGAAAGATCTAAGAGACGGTAAAGTGAAAAATAATTGAGTATACTTTAGGTAAGTCCACTATGTAACTCTATTAAGTTCCTAATGGTTGATTCTTAATACATGATGTGATAAGATTCATTTTGAAGAATTGTAGAGTCACAGGAATCTTAAAGGAAGAGTATGTTGAGTCTGATCGCGAATAGATGGATTTCGATAGCATGGTTTGATGATCAGATGTATGAGTTTTTGCTTAAAGAGCTATGATAGATTACTTAGGAATAAATAATGACATAGTTTTCACTTGTATTTTCATTTTAAGGACAAGTTTTCCGCAGTTTTATAAGTAAAGAAAAAAATATTAGTTCTGTTTTATCTTATTTTAAAGTCTCCTTAAAATGGCATTTGTGAAAAATTGTTGCTTATATGTTTCCATTGATAGCAATACTGGAAAATGGATTTCATTCTTACGTTTGTGGTAGTGTCATAATTTACCAAATGAGGAAAGATTCTCATCACCCAAGCTTCAATTGGATAGAAACTTGGAATCATGCAACTTGTATTGTATGATGAATGTGAATTTTTATCATTAGGAATTTTAGACTAATTCCTTGTTCACATATAGACTTGAGTCAACTGAAGGACTAAGGGATCGGGGACACTTGGTTGTGCGCTGGTCAGGTCCACCACAAAGATCGATAAGACTATTCATTATGATTTACTAAAGTTTAGTAAATATGGTTATACTTACAAGATTAAGTACAATCCTGAATCAATGAAAAGGTTTCAATATATACCAAAACGAATAGGAAGAATCAAATTAGGAAGAAAGATAAAAGTTTCTCCAATCTGAAAGGATGGGAGAGTACTTTAGTATTGTGTTTTATGATTATCTTAGTCGTTATGAAACCATATCACAATTGATTCTATAAGGACATCTTAGTGAATTTGTATGGCTAAGAATAGGAATCGTGAATTGTTGGAATGTTTAAATCAAATAGACGAATCATATTTCATTCCAAAAATCAAATCTTAGAGTTGTACTCCAAGATTGTAACTTGAGAGACATAATCTTATGAAAGGTTTATAATACTTATCAAATGTAGAGTAAAATGTTTCTTACTCTTATACATTTGAAATTGGTAAGATGTGATGTTTTGGATAAAACAAAGACCAAATAAGACCATTTGTAAGAAGTGTTAGTCTTGATAAGAAACCGCACTAACTCTTGAATATTTGTTTATCAAGTAGTCTTCCTTGACAAAGTGAATCTTATATCTCAAGTGTTCAGTGGGAGTCTTAAGATTCTTGAATAGTTTTAAGTACTACTCAAGAATAAAATTGTTAGTTATCACTAGCACACGACTTGAGGTTTATAACCTATCGTATTGACATATTCTTGTTTTTGTGCTATTCCAGTTAAATATGCAAGTGAGTTCTATGATTTCTCAATTGAATGCATAGGGTAAATCACCTTAATCAAGGGAAAGTACATTGATCTATAAGAGTGAACTGCTAAACAACTTGGAAGAAATGGTAGGCCCTTGTGCTACCAAATGGCAAGAAATTAAGATTGAACAAATTAAGTCCACATGATTTTGGATTTTTCATAAACCTTAATGGGGATAGTGGTTGAAAATCACAGCTTTATATGGATAGGAACATATACACCATAAAATCTAAGTGTTATAAGGTTTCTCTCCGATTCATGAAAATCATTGTGAGGAAACGCTTTCACTAAGGAGATTTTGAAGGATTAGAGTTAGCAATTGTGATAGTTATATTCTCAAATTCGTTTATGATTACGGCATCCCTTTTCATAGTTCGAATTGTGAACCATGGAAAATATTTTTAACATTCGGGACTTATTAGGTTATGTTCTGAAATGTTCAAACACACATTTGTGATATTTAATCCAAAAGGTGTATTTGCTTGAGAAGTCTGGTATAGACTTATTGAAGCACCAAGTATCCGAAATCTGAACTTTGGTAAGAAAGTCAATGAGTATTGATTTCTAGAAGTCCAACTGAATTCTGAGTACATGTCAAAGCTAGTGGGAGCATAGATGTTATACTGGTAAGCATATAATTATCGTGTTAGTGGAAGCATGATTATTATGGTAAATGTTGTGAGTTAGCAGTGTTAATTATAGAAAACAAAAGGTTCCATTCACAAAGTTACAGGGTTTGAAAAGTTGTTTTGCTATAATTAAGGGAGAGGAATTCATAGGTCATTTCAATTCTAAAAGCTTAAATTGTGATTTTAATCAAATTTAGTCAAAGATACATATGAATGCTATGTTGAAAAGGTTCGACATAAGGAAACTCTATATATGAGTGTTATGTTGAAAGGATTTGATGTAAGGAAATTCTATAGCAAAAGATTAGTAAAAGTATCATGTATTTATGTGAGACATTATGAATCGTATTCCATGGGATTGGTTCTATAGAAACCTTAATGAAAGAAGGATGTTCAAAGGAATGTACTTTGAATATGAGACTTTGCTTCTATGGGATTGGTTCAGTAACCAATGTCCAAAGGGAATACTTTGTAATATCATTGGAAAGTTTTTTGTGATTTTGTGCATTTACATTACAAAAGCATTATAGCGTTTAAGTTTAGAATCTAACAGATTATAGAAAAAAGAAAGAATTTGGTTTTCTTACACTTATTATAAGGATTTGGAATTGTGAAATGAGAATCATTGAAGCGTTTTCGATTGATCAATTTCACGATGAAAGGACCGTAGGTAAACATAGTGTGCATGCTTGGAGCATAGGATAACTATTGTTTTTAATTCAGGTATAGAGTTGAAAATTCGAAACATTCTAAAATGAATAATGAGTAATCAGTATGGCGATTAAATAAAAGGTGTATTATTTACACTCAAAAGTTTTGGGGCCATAGAGGATTAAGTATTATTCTTGTGTTTCACTTTGCATGTTTTGACTTCCAGAATAATAAGATTATTCAAATTATCCACAGTCGATCATACTTTGGAAGTAGGTATCAAGCAAGACTGTCATGAGTTGGCTTGTAGATGTCTAAGGTGTTATACATAGTAAAAGTCTGCTACACCATTCATTAGTGCTTATGAAATAAGATTTGAGCATTGGATCAACCTGCACTCACTTGAATCACTTCATGGAATTTATCAGAAGTGATTGTGAGATGATAATATCATATAGTCTTCAAGCCAAGATATATGAGTTGTTGACTACGAGTTAGTTGTGCATTGATGTCACGAAAACGCATCAGTAACTTGATGCGATAAAATGTGTCGTTGTGCATGACTTGATGAGTAGTAAGGACAATCATATAATGTTGAAGTTTATCTATTCCTTTTATCCTAAAAGGATTAAGAGCGATATCTGGGCCCCTAGATGATTTGTTTTGGCTTATGTGTTGGGCCCGGTCAAAACTAATGTTCTATCTCAAACATATTGGAAATCGAGAAACAAACTATTGGACAATAAGAATGACATCGTTCCATGTATTTCTCCAGCTGATATCTTGTAGAACAGAGGAATATATGATCACTTATCTAAAGGACGCGTCACTGACTGGGTCAGAGTTCGATAGCGGCTTTTGAAAGCTACGATTGATAATCGGTTCCTGAAGTCGTTCTTGGAGTTATAGTTACTAGACTTATCCAAGTGGGATACTATTAGATTAGGTGTCTAAGCCCATAACTATAACTGGATGTACTTGAACCGATAGTAGCATAGTCCTTTTGGGTTGCCTTCACCAGTGCAATTTGATAGGATGAAATTCTGAGAATAAGGTTATTTGTGAGTTTTTAATATATTATAAGTATATTATACCAATTGAGGAATCATATTATTTAATTAATATTGGTCAACAATTAATTTGGAAGTAATTTAGTGATCAAAAGAGACTAATTAAATATAAAGGCATTAATTATCTAAATCAATCCATTCTTATAGTGTGGACCAATGATCCATTAGGATGGGCCAAATAGCTCATGGATATTCCATGGAGCTTTAACCCATGGAGCCTAAGGGATATTGAAGGTCATGGAGCTTTAGGGTTTCATGGATGAAACCCAAACCTTTGGAACACTATAAAAAGGAACCTCTAGAGCCATTTTCGGTGGCTAGATCATACTAAGAGTGTGAAATCTGAAGTTGTTCTAGCTAACCTTATTCTCTCAAGCCTCCTCTTGCATATGGTGTTTGTGACACATTAGAGGCATATCATTTGAGGTGCTAAAGCTTTCTAAGTCCAAGAACTAGAAGTCCTACTAAGAGGTAAGTCATTTAACTAGTTTAATTGTTCAAACTCTCACATTGTATGCTAGTGTAACACCCCAAGAATACGAGCCAAAAATTCCATTTTTGAAAACATATACTTAGCAAAACATTCGAATTAAAACGTTTACCGATCATAACATTTTATAAAGATAGCGCATGTCTGGAAAAACATTTCATAAAACACAATAATGTCAAAGTACAAATCCCCAGGAAGATCTCATGATGCGGAATACGGAGCATGTGTGTGATGTACCGCTACCGCGCCAGCTCCTTCCCCTTCGAAGAAGAGGTACCTGAAATCAAAACTGAAAACTGTAAGAACGAAGCTTAGTGAGTTCTCCCATCATACCACCTACCATACAATCACATGTCATACATATTGCCAGACATTTCTCGGGTGCCCGACCTACCCGGTACGGCTATTCTGGGGTGCTGACCTACCCATGTCAAACCATTCTGGGGTGCTGACTACCCATGTCGAGCTATTCTGGGGTGCTGACTACCCTTAGGTACTAACAACCGAACCTCGGGGACTATTTCACCCCTACTACTACTATTACATATATCATAACACAAAGAAAATATCAGACATGTCTGGGGTGCCTGAACTACCCTTCGGTCCTAACAACTGAACTCAGGGACTAGTCCCCTCTTACTACCTATATCGCATATAACGTAACAAGCCAGCATGCAAACATATCATCATATACTGTCAGACGTATCTAGGGTGTCTGACTACCCTTCGGTCCTAACAACCGAACTCTACTACTATCACATACAACATATCATGCTAGCATATAACATATCAGGTAGTAGCAAACCTAGATAATATCACAAAGACAATCATCTATCATACATCTCCTACTGGTGGGTCGACATTGTGGCCTTAGACCCACCGCTACTGGAAGGTAACTCACCTCGTAGTAGCTGCTGATCTGTGTGGCAATGGTCTGTCTGCTGTTGCTGCTCCAGAAATCCTCCAACTGCAATTCCCACGAAACACTTACTCAAATACTGCTAACGCCCTTCAGGGTAAATTGTCCATTTACCCTTAACAAGTCATGAGTCAAGTCACAGTCAACTGCCAGTTGACCAGACTCGCCGAGTTGGCTTGCCAACTCGCCAAGTCCCTTTCTCTATACCCAAGGCCAATGGTCCTTCATCCTACTCGCCGAGTTGTATGAACAACTCACCGAGTTTACCTTCATCCGAAGAACACTCTAAGTTGTGACTCACCGAGTTGTTCTTGAGACAAGAAGATTGTCATGAACTCGTTCAGTCATGGCATTGACTCGCCGAGTGACTTCATGAGTGAGTCTAGCATCCGACCCACTGAGTCACACCCAATGACTCATTACTCCCAACCCACCAATGCGAAAAAAAGGGAAAACTCGGGGACTCGCGACTCGACTTGCCGAGTCCGAGGGACGACTCGCCGAGTCGACCACATGCAATTACTATACACTCAATTTTTCTTGAATCCAGCTAATGTCGTTCACAGATCTGGGTTTATAGGGCATGGATTACACGTAACGTTTCCAACTTTACATGTAGATAATCTCCAATGAAGGTTTTAGGGCTCAAAATGCACCAAAAGGGGTAAATCTAGGGCTTTCATGCAATATGACTCCATAAAGGCAGTAGATCCAAGCTCCAGGGACTCAATCACGCCTAGATCTAGAGGCTAACAACTTATTCTAACCCAAAATGCACAAACAAGCTTGGGGAATGGCTCAAGAAGGACTTTCATGTAGCTAACAGAGACTACAAACATGAAAACAGAGGGGAAACAAGCTATACCTCAAGGAAAACATTGAGATGACACAAAAATGCATGGCCTCCTTCTCCTCTTCTTGATATACTCTTCTTTCTCCTCAAAATCTTCAAGAACACACCAAAACACTTCAATCTCACAAGGAATAAGGGTATAAGTGATTTTGGGAGCTCTGAGGGTGAAGCGGGCGATCTTAGGGGCGGATAAGAGGGTTTAAATAGGGTTCAAACCCTTGAAATTTAGGGTTTCATCAAACAGTGAGGACTCGCTGAGTCCAGAATATGGACTCGCCGAGTCGCCAACTTAAACGTACCCCCGGACCCCGTCCCTACTCGGCGAGTCGGACCTACAACTCGCCGAGTCCAAGGCTAAAAATGACAAATACTTAGATAAATTTTACGTACCAGGAACCAGGTGCTACAGCTAGTTAGGATGTATGCTTTGGAAAATCAATTTGCATGCATAATTAGAGAAAACATAGATCAAAAGCATTTAGCGATGCATGTGCACCATAGGGGTGTTAAGGTGCTCAAAACCCAACACAAATAACTCCAGTTATCCTGTATCTCAGATGACAACCTCATAATCTTCCCAATGTGACTGCCTCTTAGTCACCCAAAATCTCATACCGACACACCACCGGACATCTTGACTGTCACGAAATAGTCATGACTCTCAACCTGAAAATAATGAACTATCACACATAGTTTATCTCCGATTCCTTAGCCAAAATTCCATCATATGAATTATTATAGAAGCAAGAGACCTTACTCTCACAATCGACATGCAACATAAACGTTGAGGGTCGTTGCCCCGATATACTCCACTTGATTACCTGGAACTACTTGTAAAATATGCCTTACAATAATCAACTAAGGTATATCCTTGTCCTCATCCATCTCTGAAACATCCCAAAAATACAAACCAAAAATTTCATTTTAAAACATTGCCAAAAACCATGAATATCAAATTTTACATCAAAACATAAGTCATCTCACTCTAAACATCATAAAAATTTGTCAATGTATCAAAACATGTATCAAATATTAGAGTAAGCCCCAAGACAAAGAACAACTGTGGTGTATGCCATGCGATCACTCCGAGCCCTTCCCTATTACTAGCTGAAGTACCTAAAACAAAAACTGAAAATCTAAGCACGAAGCTTAGTGAGCTCCCCCAAACTACCACATACTATACACATATATCATATAACAGATAACACAACTATGGGACACTGCCCAACTACATCGGGACGAACCCGACATCGAGCTCCTACCCGACATCGGGCTTTCCCCGACATCAGGCTTATCCCGATACATACACAACATAACATATATCATAAACACATAACATAAACATATAACCTACATTAGGATTGTCCCGACATCATACCAATGCCCAGAACATATAACATATAACAGATAAACTAGCATACATCAGGCTTTCCCCGACATCGAACAGAAGCCCGAAGCACATAACGCATAACATGCATGAATCACAAAGACATCAAGAATACATAACTACTTGTCGGGACTTCCCTAGCATTAGCATGAAGTCCGGAGACATATAAACTTCATCGGACTAACCCCGACTACGGAACGAAGTTCGACATACTATACATGCGAAACGAGCCGACATTGGTGCCTTCGACCAGTTCCTACTAGAGGAAAACTCACCTCATATGACTGACTGCTGAAAACCTGAGTGAGGAATCCCTGTCTACTACTCTGACGACTCTCCGGCTATAAATTCCATAATAACACTTAATCAAAAACTAATAACTATTCATACGGTAAAATGACTATTTTACTACTGGTCAAAGTCAACAGTCTGTTAAAAGTCAAAGTCAAGGTCAACTTCCAATCAACCTAACTCGTCGAGTTATCTCCCAACTCGACGAGTATGTGTAATGCTCAAACTCGTGGTCGACTAAGTCAACTCGTCGAGTAACTCTACTGACTTGTCGAGTTCTTTCTATCATAATAATCGGGACTGCTCGCTTCGACTCGTCGAGTCCTTACCTGGACTTGCTAAGTTCCCCTTTCGAATTGAGCTATCTCAATTGATTAAGCTCCTACCTTCCAGATCTATGCTCCAAACTTCTTCTACTTGCTGAAACGACACTCTTAAGGGTAAATTTTCCAACTTTACCCATCCTTAATCCCTCGTAATGGGTTTAGCCTAAAGCACAATATACTAGATTTGGGCAGATATCATTTGTTGGGCACATAAAGTCCCAATCTTTCCTTTCATGCATGGTCTTTTAAGGCTAAAAAGACCATGTTCTTGCTTACAAGCTTGCATGGGGCTTCCATGATCATAAATTTTGCACCTTTATGGCATGGAACCCCTCCAGGACTTCAGATCTAAGATGGGAACCACTTGGGACGTCCCAATCCTAAGGGCTAAGGTTCTTCAACCAAAAACTTCCCAAAACAGAAAACAAAGAGATCTAATAAGAGAAGGATCAAGTTAGAGACTTGATTACCAGAAAATGTAGCTAATGGAGTGTAGTTACTAGATCTTCTTCTTTCCCCCTTGAGCCTTCTACTTTCTTCTTCTTCTTCAAGCATCACAAATCACAAATAACACTAAAAATGGCAAGGAATGGATGAAAATCACCCAAGGTGGATTAGGTTTCGATATCAGGGTTTTGCTGTGATGAGGGCTGGGGTTGAGGCCAAATATGAGGCTTAAATAGGTTGCAAACCCTAAAGATAAGGGTTTCATCCATCCTGTCCTACTCGCCATGTCAAGTTCCCAACTCATCGAGTAGCCCACTAAAAACCCGCAAATAGACTGGCTGGTACTCGACGAGTAAGGGCCACAACTCCTTGAGTAGCCATTCTAGGAAGAATAAATAAATAATGTAATATCTTGAATTTCAGAAGTACGATTTATGAGTTTAAAGTGAAATTTCGAAGAAGGGACTCGATGAGTAGGTATTCTTACTCGCCGAGTTGGAGCGGGTTTGGGTCGTAAATTATGTGACCAACTCGCCGAGTCGGAAGCTGGACTCGATGAGTTTGTGTTGGGATGAGAGAAACCCTAATCTTAGGGTTTGCACCCTGTTTAAAGGACTTAATATCCTCCCCTCAGCTCCCTTAGCCCCCTTTCAGATCCAGTAAACCCTAATTTCATGTGAGGCTTCATTGTTGAGGAGATTCGGACTTGGAATAGGAAATTGTTGGAAGGAGCTTGAGAAATTGGAAGCTAGCATCAAGGGGTTTGTATAGATATGGGATCTACATCAGATTTGGGCACATCTCTGAGGTAAGGAGCCCTTATCTTAAGTTATTTCCTTTGTGGTTCATCCTTGGTGGTTGTTTTGGGAGTTCTTTAACTTGTTTTGAGACCTATCTCAGATTTGGAGTTAGATCTAGGGTTGCTACTCCAGATCTAAACTCCTGATGGCCTAGAATGTCATAAAGCTTCAGTCTTTGAGTAGTTGGTGAGGCCCCTTTGTCTAAAACCTAAGCCCTAGTGTATTTTTGGCCTATATCTCTTTGGTTTCATGTAAAGTTTGCAACTTTATGTGAGGGATAGATTGTAGAAGGGTGGATCTACGGACTGGAGCCTCTGCATGGCTCGAAAAGCCTCTGAATGGATTGAGAACTGGAGAGACTCGGCGAGTCACATAGGTGTACTCGACGAGTTGTATGAACATGTGCATGGACTCGACGAGTTGGAAGAACAACTCGGCGAGTTTGTTGAAGATTGCCTTGGACCCGGCGAGTATGTTCTTGGACTCGACGAGTCTGGTCGCAGACCCCAACCTCTTTTGGTTAAAGCCTTGGATTAAGTGAGTCGGTCAGTGACTCAGTGAGCCGAACAGGATGGGACTCAGAGATCGTTGGACTTGACAAGTCTTGGGGCGACTCGGCGAGTTGAGTCATATTATGGGTGTTTCTGAGTATAAGAACTCGAAGAGTAGTCGAGGTGACTCGGCGAGTAGAATTAAGAAGGAAGGTTGACTTTGACTTTGACCAAAATTTGACCCGTTTGACTTCCAAGTGTATTTCGGTAACTTTGGGTATTTATGGAATTGGTTGTTTGGTAGTGTTCTGTGGTGAAGATCGTGTCGGTGGCCGGAGTAGCTTGGTCTTATCTTTCCAGTCATCAATTACAGGTAAGTTCTCCTCACTATATCGACAAGGTCTACGGCACCATGGTCGGCCCTTTATCAGATGTAAATCCGGGTATTGTTTGTTATGTTATTGCTTTGCTAGATATGCATCCTGGTATTTAGGATGGTGTTATGTTAGTTACCTGGTAAACGTTGGTACCCGATATATATGGTAAGGTTATGCTAGTGACTGGTTAGCTCGGAATCTTGGTTAGGATGTTGCAATGTTACTGATATGCTAGATTTCATCCTGGTTAGGATGTTGCAATGTTACTGATATGCTATATTTCATCCTGGTTTAGGATTTTTGTTGTGTTACTGATATGCTAGATTTCATCCCGGTTAGGATGTTGCAATGTTACTGATATGCTAGATTTCATCCTGGTTTAGGATTGTTGTTGTGTTACTGATATGCTAGATTTCATCCTGGTTAGGATGTTGCATTGTTACTAATATGCTAGATGTCATCCTGGTTTAGGACGGTTTCTATGTTACTGATATGCTAGATTTCATCCTGGTTTAGGATGGTTGCTATGTTACTGATATGCTAGATTTCATCCTGGTTTAGGATGGTTTCTATGTTATTGATATGCTAGATACATCCTGGTTTAGGGTGGTTGATATGTTACTAATATGCTAGATACATCCTGGTTTAGGATGGTTGCTTTGTTACTGATATGCTATATGATATGTTAGACTTTTTTTCTTGTTAAGGATTGGTATGCGATTAATTGTTTATTGTGCATATGGTTGTTTGACGGGGGGTTGGGTTGAGGCGGTTCCTGCTTTGTGCAGTAGGCCAACATACCCAAGGTGGACCGGATATTCTAAAGGCCCAACGAGCGGTCCAGATATGCTGAAGGCCCCAAGAGTGCAAACCAAATGTGCCGAGACTTGGAGAGTTGACTAGGCCGATTGAAGGCCCGGTATGGGTAGACCAGTCATACTATGGACCTGATGTGCATGGTTGTTCTAATTTCAATATGTTATGAGTATGTTTGTGTGTGGTTGGTATTTTGGGGGTAACTCACTAAGCTTTCGGGCTTACAGTTCAGTGTATTGTTTCAGGTACTTCAGGAGAGATTGTGGCAAGGCGAAGGCGTGATCGTACCGCTCCTCATGTTTTATGATTCATGTGATATGGTTCTGGGGGATACTCTGATGTTTAAACTATTTTGAAAATAAGATGTATGAACTTAAAGGCTTTTGAATGAAATAAAATGTTTTAAAATGGCTCAAATTTTTGGTCGTTACAAGTTGGTATCAGAATCATGGTTTGAGTTAATTGGAGGAACATTCGTGTGAATCCAGTCTCTAATCAAGGAGGGATTTACAAAATGGTTTACAAAAGGTTTTCGAAATAAGTAAAGGAGGATGCAGAGGGTACGATCAGCCAGAGACAGTAAGTAGACCCCAAAATACCACACAAGTTATTTGATTGTGTGGTATGTTAGAACGACATGCTAGTACTAGGCTAGGAATCTTCAGGAATTGCCTAATTTCATAATGCCTATTAGTCTAGGGTTTTCCTTATATCAAATTTACATCCTTACTGTAGTTGCTTAGTGTATGCATCATGGTTGTGCATAATCATGATCTTATAGTCTGAGAATGTTTGATTCGACCTTAGGGTAGAATTGGATATTCGAAAGTCTATCGAGTCCAGTGTTATGTGTGGCTAGTATACACTAATGTTGCAGGGTCGGTGGAAATTTCATGGATTGGGTGGGTAGTGAGAGGCTAGGAGGCCAAATATGAGATGTTAAGCATTCCTCTAGGAGTGAGGATTTGATCGCTTGTTACATTTATGTATATTGTTAGGGCGTTGTGATGATACTTGAGACAAATATGGGTAGGTGTGCAAGGTAGTATGGGCTCGTACTACGGAAAGTACAGGACCCATACGCGTGGCAAGGAATTCACAACCCCTAGGGTTGGGTTTTGGAGTTGTTTCCCTGTCATTATATAGGTTATTAGAGACCTTTTGGTGTATTGACAAAATGGTGGTCACACAATGTCTTGTGACTAGATCCAGGTTAGGATCGGGAGCTGGTAGCCAGGATAGGCCAATATTGTCAGGGGATCGTGTCAGGGAGATGCTCCAGAAAGAGACGATCGAGATTGTTCGAGGATAAATTTTGAAGATGATTGGGTCTTTCAAGACCGCCATGGTTGCGTATTTTGTCAAGCGTCATGCAGACATTGTTGAGACAGTTGTCGCAGTAGCTTTGGCAGCTGTAACGACGGCGGGGAGGGGAGCTGGATGAGCTTTCCAGGACTGGGACATGTTATCGGTACATAATCTGATGAGTAGAAGGATACAGTTATCTGGGAGCAAGAAGATGAGCTGGACTCGTTATATTTCCGCGGGTTGAGTGGGAGAGTCTAGCTTGTTGGTTTATAGATTTGAGGCTCGGGGGTTTGCTTGAGGTCGGGTTATGGGTCGTAGGAACTCTAGAGAGGAGTGATGATCATGTTAAGCTACGGTTTTGCAGCTGGAAGTGAAATGGTTAATTGATGAATTGGACCATCGTTTGGTAGGGCAAGGATTGCACTCTCTAAGTTTCTGAGCTCGAAGGAGTGATCAGGCTTGTGACCCCAGGATCAGGTGTATTCCAGCTCAGGGTCAGTTGGTAATAGGAATAAACAACATTATTTCAGCGTCGGTGAGCTCAGGACGGTCGGCGTGGCATAAGTGTTGTGAGGTCCGGTTCTCCTTGGATCTCTTGTATTGGACTGAAAGGATTGATTGTGCGATCTATTGCACTTTTAGGACTATAGACTATGACTTGGGAGTGGTTTGTAGCCCGGTATAGGGCAGAGGTTGTTTCAGCTACTGCCGTTCAATTGTGGGTGTTTGAGTTAGTGAGTGAGTTAGGGTGTGAACCCTGAAGAGAATGATTTCTAAAGCCCAAAAGCAAGAAGTTTTTTTGGAACACCTTTGGAAAAAGGGGGCTTTATGTGGGAGGACTGTGGATGGAGTCCCACAAAAGGGGTTATTCATCATTTTACGGATTTTGTGGCTAACAACCATTAGTGGTTGACAGATTAAAAGCGCCAAGAGAAGTAACTCGTTGCCGAGGTAGTAGTTGGAGCATCTATATGGTGGCCTTCAGGAAGTGAGTATGGAGTCATTCACGCATTAGTGGTTGTCGGTTTCACTGGGATTCAGGAAGTGATCATCTGATTCTTAAAAGTGTGTGATGAGTCGGGTCTAGCTAGCAATGGAACACTAGTGGGAAAGAGTTGGTTGTCATCAGATAAACTGTTAGGAAGTAAGGAGGATTGAGAATCCTCCAATGTTCATGTATTATGAAGACTTAGTTGAATCTAAGTGGGGAAGTGTTACCGTGAGATGCTAAAGTGGTAAGGTTTTGAAATGAGGACAAGTCTCACAACCCGACAGGGAGAACAGAGGCCTTGTTGGCTGGTTAGTTGAGGGTTGTGTTGTTTGGGGGTCGGCAAAACTCCCCAGCATAAGAACACATCTTCTGGATGCTTGACAGCAAAAGTTGTGTAACCATGTTGGGGTCCTATTCAAGAATCGAGTTCAGTTCGAGTTTTCGGTAGAGGGTGTGCTCGACTTTAAGGGTTTTGGATTGATAGATTGAGGGTTTTGTTAGACATCAGGGTTCAGCAGTGCATTCAGCACGGGAGCGTGGGTTATTTAGCGTGTATGGTAGACACACAGGCCAGGGAACAGACATCGGATTTCTGAGAAGGTGGACGATTGACGGAAGGCCTGGTAGGGAGGCCCAGTCATGCTAAAGACCCTGTTTATGTTTGGAGATATATGTTCAGGTATTGAGTAGGCTGTTACGCTTTAGCACTCAATAGGTATGTTCCATGTTTCGAGCATGCTACTAGAGTAGGCTGAGGGCTCCGGTGTATCTTGCTTGATTAGAAGTTATTATTACAGGTCGGACGGAGTTCAAAGAATCTTGGTGATCTTTTCCGTTCGGAGTGTCTCTGAGGTTTCATCTTCTCGGATCGGGTAATACTCCAGTTGGGGACCGAGAATGGATCCGAATGGGTGTTTTAATTAAAATGTTGGATCCATCGGTGTTGTTAGCTGAGAGTGTAGCATGATTGGAGCAAGTGATAGACAAGTGGGGCAGGGAACAGACCATGGTTTCACGAAAGGTAGTTGGTCGATGTGAGGCTTGGGTTTAGGCCATGGAAAGAATTCTGGGAACGAAACTGGAGTTCGGAACCCCAAAAGGGCTAGAACAGACTACATGAGAGGGATTCCCGGGGAGGATGGTTTAGGGTGACTTACGCCACTTATGAGCGGTCCGGTTAGACTGAAGGCCGGAAGGTGTACCAGTCAGGCCGAAGGCTCAGGCAATGGTCCAGAAAGGCTGAAGACCCGGGAGGGCGGTCCAAACATGCTGAAGGTTCCGACAATGGTCCAGATAGGCTGAAGGCCTGGTAAGGCGGCCCAGTCATGCTGGAGACTCTGTATGTGTTAAGTGGATCTGTATGCAGAGAACGAGTGGATATGTCACAATGTAATAGCAATCGATATGGTCTGGCCCCAAGTATTGATCACGATGATGGAGTTGGATAGAGGCCATGTGTGGGCCTTGTTGGTTATGTGATCAGATTCGGGGTATGTGGGAGTTCTAGAATAGCAGTTTCTCTACATGGATAGTGTAGAGTGGAGTTTCGCTTAGTGGCACTTATAGGTGCGGTAAAAGATGTTAAGTATACTTCTTGGAAAGGAAAGGTATGTAGCTCTGAAAGGAGTGTGAGTCCTATGAAAGGAAGGCAGTAGAGTAAATGGATGATTAAAAGTGCTCCAATTAATGGTGATAAGCACTGAGATTGTACCAGATGTTAGGGAGCACATACCAGTTGGATGCCCGTTGAGATTGTGGAACAGTTAGCACTGATGCGGAGTCAGGGGAGATTGGAAGTGATGCATGGGTAGATCCTTGGATCCCGATGTAACAACCCGAAATTTGTTTGTCGCCAAAACCCGTTCTACCCGGAAAGTCGCCGTTATCGGATTCGTTCCGTCTTCTCTTTGGAGTTAATTATATAAACATATATGTTTATTTATTTCTAATGAGTGTCTAAATCACTCAGGAACATATGTTATTAGCCCAAAAATCATTTATTTCATGAGTTTTTATAATGTTCCCGTCGGGTGACGGAAACTCAATCGGGTGCGACCAAAAGCCGCGTTTAGCGCCGGTATCGGGTAGAATTCCACCGTGTGCAAATTTTAGGAACTATATAAACATGTTTCAGCCTTCATTTGAAGCTTTTCCTTCTCTCACTACTCTCTCTCTAACCTCTCTCCAAAAATCCAAAGATTAAGTGTCCAAAACTCAATTTTAAGGCTTCAAATCCTTAAGGTACCTTCCTAGCCTTAATCTATAGCATGTTTAGCTTCCAAACTAGACACTTAATCATGAAATTGGACAATATATATGAGTTTACGGCCTAAGAAGGTGCTTAGGCCGTAAACACCAAAAATGATGGGTTTTGAGCCCTTAAACCCCTCCTTGACTAGTTTGGACTTTAGATATGGCTATGGGACTTCAAGATATGGACTCTAAACATGTAAAACATAATTTTTGTGATGTTTGAAGGATTTTACGGCCAAGGATCATTCTTGGGCCGTAAACTCATATAATTAGGGTTTTCATGCCCTTAAACCCTTCCAAAATCACTTCTATGGCCTATATATGAATTATAGGACCTTGATTCTAGCATTTGGACACTTGAAACATGAATTTTGGGGGATTTAGATGAGTTTACGGCCAAGGAGAGTTCTTGGGCCGTAAACTCCCCAAAACTTGACATAAATCCTATTCTAAGGTGTTAGAAAGCCATCCAACACCACCAAAAGCCTTGGAATAAATCAAGGGACCAACCAAAAATACTTTAAGGACCTTAAACACATCATTCATGGGATTTCTAAGAGTTTACAGCCAAGGCATGTTCTTGGGCCGTAAACTCCAAAATTTTTGGTGTTAGAATGCAAACTAAACACCCCTAAGGCCCTTAGATGAATTTTAGAAGTCCTTTCATGCAAGTTCTGGACCTTGAAACACCTTGGAGCACCATATATTAGAGTTTACGGCCATGAAGGGGGTTTCATGGGCCATAAACTCCACAAATCCCTCATATGTCCCTTACAAACTCATGATAGGCCTTGGATTAATTCTACCAATCACATGTGATTTGTTCTAGCACCATTTAACAACATTTTCTTGGAAAAATAGGGGTTTACGGCCATGGAGCTAAGCTAGGCCGTAAACTCCCATAAAAGGGATCTATTTGATGTTTAGTAATCATTCCAAGTCCTTAAACCAAGTCTAGAAATTATCCCCTAAGTGTTGGAAGTCCAATTTGCACCATAAACCACCCATCATGAGTTTACGGCCGTAAACTCATGGGGATGGGTGTTTAGGCCGTAAACTCCCATAAGGGGAGTGTTCCTTTGATGTCCCAAATCATTTCCCAAGTCCGTGGTGTCACTCATGTCCCTAAACGCCACCCGGGTCACTCCAAACACTTATATTGGAGTGTTATTGCGACCTGAAGCATTTGTCCCTATCCAACAATCAATCTAAGTCCTAATTAGATACAAATGTGTATCTTTACATGATAATTAGGAACCTCGTGTGTTTACAAGTTCCGTATCAACTCTTAGCATCCAAACCGTCTCATACCTCGTCCGGTGAGTTCATACCCCTACGACTTTTTTCACTGTTTTCAATGTTTTCAGGGGGGGAATACAAGCAAACTATAACTGTTTTCCAATTACAACATTGATATGTTTCAAACAATATCTGACAAACTTATAAACTCTTTTACTCCTTATGTATTATGCTGAGCATAAGGAATGACTATTCAATTTTCAACTAAATGGATTTTAGTTAAGGAAACAATCAAACTAATCAATTTATTATGGGAATAATTTGGGGGTCTTTACTGTTCTTTCTATCGTATACTGATATCTATATCAAGTTATTAGATAAACTATGTCTGTTTCAGTTTATCTCTGTATCATTTGAATGTATTGTCAGATAATTTCATGTATGTATCTATACTTTACCGTACTATGTTTCATAATCTTCTACATATCGATATCTTACAAGAACCCTGTGAATAGTTTAGTACTAGTTTGTGAGATAGTCACTACCCTTTATGGATGATCAGTAAATCCTCCCCGGAAGTGTAACCAGAGTCTCCTGGAGGGAGAGCGTGGAATTTGTGAATATATCTATTCGGGACTGACAATCCCACACCTTAACTGCTAGCTACAGTTAGGCGGGCACGCCTAGGGTGAAAAATTTCTGGATATCGTTCGACGTCTGACAAACGTCAAGGAGGTCACGTTGTCGTATTAGTATGGTTACCCGACTCACAATATGTATTAATATCAGCTTATTCACAGTTTGGGTTCATAAACTTTATCTCGTTCGGGATAGTGATCCCATGGTTTTGTATCTATAACTTATACGGGATAGTGATCCCATGGTTTTCTAAATCTATATCTTATACGGGATAGTGATCCCATGGTCTTGTATCTATATCTTATACGGGATAATGATCCCAAGGTTTTGTATCTATATCTTATACGGGATAGTGATCCCATGGTTTTCCAAATCTGTATTTTATTCGGGATAGTGATCCCATGGTTTCAATCTATATTTACATATATACATTAACTTATCTAGTGTCTAGTCCGGGATGATAGTCCCATGATCTTAAACCTGTACTTTCGGATGTGTCAAACTATCTTATATATGGCTTTCGGGATAGTGATCCCAAGATTTTCATTATATAGTTTTGGATGTTAAACTATACTTTGTGTTATACAACCGATCTTACAATTAGGAAAATATGGGATTTTCCTGGGGAAAAATACAATACATAATCGAATTGGTAACCAATGATAACTTAACCAACTTCACATAAGAAAATATGGGATTTTCTTGGATAACATATCTTTTCAGAAACTAAAGGAAATCGATACATTTTCATAAAACAAAACCGCTTATGAACTCACCAACTTTATGCTGATTTTCAAACCGCTTGTATTCTCAGGTCCAAGTTAGACAGGTACCCGGTGATCTCTTTTGATGAAGACGGAGTCCATGGAAGACTCGTCTCAACTTTTGTTAATATGATGCATATGTATATCTTGTATAACTTTACTTTTGAAACAAATGTAAACTTTCATATATATGTAATGTAATGTTTTGATTACTGTGATTACTATGTACATTGGATTTGATACACAACGTGGTAGTCCACCCCTGAGACGTTTCTACCTTTGGTTTTCGGGGTGTGACACCCGAATTATGGTTTTTGTCATGAGTTATGTGTGTAGTGGTGTTCCAGCCCGAGGCTGAGTTATGGCTGGATGTTTAGGAGGGTTGCTCAGAAGCTATGAAATGTTCCATCATGTCAGGGCGGTAAGGGATTTGATCCAGGGAGGAAACGAGATGAATTTCCATCGGTGCAAGTTAATAGAAATGGCGCCAGATGGGCGAGAGATAGCGGGATAATACTGGGTCAAGACCCGGTGGTTTAGAAGGGTATCCAGTTTTCGCAGGTGGCGAATGAATGCGTAAATTGGAAGTAAGGAAGTGTCTTCTAGTGGTACTTAGTGATGAGAGTTGTTATCAGAGAAAGGAAGTTGGTGGTCGGCTTGAAGCAGTTATCAGGACCCTGTAAAGGAAGAGATGGACTTTAGGGATTTGATAGCAGTGTTTGAAGGAATCTGGGTCGGTTTGAGATCAGTGGATTCATTGTGGGAGTACCATTCGGAAGTTTGTGTTGCCGTAGGCTTCGAGGATGAAGCCTAATTTAACTGGGGGAGAGTTGTAACATCCCAAATTTCAGAAGTACGATTTAAGAGTTTAAAGTGTAATTTCAAAGAAGGGACTTGACGAGTAGGTACACTTACTCGCCAAGCTGAAGCGGGTTTGGGTCGTGAATTAAGTGACCAACTCGCTAAGTCGGAAGCTGGACTCGACGAGTTGGTGTTGGGATGAGAAAAACCCTAATCTTAGGGTTTTCACCCTATTTAAAGGACTTAATGTCCTCCCATAAGCTCCCTTAGCCCCCTTTGAGATCCAGTAAACCCTAATTTCGTGTGAGGCTTCATTCTTAAGGAGACTGGGATTTGGAAGAGGAAATTGTTGGAAGGAGCTTGAGAAATTGAAAGCTAACATCAAGGGGTTTGTATAGATCTGGGATCTACATCAGATTTGGGGACATCTCTGAGGTAAGGAGCCCTTATCTTAAGCTATTTCCTTTGTGGTTCATCCTTCGTGGTTGTTTTGGGAGTTCTTTAACTTGTTTTGAGACATATCTCCGATTTGGAGTTAGATATGGGGTTGCTACTCCAGATCTAGACTCATGTTGGCCTAGAATGTCATAAAGGTTCAATCTTTGAGTTGTTGGTGAGGCCACTTTGTCTAAAACCCAAGCCCTAGTGTGTTTTGGGCGTATATCTCTTTGGTTTCAGGTAAAGTTTGAAACTTTATGTGAGGGATAGATTATAGAAAGGTGGATCTAAGGATTGGAGCCTCATCATGGCTCGAAAAGCCTCTATATGGATTCAGAACTGGAGAGACTCGGCGAGTTGCATAGGTGTACTCGACGTGTTGTATGACCGTGTGCATGGACTCGAAGAGTTGGAAGAACAACTCGGCGAGTCTGTTGAAGATTGCCTTGGACTCGGTGAGTATGTTCTTGGACTCGTTGAGTCTGTTCTTGGACTCGGTGAGTCTGGTTACAAACCCCAACCTCTTTTGGTTAAATCCTTGGATTAAGTGAGTCGGTCAGTGACTTAGTGAGCCGGAGAGGATGGGACTCAGAGATCGTTGGACTCGACGAGTCTTGGGGCGACTCGGCGAGTTGAGTCGTAATATGGGAGTTTCTCTGTCTAGGAACTTGACGACTCGTCGGGGTGACTCGGCGAGTAGAATCAACCAGGAAGGTTGACTTTAACTGAGAACTTTAACTTTGACCAACAGTTGACCAGTTTGACTTCCAAGGGTATTTTGGTAATTTTGTGTAATTATAGAATTGGTTGTTTGGTAGTCTTCTGTGGTGAAGACCGTGTCGGTGGCCGGAGCAGCTTGGTCTTATCTTTCTATTCGGTAATTGCATGTGAGTTCTCCTCACTATATCGACAGGCTCTACGGCACCAAGGCTGGCCCTTTATCGGATAGAAATCCGGGTATTGTTTGTTATGTTATGGCTATCCTAGATATGCATCCTGGTATTTAGGATGGTGTTATGTTAGTGACCTGGTTAAGGTTGGTACCTGGTATATAGGGTAAGGTTATGGTAGTGATTGGTTAGGTCGGAATCCTGGTTAGGATGTTGCAATGCTACTGGTATGCTAGATTTCATCCTAGTTAGGATGTTGCAATGTTACTGATATTCTAGATTTCATCCTGGTATAGGATGGTTGCTATGTTACTGATATGCTAGATTTCATGATGGTTAGGATGTTGCAATGTTACTGATATGCTAGATTTCAACCTAGTTTAGGATTGTTTCTATGTTACTGATATGCTAGATTTCTTTATGGTTTAGGATGGTTGCTATGTTACTGATATGATAGATTTCATCCTGGTTTAGGATGGTTGCTATGTTATTGATATGCTAGATACATCCTGCTTTAGGGTGGTTGATATGTTACTGATATGCTAGATACATCTTGGTTTAGGATGGTTGTTATGTTACCGATATGCTATGTGATCAGTTAGACTGTTTGTCTGGTTAAGGATTGTTATGCGATTAATTGTTTATTGTGCATATGGTTGTTTGACGGGGGCGGGGGGGGGGGGGGGTGGGTTGAGGTGTGTCCTGCTTCGTGTTGTAGGCCAACATACCCATGGCTGACCAGATATTCCGAAGGCCCAGCGAACGGTCTGGATAGGCTGAGGGCCGCAAGAGGGCGGACCAGATGTGTCGAGGCTTGGAGAGTAGACTAGGCTGACTGATGGCCCGGTGTGGGCGGACCAATAATACTCTAGATCTGATGTGCGTGCCTATTCTAATTGCGATATGTTATGAGTTTGTTTGTGTGTGGTTGGTATTTTGGGGGTAACTCACTAAGCTTTCGGGCTTACAGCTCAGTGTATTGTTTCAGGTACTTCAAGAGATTGTACCAAGGCGAAGGCGTGATCATACCGCTCCTCATGTTTTATGATTCATGTTGTCACACCCTAAAACCGAGAATGGCAGAAACGTTCTAGGGCGGAGGACGTCATGTGTAGTATCACAACACATTAATAGTAAATAAGCAATCAAACATCATCCATCGCACTAAATATATAATTTTAATACATGTGTGTTTTGTGTAAAGTAATTGAAACAAAAAACGAATGATAAAAAACGAGTCTTGTATGTGCTCCATCTTCTCAAAAACCTGTTATCGGTACCTATCAACTAATGACCTGAGAATACAGGTTATTTTGAAAGCATAGATGAGCATTTAAGCTGGTGAATTCATAAGTATTTTAATGTCTTTTATTTGTAAAACCGTAAGAAAAGACTTGTAAATGATTGATGATACAATTCGTATAAGTGTGAAAACCCTAGAAAATCCCATATTTCCTACTTGTATAAAAAGTAGTCTTCTACAAAGTCCCGACTGTTTTGCATGTTTGTTTCTTGTCAAAATATGTAATTTTCCCATGTGTAACTATTATTATCAAAATATAGGCTATGTCATCATTTATGTGAAGGTGTCACAAAGTAAAAGTAAAATGGAAATATTATATAAACATGTAAGTATTATCCTTTGGTACTAGGATAACATGGCAGAGTAACTTGCCGAATAGTATTAACTGTAGACATCTGTCGATGTGCATTTTCCCTCTGTAGCTAATACCTGGGTGTAGAATGGTTAGCCCCGTACTTATATAACAATATATACTCATATAATATGCAAGAGTAACTCATCATATAGTATGCAATCCTATCTCTTCCTATAGTAAGTAGTAGTTTCTCTTCATGTAGTATGTAATACAGTTGTATAGACTCATGAATGAACTGACTCTTGTATGTTCCATTTGTACTAGCAATAGTAGGTAGTATTTCCCCAAACTATACCTAGTATAGTGTGCTAGTAATGTAGTTTGAATTGTCCATGTAAGTTTATACACCTTTGCTATGCAAAGTGTTGGAGCTGAAAACACAACCACCCTATTCAATTGCATATATATACTTACTACATAAGTGTATGGATATGGTTTCTATGAATATATAAGTAAAAAAAAGTTTTGTAATCCTTTTAAAGGGTTTGAAACAAGAAAATAATCATGACTTGATGTCAGTTTGTAAAGCGATTCAAAAGTAGTTTGTTTGATAAAACGGTTTGAAAGTATAGTAAATCCATTTGTTTTGTAGTTATTAATCACATCTGATTGATATAGTAACTATGATATTCAACTTGTATCCCCCCCCCCCCCCCGCCATAAAAGTATTTAAAAGCATGTAAGAGCATTTAAAGTTTATTTAAGGGGTATGAACTCATTGTAGTCAGTGGTTTGGATGAACAGGTTGTATAGGATGCTAAGTGTCAAGTGAAGACATGTACACACTCACTGATCCTAGTTAACATGTAACAACACATATGTGTATCCAAATAGTCTTTTAAACAACTAATTAACAAAGTTAAGACATCCGAGGACATGTAAAACACCTTATATAAGTGCTATAAGTTGAAAGGATTACATCTAAGTGTTGTAGGACATTGCTATTGAGTTTAGGGTTCAAGGGAAACCTTTATTTTGAGTTTTTCGGTTTTGTGACCATAACTCATTGAGTTTACAATCGTAAACCCATGAGTTTACGGCCGTAACCTCATTTTCCTTTGATCATTTCGTGTTTTGAAGTTCTACAAGTCCTTAGATGCATTTCTACTTGAAGTATAAGACTATGGAAGGGATTAGGGCACCATTTCACTCCTAAATGGAGTTCACTAGTGTGTGTTCTTGGTGTTCTTGGTGAAACTTGAAGATCTACACTTTTGGAATGATTTCACGGATGGAAGTGTGTTAAATCACTAGATTAAGTTATATACTAACTCATTAGAGCTAGAAACACTTACAAGTTGAAGACCTTGAAGAATTGTTGGATGACACTTGAGAGAGTTTTTAGATTTGGATCTTGATTTTGTGAAAAATGGTAAATAATGACTAAGTGTCATATATATACCCCCAATTTAGGGTTTACGGCCGTAAACACCTTTGCTTAGACCGTAAACTCCAAACTCTTGGAGCATTGAGGTATTATTGTTGCAAAATAAACCCTAGGGCATCCTCTCTCCTGATATCTCCCGAAGTTATAACTTTAACACACTCAAACTTAATCCGAAAAGCTTTAAACTTAGCAGATACTGTTCTGACTTCTATTAAATTAAATAGTTGTACAAAATAGAAATTTCAGGTTGTCACTTCATCCCCTCTTAAAAGGAATTTCATCCCGAAATTAGATTTTAAGCAAATAAGTAGTTACAAATAACTAAGTAAAAAGACGAGGATATTTTAGTTTCATCTGATCCTCTCGCTCCCAAGTGAATTCAGGTCCTCGCTTGGCGTTCCAGCGAACCTTCACTATCGAGATACGACTTTGTTTAATTTGCTTGACCTCCCTGTCCATGATCTCTACAGGTTCTTCCACGAAGTTGAGGCTCATGTTGATCTCGATCTCGTCGAGTGGGATTACAAGAGTCTCTTCAGACATACACATTTTCATGTTTGAGACATGGAAAGTTAGATGTATGTTATTGAGTTCACGTGGCAGGTTAGGTTTGTAAGCTACAGGGTTGATTCTAGCGAGAATCTCGTAGGGCCCTATGTATCTTGGATTTAGCTTTCCATGCTTACCGAAGTGTATCAAGCCTTTCCAGGGTGAGACTTTCAAAAGGATTCGGTCTCCTACCTGGAATTCCAAAGGTTTCCTTCGTTTGTCTGCGTAGCTTTTCTGATAGTCTCTAAAGGCTTTCAATCGTTCATGAATCTGAACGATCTTTTCTATCGTTTCCCGTATGATTTCCGGACCTGTGAGAGTGTTGTCAGGAACTTGTCATCCAACTAACTGGGTGTCAACCACCTCAGCCCAGCATAGAGGGGATCTTCACTTTCGGCCATTTAGGGCTTCGAATGGAGCAACCTTGATACTCGTGTGATAACTGTTATTGTAAGAAAATTTAACAAGGGGTAAGTGAGTATCCTATGCCTTCCCAAAGTCGATCACACAGGTTTTCAGCATATCTTCCAAGGTTTGGATAGTCCTCTCACTTTTCCCATTGGTCTGTGGATGGTAGGATATACTCGTGCCCAGTCTTGTTTTTAGGGAACTTTGTAGTGACTGCTAGAATCTCGAAGTGAATCTACTATCTCTATCGGAGATAATGGATATAGAAACACCATGCAGTCATACGATTTCCCTAATGTATGTTCTCGTAAGCTTCTCTATCTTGTCAGTCTCTTTGATTGGTAGGAAATGTGAAGATTTGGTCAATCTGTCGATGATGACCCAAATGGTGTCAAGTCCACCCGTTGTTTTGAGCAACTTGGTTATAAAGTCCATAGTAATCTACTCCCATTTGCATTCAGGTATCTCCGGTTGCTGAAGTAAACCTGGTAATTTCTGGTATTCGACCTTAACATTTGCGCAAGTAAGGCATTTGCTCACGAAGGTAGCAATTTCTACTTTCATGTTAGGCCACCAGTATAACCTTTTAAGATCCAGATACATCTTATTTGAACCCGAGTGAACAGAATACCGAGTGTTGTGCGCCTCGGTCATGACCACGTCTCTGAATCCACCGTGTTTCGGTGTCCAGATTCGGTCCATGAAATATAATGCTCCGTCACCCTTGGTTTCTAGGTTCTTATCCATTCCTCTCAGGGATTCAATTGCCACATTTTTGGGTTTCAAGGCGTTGAGCTGTGCCTCTTTAATTTGCATGGACAAGTGTGAATGGATAGCTATAGTCAACTATTTGACTCTACGACCAAAGTATTCCTTCCCACTTAGGGCGTCAGCTACTATGTTGGCTTTGTCGGATGATAACAAATTTCGCATTCGTAGTCATTGAGTAGTTCGACCCACCATCGTTGTCTCACGTTGAGTTCCTTCTGGTCGAAGATGTGTTGGAGGATTTTTGTTGTCTGTGAAGATAGTAGTTTTCATACCGTACAGATAATGTCTCCAGATCTTCAGAGAAAATACAACTACTCCTAACTCCAGATCGTGTGTGGTGTAATTGACCCCGTGCGTCTTCAGCTATCTCGAGGCATAGGCAATGACCTTTCCTCGTTGCATAAGAACACCTCCGAGCCCTTGGTTGGATGCATTGCAATAGACCATGAAGTCTTTTATTACTTCTGGGAGGGATAGTATTGGTGCAGTGCATAAGGCTCGTTTAAATGTTTGGAACGCCTTCTCTTGTTTCTCTTCGTAGTCAAAGGCCATGCCTTTCTGGTTCAGGGTGGTAAGTAGTTTTGCGATACAAGAGAAGTTATATATGAACCTGTGGTAGTAGCCAGCAAGAGCTAGAAATTGACAAATTTATTTAGGTGTCTTCGGTGCTGACTTGTTGTCAATAGCTTTAATTTTGAAAGGATCCACGTGTACTCCCTTTTCGCTAACGACATGGCCCAAGAATTTAACTCTTTGAATCCAAAACTCGCACTTGGAGAACTTTGCGTTAAGCTTCTCCGATCCTAATGTTTCTAAAACTTTCCTTAGGTGTTGACTATGCTCCTCCTTACTTCAGGAGTAGATAAGTATGTCATCGATGAAGACGATGACGAACTGATCCAAGTAAGGACAACACACCCTATTCATCAGTTCCATGAACACAGCTGGTGCATTGGTTAATCCGAATAGCATCACTACAAACTCGTAGTGTCCATAGCGAGTTCAGAAGGCTATTTTGGGGACATCCTCTTCTAGTACTCACAATTGGTGATACCCGGATCATAGATCTATCTTCAAGAAGTAATTTGCTCCTTGAAGGTGATCAAATAAGTCTTCAATTTGGGGTAGAGGATAACGATTTTTAACGGTAAGTTTGTTGAGTTCCCTGTAGTCGATGCACATACGAAACGATCCGTCTTTCTTGTTGACGAACAAGACCGGTGCTCCCCATGGTGAGAAGCTTGGCCTAATGAATCCCTTCTTGAGAAGTTCGTTAAGCTGACAGGAAAGTTCCTGTATCTCCGTTGGTGCCAGACAATAAGGAGATTTGGCTACAAGTGTAGCCCCTGGCACTAAGTCAATTCTAAACTCGACTTGGCGTTGTGGTGGCAATCCCGGTAGTTCTTCTGGAAAGATGTCGGGAAAGTTGCGTACTTCTGAAGTGTTCTAAATTTCCTTTATTTCTTGACTCGTATCTATGACGTGTGAAGGAATGCATGATTTTCCTTTCGTAAGCACTTTCGAGCTTGAATACTCGAAATGATGCGAAGGTTCGTACTAGATTTGTTGTTGTAGATAACCAAGGTTTCGTTGTTAGGGAGGTTAGGACGAACTGCTTTCTCAAAGCACAAGATGTTAGTGCGAAGACGACTTAACCAATCCATATTGACTATGATGTCCAAACTTTTAATTGAGACCGGGCGGTCTATTTGGAAAGAATGACCATCTAAAGTTAGAGTACAACCTATGTATATGCAGTTTGTACTTTTCGTTTTCTAGTTTGTCATTTCTATAGTGAATGACTCTTCTAATGTACATGGTTTTTGTTTAAGCAAGTGAACAAATTTCTGGATTACGAAGCTTCTCTCCGCGACGCTATCGAATTGTATGCATGCGTATGATTTATCAAGGAGAAACGTAGCGATAACTATCGTAGGATAAGCTACGGCTTACTCGTCACCCATTTCCATAACTCGTCCCACTCCGCCGGTATTTGTTGCCTTCGGGCATTTCCTTTTGAATTGACCCACCTCACTACAACCATAGCAAGTTTGGCCAGCCCCAGCATTTGGATCTTGAGTGTTTGGCTTTGCGGGAGCTTTGTAGAAACAGGCAGTATGCCCCTTTTTGTTGCAGTTGGAGCAATGCATTTCCCGACAAGGTCCAGTGTGGTGGAAGTTGCATTTGTTGCACTTCGGAAGGTTACCCACATAAGGCTTTGCTGGGTAGGGGTTAGTAGTAACGGTAGTAGGTACAACAACAACATTTATTGTAACTAGTTGTTGTTTCCTTGAGGATTCTTGTGAAGACCCCCCTTTCCTTTTGTTCCAGCCTTTGTTCCTGCTGGTGTTGCTTCCCTTTTGTTGATCAGGTGAAATAGTTGTTGTGTTTTGGCAGTTCCCATGGTCGATGATTGATTGTGCTAGTTCTTTGGCACTGTCAAAATTCGCAGGCCTTGAAGCTAGCACACTTGCTTGTATTTGAGGCGACCGACCACAAATAAATCGCTCTATCTTCTTACTCTTAGGAGTAACCATATTTGGGCAAAGAATTTCCAGATAACACAACCTATTAGCATAGGCTGACACATCAGAATCAACCATTTTAAGACCCCAAATTTCCTGCTCGAGCTTTTGAACTTCCCCTCGAGGACAAGACTCTCTCATCAGTATGGATTTCAGGTTCTCCCAGCATATTGAGTTTGCCAACACCAGGTCAGTGACTTAACGTGGCCATTCCACCAAGTTAAGACCTTGTCAGAAAAGTTGCAAGCAGCAAACTTGACTTTATTGTTCTCTGGGTAGGCGCAAATTTCAAACACTGCTTCGGTCTTTTCTATCCACTTCCTCAAAACCATCACCCCGCCTGTTCCATTGAAATTTTGGGGTTTGGAATTTGTAAAATCTTTGTAGTTGCACTCTCTAGGGTGCCCATGACTCTCAACATTGTTAGAAAGAGGTGTTCCAATTCCTGATCCACTAGGGACAGGAGTATTGATTTGTGACATGGCAGCCGCTATTTCCGCAGTGACAGCCGCTTGGAACATAGCGGCGTCAAATTGAGGAGGTGGAGGCGGTGGTGGTGGTATTGGTGCTTCCTCACCATTGTTACGCCTAGGATTTCTACGAGGTGACATGTTTCAACTATAAGTTGAAAAGATAAAAACAATGTTAAGAATTCAATAGTATAGAAAATGAATGTGTCTCATGAACTAAATCGCCATAGTTCAACAACAGGTGATAGTATGAGTTTTCTGAATAAACTAGATAACATGCCAAAATTTCTAGTATAAATAATGTAATAAATTTCCGGAAAATGACCTATCTGATGGTCTTACATCATAATATAGGGGAAAATATTGGCAGTTTAGAAATCTAATAAAGTACTTGAAAGATAGGAATATTTTACAGAACAATGCTCCATAGAGCACGGATAAGAAAGGGTATTCCTTCATCAAAATAAAAGATGTGTTATACATCTTCTAACGGCGATGGGAATTCCTCGGGCGAACCCTAAGGTCTTCCATCTGATAAACCACTTCTTGAAGGTGTCGTTCATGAGACCTCTGGCGAACTTGAAGTTCTATGACTTCAGCTCGGGAGGCAACTAGTTGTTGCTGCAGAGTCTCATTGGTCCTCTTGGTTTTTTATATTGCTTCTTCGAGATGGCCAAAGTGGACCGTGTTGACACCAGACTTTGCATCAATCTCCGCTACTCAGCCGATGGCTTCTCGATCTTGTTCAACATTCCAAGAAATCCTGAGACCATGATAGGTAGGGCTCGGTCAGCTGAGCCACCCTCGCTTCTGTTGTAAAAGCTTTGGTCCCCGTTGTAGGGTAAGCGTTAACCTTGTTCATCGCTCCAGCGATTCAATTTTGTTTCCCACAAGGGTGTGGGACCTTGAAACGTGGGTCATGGGTTGTTATTTGGGGCTTGACCTACTTGGGGTAGGTTGTTGACTTCGAGCTCGGAGTCAGATCCATCCGAGAAGCCTTCTGCGAGGTGTTAATCCAAGGGGATTGGATTCTCATCTTCGGGCTCTTCTTTAATCCATCCCTCATTCCCATGAGGTGGAAAGTACGGGTCGCCATGATGATGGAATCCAGCCATGTTATATACGCGAGAAGTAGGGGTAAGAGAATTAGTTTAAGAGACGAACTAACTAAGATATTTATAGTAACACGAAATACTCCTATAGTATTTTAAGTTATGATTCGTTCTAAGGTTCTCATTGTAGTAGTGTTGGTAAGTTTTTAGACTTGTTGCCACATCAGAACCATTCTTGGGCATATGTTAATCACTCCTCGGACCAACATAGTTGATCAGGCTATGCCACTCCGAGTACTAACCATACATCCCCGAGCTTACTTGTGATATTCAACAATCGTAATACATTTGTATTTGTCATTATGACACAGATTTTAGTATGAATGCAGGTATGTATAATATTTTATTATTTAAAAGTATAAACTCTTTGTCAGAGTGTTTTAATCCCATTGTGTTTATAGTTAGTATATCTTTTATGGGTTTATATACTCAATTCACTATAAACAATGCTCTTATAACAATCTGTCACACCCCAAAACCGAGAATGGCAGAAATATTCTAGGGTGGAAGACGTCATGTATAGTATCACAACACAGTAATAGTAAATAAGCAAAACAAACATCATCCATTGCATTAAATATATAATTTTAATACATGTGTGTTCTGTGTAAAGTAATAGACACCCAAAATGAATGATAAAAGACGAGTGTTATATGCGCTCCATCTTCTCAAAAACCTATCACCGGTACCTGTCTACTGATGACCTGAGAATACAAGTTATTTGGAAAGCATAGATCAACATTTAAGCTGGTGAATTCATAAGTATTTTAATGTCTTTGATTTGTAAAACTGTAAGAAAAGAATTGTAAATGATTGATGATACAATTTGTATAAGTGTGAAAACCCTAGAAAATCCCATATTTCCTACAAGTAGAAAAAGTAGTCTTTTACCAAGACCCAACTATTTTGCATGTTTGTTTCTTGTAAAAGTATGTAATTTTCCCATGTGTAACTATTATTATCAAAATATAGTCTACTTCATCATTTATGTGAATGTGTCACAAAGTAAAAGTAAAAGGGAAACATTATATAAACATGTAAGTATTATCCTTGGGTACTAGGATAAACACGAAAAAGTAACTTGTCGAATAGTATTAACTATAGATATCCGTCGATGTGCATTTTCCCTCAGTAGCTAATAGCTAGGTGTAGAATGGTTAGTCCCGTACTTATATAATAGTATCTACTCATATAATATGTAATAGTAACTCACCATATAGTATGTAATCGTATCTCTTCCTATAGTAAGTAATAGTTTCTCTTCATATAGTATGTAATATAGTTGTATAGACTCATGGATGAACTGACTCTTGTATGTTCCATTTGTACTAGGAATACTAGGTAGTAGTTCCCCAAACTATACCTATTATAGTTTGCTAGTAATGTAGTTTGAAGTGTACATGTAAGTTTATACACCTTTGCTATACAAGGTGAGCTCAAAACACAACCATCCTATTCAATTGCACACACACACACACACACACACACACACACATATATATATATATATACACTTACTATATAAGTGTATGGATATGGTTTCTATGAATACATAAGTGAAAAAAAAATGTTTTGTAATCCATTTAAAGGGTTTGAAACAAGAAAATAACCATGACTTAATGTCAGTTTGTAAAGCGATTCAAAAGTAGTTTGTTTGATAAAACGGTTTGAAAGTATAGTAAATCCATATGTTTTGTAGTTATTAATCACATGTGATTGATATAATAACTATTATATCCAACTTGTATCCCCCCCCCCCCCCCCCATAAAAGTATTTAAAAGCATAGAAGGGCATTTAAAAGGTTGTTTAAGGGGTATGAACTCACCTGTAATGAGTGGTTTGGATGAACGGATTGTATAGGATGATAAGTGTCAAGTGAAGACTCGTACACACTCACTGATCCTAGTTAAAATATAATAACACATATATGTATCCAATTAGTCTTTTAAACAACTAATTAACAAATTTAAGAAATCCTAGGACATGTAAAACACCTTATATAAGTGCTATAAGTCCAAAGGATTACATCTAAGTGTTGTAGGACATTGCTATTGAGTTTAGGGTTCAAGGGAAACCTTCATTTTGAGTTTACGGTTTTGTGACCATAACTCATTGAGTTTACAGTCGTAAACCCATGTGTTTACGACCGTAAGCTCATGTTCCTTTGATCATTTCGTGTTTTGAAGTTCTACAAGTCCTTAGAAGCATTTGTACTTGAAGTATAAGCCTATGGAAGGGATTAGGGCACCATTTCACTCCTAAATGGAGTTCACTAGTGTGTGTTCTTTGTGAAACATGAAGATCTACACTTTTGGAATGATTTCAAGGATGGAAGTGTGTTAAATCACTAGATTATGTAATATATCAACTCATTAGTGCTAGAAACACTTACAATTTGATGATCTTGAAGAATTGTTGGATGATACTTGAGAGCGTTTTGAGATTTGGATCTTGATTTTGTGAAAAATGGTAAATAATGACTAAGTGTCATATGTACCCCGAATTTAGGGTTTACGGCCTTAAACACCTTTGCTTAGGTCGTAAACTCCAAACTCTTGGAGCTTTGAGGTATTATTGTTGCACAATAAACCTAGGGCATCCTCTCTCCTGATATCTCCCGAAGTTATAACTTTAACACACTGAAACTTAATCCAAAAAGCTTGAAAGTTAGCAGAAACTATTATGACTTCTATTGAATTGAATGGTTGTACAAAATAGAAATAAAATGTTTTAAATTGGCTCAATTTTTTGTTCGTTAAAAATAAATGATTAATTCAATCACGTACCAGGGAACCGAGCATCACAATCTCAGTCCCCACTAATGACTCTCTTGCAGTATAAGAAATACCTCACAACAGACATATTAAAAAATACTCTGATGAAAATATCACAGCTATATGCTACCCCACGGGGTTTAACTCCAAACTCTAAAACTAGAAGCTCGTTATCTCGTTCACTCCACACAAGAAGTGGGAATAATGTAATTCTCATCAAAGAAAGTGACACTTTGAATGGCATATCATTCAACCTCTAACCCACATGGAGTCATTTAGGAAGACCATTATTGTGTACCTCAAGAGCCCTTGTTGACATTCATGACTCAAAGATCACATTTCAAGTAAAAGATGAAGAAATCATTTTTTAAATAAATCCCTAAGTGAGTTATGACGAGTTAACAAATGAAATGCTAAGTATAAATAATTTGGAAGGAGAAAATCTTAATGAGTTAATAGAGATTGAAAATTTAATGGAAGAAGATTTTAAAGTTTGGGAGAAGCCTCATGTGGTAAAAGTAAAATGGTTGCGGTGTTCACGTTCACTACACCCAAGTCTAAAATATAAGAGGTAAGTGACAAAGAAGAAGATGATTCAATTAATCATGGTGAAATAAATGATGAAGAAATGGTTGAAGAATTACAAGAGCTATTAATTAAAAAGATGGAGTTAGACAAAGAAGATCATAAAGAAGATGAGAAGAAGAATACAAAGATGAGAGGGAAAAACAAGGAAATAAAACGTAAACATGAAGACAACATTTATCAAAAGAAGAATGAACACTCGATAAAAGTATACATTCGGCGGGTTCAAATATACAAGTGTAGGTGGAAAGAGCAAAAGAAGAAAAGGGAGATCCCACTCCCAACCACAACAACGTAGAGTGAGAAGGATCCCGGCTCACGACTACTAAAAAATAAGTGCTTCTCGAGAGGCAACCCTATTTGTAAGAGTATGCATTTTCTTTTTTATTCCTTTTTAGTTTTTTTTTTATATTTTAGTTTAACTGAGTGATGTTGTGTTTCTCTTGTCTATGATCTTATTTTGTAGTGTTAAACAAAAGTGAACCAGTGAAGAAGCCCATATTTTTAAATAAGTATGGGGTAACTACATGATGATGAGAATAGATTTGATGGAATTTTACAAAAAGAAAAGGTTTAGAAATAGTCCTAAGCCATTAAGAAGAAACAATGCATAATTTTGGCTCTCAATTACATTTTGAGAAGTTACCATGATGTAGCCATCATCCTTTCACCATGACATTTGCTTTTATCATGACTGAATTTCATCAGAACTATACCCATGATGTGGTATCACTAGACCACATTGTGGCGTTCTTATTTTTCATGAGCAAGACGCGTTCCTACTGATTACCACGACGCGACGTTGCTTTCCCACGTTGTGATTGAGGTTCAACACACTTTTTGAAGATTGTTCTTTGGTTTAGTTTGATTTGGCACATTTACATTCACGTGAAAAGAGTCGAGAATACTATTTCGAACCATTACTATGAAGTGTCCAAGCTTTTCCACACAAGTTTCAGAATTCGATCTCGCAACTACTATCCTACAAGATTTTTTCCAATTTCTCCTCTTTATTTTTATGTTCATTAATTATTTAAGAATGCAATGGGGACATTTTATCATTTAAGTATGGTTTGGGGGTCAAATATAAGAATACAAGAATACTGATAAAAATAATGAAAAATGACTGGAAATATAAATTTTGGTAGAATGATTTGAAACAATAGTCTAAAATTGAATTTATTTAAAAAAATTGTTGTGTTGAGACCTAGGTTGCTAGTATTTTGTAGGCCAATTCGATGCGAGTTTCGAGGTTTATTTGAGCCAATATATGTTATAGTGTATTGATGGCTTCCCTATCCTTGTGAAATCCTAGGACAAAAACACGACGTTGCTTAGTTTGAGGGACATAATATGTTTAGCATCGTGTACCATAAATGTATGCAAGAGAGATTTTATAGCCATTACATTTTACACTAATGCCTTTAACCAATAAGGGTTTAGGTTAAGTTCTCATGCTTAAGCATATGGAAGAAAAAAATTAAAAAAAAACTGAAAACAGTTGTGAAAAAGAAAGAAAAAAAAAAGTTGTTAAAAGTTGTCATGTGAATAAAAGTTTGCAAAGTATGCAGAAGTAAAAGAAAGCGAACAAATAAGGAAAATTACCAAAAGCCAAAGGTTATTTATTATAATTTTTCTTTCTAGGTTATTTTTCCACATGTATGCTGGGGAGTTTAACAAAAAATACCTTGAGGTTAAGAAAGTTTTCTAGGGATAGATTCGGAGGGATGTATAAAATGAATGTTGTTTAAAAGAAGTGGGAAGTGTTTATGAGGATCGTAAGTGTTTAGGATTGGGGAAGTTCTTAGGAAAATTTATACATAAATACCTGCATTGCGGTCTTGATGTAATAGAGAGGCTCAAAATGGATTTTCTTGTGCGATGTTGGAAGCTAGGGTTTTGATGTGATAATAATAAAATTAGTTTTTCTTGAGGGCAAGCAAAGGCCAAGTGTGGGGTATTTTGATATGTTCATATTTAGTCATGTATTTTGTACATATTTCTAACACTTTTACCTACAATTATGTTTATTTTGGGAAATAAGGTACTTATTATGTTTGAAATCTATTTTGCAGTAGCAAAACCATGATCGTGATGAAAAGGAAGTAAATGAGGAGCTGGAAGCAGGAATGAATATGGGAAGACCACGACGTGGCGAATGGAAGATTTCTGACCAATGAATTGACTTAGAGAATACGGGATATCTAAAACGACCATGTCATGGTGATCAGATATATGTAAACTATATATGTGCGATCATTAGGTCGAATGGACAGACGAAAAAATCCCTTGGAAACCTTGGGTTTGATCAGGAATCGATTGGAGCTCGAGAGTTGAAGATATATAGAAGAATCATACATAGATCTAATCAGTTTGCTAACATACTCATGTCTAGTCTTATTTTCTTTTATTTTGTGTGTTTCTCTGCTATTACGAGAGGCTAAAAACCTTATACGTCTGTTTGGTGAAGATGAACCTAATCCTTATGTGTTAGTTTCGATTTATGGAAGATATATGCCCATTTTACTTGTGTTTAATAATTAAACCCTATCATGTTTTAGTTCTAGTTTATATGGCTTATTAATCAAGATATGTGTGATAGTTGGTCATTTTAATTGCATGAATTTGTCACCTAATTGTTTATGATCATTAAATAATTAGAGCTAGGATTAATCACATCTTAGATAAAGTAATTAAATCTAGTAACTTGAATAGTGTTAGAGATCATAATTAATTATAATTTCTGCATGGTTTCTTAACTTGATCCTAGGAAAGTAACTCCTATCATTCAAAATCCAATTTGTGTTGATTATTGATTTGGTGTTTAACTTATGCTTGATCATTTCATGGTAATTTATAAATTGGTATGTCTAGGTATATGACGATAATAACTAGTTAACAAATTGGTATTCAATGTATTCCATCCACTAGAAATCAACAAAAGGAGAAGGGGAAATCGGAACTAAACAGAAGTACTATTTAATCTTTAAGTAAGTTTGTTTTTATTTGCTTGCTTGGTAATTTGGTAGTGATTTGAATTAAGTTCTTCTAAAATTGAAAAATCAATAAAAAAAACCCTAATCTAAGTTTGTTTTCTTAGTTTAATTAGAAGTCGTTACTTTTTTTCCTTTTGTTCGGCAACGAACTTACTCAAGCTATTCTATAATCCAACTAGGTACACTACCTATAGGTGCATATATTATTTAAGTTAGTTTGGTTAAAATTTAAAAACAAGTAAGAACTTTTGTGCATATCATACGCCTTGCGTGCTCAAGGCATTTGAATCATCCTTTAAATGACTTATGCCTAACGTACGCCCGATGTAAGGACCAATTTCCCAATAATTTTATATTTGATTCATGAATGGAAATACCTGATTTGGATGGGTGTTACAGGGAGTTTCTGGGCAAGAATCTTGTTATACACTGTTATCCCTTCTAGGATAGTGAAGATAGAGTTCAGAGGTGTTAGTAACGTTAAGTTGGACGTTAGTAGTAGGGTTGATTAGCTCGTTGGATAGATTGATATCACTAATAGGGTAAGGACTATTGAGATTGGTTGTGGAATCCGGTTTTCTAATGACCGGTAATGACATGAATTGGTGTCAAAGGTCAAATAGGCGATGTTCTGGGTTGACTAGGAAGTTCAAATAGTTATGAAGGCTGTTAGAGTGTAGCTAAATCCATGTGGGGGAGAAACACTTGGGACATAATGAAAGTGTTTCCAAATGTGGGTCAATTGGTAACTTTATAAATAAGGACAAGTGAGTAGACAATTAAACAGAGGTATGAGTCAAGGATTATGCAAGGGATAATGTCAGTGGTCAGTTGTAAGCAGGGAAGAAAATATTGAAGATTCAGCATTATCTCGTTTGAGGAATTGAAGCAACGACAGAGGCGCATGATGAATATATGATTAGGTGCAAGTTGAGGATTATGTTAGATTCTTTCTGCATATTCTTTTCTGATAAAGGCTTTAGGGTTCGAAGCATGACCCAAACACCTAATTGGGGTATTGTCGGATGAGATTTTGACTCATCTTGGTTATGGCTTGGTATAATGGATGAATGACAAGACCATGTGTTGTGTCCATGTATATTACGGAAGTGTTGTAAGACTACATGTAGTCGTAGAATGCATAAGGTTGATAGACTGTTGTGCAAGTGTTGTAAGTCCATGACAAGATTCATAGCATTCACCAGGACAAGATTGACTATCATATGAGTGGTTGTTGGACTGTAAGAGCAAACACGTTTGCTATTATTGTTCCCTATAAATAGTGTCAGTAGTTGTCAGATGTAAGTAGCAGTTTGCAGTCAACTGTGTGTGTTGTGTCCATTGTACCAGACGTTTTCGGTTATATACAAAACATGTGCAATTTGGATCAATTTTGTTTTCTACTCCTTCTTATGCTTGATTATTTCAACTTGATTGTTTTTTTTTATCACTAGTTGGTTCCAGATTTGGGGACTTACAATTGGTTAATATACTATCATATGTCGTGCATTTAATCCCATATATTTTAAATATATTTTATTTTATAACTATTATATAATATTTTCAATGATTTTTTATTTTTATAACTAAAACATAATATTTTTATATTTTATGTATATAAATAAAGATTTGATATAGTTGCATTTTATATATTATGCTTAAAAATTAATTAAATAAAAGGTTTTATAAATTATTTTAAATAGATAAGGTTAACCATTAAAAAATTTGTGTATTTATAGTTCAAAATTAATAGTAAAAAAAGCATCATAAATGGTCCCTGTGGTTTCCTCAAATCTGAAGTTTAATCCTCGTGGTTTAGAAACGTCATAGTTGGTCCCTTTGTTTTCAAAACTTTTGACAGTTGGTCCTTATTACTAACCACGTTAACTTTTGTCCATTAATTGAAGGGCATTTTCGTCATTTAACTACCTCATGGGCCATTTATGATGTTTTCTCTTACTAAAAAAATAATAAAATAAAATAATATGCAAAAGCAAGTCCCACCCTCCCTCTCTCTCTCTCTCTCTCTCTCTCTCTTTCTCTCTAGCCGCTTTTCGACCCATTACAGAACCAGATGTTGAGGAAGCTAGAAACATATGTATTCTGTTCATCTATATCCAATAATAGAACAAGAAAACCCCAAAATTAGAAAACAAGAAAATCTCATATTTTCAAAATTCAAATTATAGATGACGATAAGAGACAAAGATATGGATTTGGATCCAGCTAAGACATCAAGAGATATGGAGCAATTCATGTTTGATATTAAAGGCACAATCACTTTATGTTTGATATTGAGCAAGAGATATGAAACTGAACTTGAAAATATATATAAAACACACCCCACCCGAAGTCCTCCACCTCCCCCCACTTCCTTCCCTATTGATCATCGTCTCTATCGACATCTTTAGGGCATCACATTCCGCGTCGAGTTTTATAGAAGTAAGGTAAGGGGATAAAGAATTGCTACAAACCTCATCTTTAGATCTGGTGCCATAGAAGGTAGTGCTGGATTAGTGTCTAAGTCCATAACTATTTTGGTATGTACTTGAGCCGATGGTGCATGGTCCTTTTGGGTTGCCTTCACCAAAGCAACTTGATAGGATGAATTATGGAGAGAAAGGATTAAATATGATTTATTAATATATTATGAGAATAATATATTAAAGGAGAAATCATATTGTTTAATTAATATTAGTCAAGAATTAATTGATAATAACGTTTGTGGCTAAAAGAGATTAATTAAACTTAAGGGACTCGAATTGTAATTATAAGATAATTGCAATTGGGATATGGATTACCTTATATTATAAGGTTGGATGAATTCTATGGGAAAACCCGTTAGAAATCGTCCAAGGCTTAATAGAGAAACCTAGATCCAAGCATTAGGGTTTTGTATAAGCACATAGGATGTTCTTATGGCCAAAAACCCATCAGTGGTATCAGAGCCAGGTTGGTTTCTATTGTATTCATGCCTTGCATATTTGTTCAAGCTGTAAATCGATTTTTCGGCCTCTGCCCGACCCGACTCGGCGAGTCAGTGGATGAACTCGGCGAGTTTGTCTGACTCGGCGAGTCCAAGGGTTAGACAGAGGGAATGTCAGGATTTCTTGCTGTTTTTCTGAAGGATTAATACCAAAAACGTATCTTTATGATAAAATCCGATTTTTATTATATTTGGATGATTATCCTTCATAAAACAAAAGATAATTTTAAATGTTTTGAATAATACTTTCCTTATATGATAAATATAGATTATTTAATTTATTTGGTAATTATCTTATGAAATACGGTCAAATATAGATAATGATGAAATTAATTGTTTAATTTATATTATTTGTTATTTGATCCTTGTGTTATGAAAAGCTTCAATTTTCCCCATTTAGGTTTTATAGTTTAAATTTGAACTTAATAGTTTTGTTTTGAAATTTAAATAGTTAAAACCCTAATGTTTTGAATAGTTTCAAAACTTGCCTTCAAGTTTTGGAATTTAAATTTTGATTAAAAAGTTTGATTTTGAAATATTTAAATTCTGAACCCTAATGTTTTGAAATGTTTCAAAACTTGCCCTCAAGTTTTGGAATTTAAAAGTTGATTAAAAGTATAATTTAGAAATGTTAAATTCGAAAACCCTAGTATTCTTTTGAAAAGTTCAAATCACACCCTTATGGTTTTATTAATTAATTAAGGTGTATAATTAAAAGAGGTTTAATAAATCCATAAAAGTTTTGGTTTACAATATACTTGAATTAAAAGTGTATTTGTTAAATTTGACCACATAGTATTTTAAAAGTGTAAAATACACCCTATACTCTATATAATATTAAAAGTCTAACATTATATATATATATATATATATATATATATATATATATATATGTCAAATCCAATGTACATAGTAAGTAAAGTAAAACAAGCATTACATTACATAGTAACAGTTTTACAGTTGTTTCAAAAGTGAAGTTTGTACAGTTATGATACATAGTATATATAGACAAAATGAAACAGGTCTTCATGTACACCGTCTTCAAGCAAAAGGATCTTCGGGTACCTGTTCTAACGTTGACCTGAGAACACAAGCGGTTTGAAAATCAGCATAAAGCTGGTGAGTTCATAAGCAGTTTTTGTTTGTGAAAATGTTTCGGTTTCCTTTCGGTTTCTGAAATGTTATGTATACCAAGAAAAATCCCGTATTTTCTTAAAAGTTGGTTATTGTTTCAAAAATGTAAAGTATAGTAAGTTTGTACACTGAAAATATGTTTATTCCTGTGAAAATGTATAGTTGGTTATCTGACTGGTTGAACTGTTATGTTTACTTATCATGTGTTACCAGGAAAGTCCCATACTTTCCTTATTGTATGTTTCACATTGTAAAAGATGTAATGTTATCCACTTTGTTACTCTTTCTAGTTATGTAAGTGTTACCCAGGAAAGCCCCATGCTTTCCTGCATGTAGGTTTCTAATGTAAACGATGTTAAAGATGTAAAAGATGTAAATGTAGTTAGGTTCCATGTTATCCCCAAGAAAGTCTCGTACTTTCCTGAATGTTAGCTACAGTACGTGAAAGATGTAAAAGATGTAAAAGATGTAAACGATATATAAAGTAATCCATTATTACTGTAAGTAAATCTCTGTTATCCTAATTGCGAGTTCCATAACCATAGAATAGACTGAAACCTGTGGCGATAAATAGTCCACATGTGGTAATAATTCGTCCACATACTGATGACTTTCGTCACCCTTGAACCATTTCGGTTCGGCTGTAGCTAGCAGCCAAGTGTGGGGTAGTCAGCCCCGTATAGATCTATACACTCAAGTCACGCTCTCTAAATACCAGAGATTCTGGTTATGGGTGTAGTCCTCCACTCGCGTAATCTGGGTGGAGTGTTCTCCGAGGACGTGTCTCCAATCATACAGGAATAACAAATTTACTAGTAATAATATGATAGTCATCCACTCGTATATGTGTGGGGAGTGTTACCGAGGACAAAACAGTGTACAGGTATTATGTTCAAATGTTTTAATGTCGTGCTTTTAACTGATATAATGTGGAAAACCATTTGTGAAATTCATGTAAAACATACTAGTTTAAAGACTTATTTCACAAATATATGTTACGTGATCTGTATGTTCGACCTGTTATCAGTTGTAATATCAGTTATAAAAGCATAAGAATATGAAACACACATTTGAAAACATGTTTTGAGTACAAGAATTCCCTTGTACTTTGCTTGTGTTCCCCCCCTAAAAACAGTGGAAAACAGTGAAAAAAGGTAGGGGTATGAACTCACCGGACTCGGAAACGTGTCGGTTTTGAATGCTATACGTCGGTTCGGGGTTTGATTACTTGCGCTGACCCTATGTAAAATGATATAATGTCCATATATATACAATTAGAGATACATTCACTAATCATATGGGACATTACACTCCAATGAGGTTAAACACCTCAAAACGAGTGTTCGGAGTGACCCGGGTGACATCTTCGGACTTGTAATGGCACTAGGGACTTGGGACTTGAGTTTACTCCCCAAGAGTAAACATTTTAAAGAGTTTACAACCATAAAACACACACATACATGAGTTTACGGCCGTAAACTCATGTGGGTGTGGTTTTGATGGTTTTAGGGCTCAAATGGACATAGGGGTTGCTAGAATGGATTATCTAAATTGCCTTGGAACACTTGGGATGAATTTAAATCATCAAAATGATTATTTTTATGGGAGTTTACGGCCCAGTATAGGCTCCTGGCCGTAAACTCCTTAATCTTCATGAAAATGGTGTTTAATGTTGTTAAAACAAATCACATGTGATTACTAGGATTATTCCAAGACCTTACATGAGTTTTATGGGACATTTGAGGGATGTTATGGAGTTTACGGCCCATGAGACCCTCCTCATGGCCGTAACCTCTTATGTAGGGTCATACAAAGTGTTTCACGGTCTAAAACTTGTATAGAAGGGCTTCTAAAATTCATCTAAAGGCTTTAGGGGTGTTTACTTTGCATTCTAACACCAAAAGTTTTGGAGTTTACGGCCCAAGAACAAGGCTTGGCCGTAAACTCTTATAAATCCCACAAATGATGTGTTTTAGGCCCTTAAAGTATTTTTGGTTGGTCCCTTGATTTATTCCAAGGCTTTTGGTGGTGTTGGATGTCTTTCTAACACCTTAGAATTGGATTTATGTCACATTTTGGGGAGTTTACGGCCTAAGCACTCTCATTGGCCGTAAAATCACATAAGTCCCATAAAATTCATGTTTCAAGTGTCCAAATGCTAAAACCAAGGTCCTATAATTCATATCTAAGCCATAGAAGTGATTTGGAAGGGTTTAAGGGCATGAAAACCCTAATTATATGAGTTTACGGCCCAAGAATGTTCCTTGGCCGTAAACTCCTTCAAATGGCTCAAAATCTATGTTTTAAATGTTTAGAGTCCAAATCTTGAAGTCCCATAGCCATATCTAAAGTCCAATTGAGTTTAGGAAGGAGTTTAAGGGCTTAAAACCCCATTTAATGGAGTTTACGGCCCAAGCTTGTTCCTTGGCCGTAAACTCATGTTCTTGGACCTAAAACTCAATTATTTCATCAATTTGAAGGTTAAAGATGCTGAATAACATGCTAGGGAGGTTACCTTAAAGATTTGAAGCCTTAAACTTGAGATTTGGACCTTAATTCTAGCTTGAGGAGATAGGTTGTAAGAGTTTTGTGAGAAACTTGCCAAAAGGCTTCAAATGAAGTCTTAAACACGTTTATATAGTGTTTAAGTTTTGGACACGGTGGAAATCTACCCGATACCGGCGTTAGACGGGGTTTTTGGTCGAACTCGATTAAGTTACCGTAACCCGATACGGTAATATCTAGAAATATTCCGATCACTAAAGTTGAGTGTTAAAATGATTTTTAAATGTATTAAGACACCCATTAAGTCATTTTAAATGTGTACCAAATAATGACTTACTTATACGGAAGATCGGAAATCGAAATCGGAACGAAGATCGGTTGCGCGAATTGTACTACGAAAGAGTTACAATAAATCATATGGAAATTTCGGGTTGTTACATTATCCCCCCGTTAAAGGGAATTTCGTCCCGAAATTCAAGGTTTAGAACATAAAACAAGATACAAATCATGGATAAGAAAAGAGTTGTGGATACTTCTGTTTCATTGAGTCTTCTCGTTCCCAAGTGAATTCCGGTCCCCGCTTGGCATTCCAGCGAACCTTCACTAACGGGATGCGAATTTGTTTTGTACGTTTGACTTCTCGATCCATGATTTCGATCGGTTCCTCCACAAAGTTGAGGCTTTCATTGATCTCGATCTCGTCTAAAGGAATGGTTAGGGTTTCATCGGATAGGCACTTTTTGAGATTTGAAACATGGAAGACAGGATGAATGTTACTGAGTTCGTGAGGTAAGTGGAGTTTATAGGCAACTGGACCGATCCTGGAAAGGATCTCAAAGGGTCCAATATACCTTGGATTAAGTTTCCCACGCTTACCAAAGCGTACAGTGCCTTTCCAGGGCGAGACTTTTAACAGAACTCGGTCTCCAACCTGGAATTCTAGTGGTTTCCGACGATTATCAGCGTAACTCTTTTGACGATCACGTGAGGCTTTCAGTCGGTTACGGATTTGAATGATCTTTTCGGTGGTTTCACGGATGATTTCAGGACAAGTGAGAGCACTGTCGGGAACTCGACTCCTGGCTAACTGTGTATCCCCCACCTCGGCCCAGCACAGAGGGGATCTGCACTCACGACCGTATAGGGCTTCGAACGGAGCAGCCCTAATGCTGGTGTGGTAACTGTTGTTGTATGAGAACTCGATCAAGGATAGATATGTATCCCACGACTTTCCAAAGTCAATGGCACATGCCCGAAGCATGTCCTCCAGGGTTTGGATTGTTCTCTCACTCTGTCCATCGGTCTGAGGATGATACGCCGTGCTCATATCTAGTTTGGTTCCAAGGGCTTTCTGAAGGGATTGCCAGAATCTAGAGGTAAACCTACTATCTCGATCGGAGATAATGGATACAGGTACACCATTAAGATGTACTACCTCCTGGATGTAGATTCGCGTGAGTTTCTCCATCTTGTATGATTCTTTAATTGGGATGAAGTGAGCGGATTTTGACAAACGATCGACAATTACCCAAATGGTATCGTACCCACTAGAACACTTGGGTAGTTTGGTGATGAAGTCCATGGTAATCATCTCCCATTTCCACTCGGGGATTTCGGGTTGTTGGAGTAGACCTGAAGGTTTCTGATGTTCGACTTTGACTTTGGCGCAAGTCAGACACTTGCCCACGAATGTAGCTATCTCAGCTTTCATGTTTGGCCACCAGTATTGTTTCTTGAGATCCAGGTACATCTTGTCCGAACCCGGGTGAACAAAGTATTTGGTTCTGTGTGCTTCCTCCATGACTATTTCCCTGAATCCTCCGGATTTGGGAATCCAGATTCGATTCATGAAACAGTGAACTCCGTCACTTCTGATCTCAAGTTTCTTTTCCATCCCTCTCAAGGTTTCATCTGACACGTTCTCAGGTTTGAGGGCTGTATCCTGAGCTTCTCGGATTTGCATTGGTAAGTTGGAATGGATGGTCATCGTCTGGTTCCTCACTTTGTGGCCTGCACTATCCTTTCGGCTAAGGGCATCTGCTACCACATTGGCCTTGCCGGGGTGGTAACGGATTTCACACTCATAATCACTGAGTAATTCTACCCATCGCCGTTGCCTCATGTTTAAGTCTTTCTGATTAAAGATGTGCTGCAAACTCTTGTGATCAGTGAAGATTGTGCACTTGGTTCCGTAGAGATAATGTCTCCAAATCTTCAATGCGAAGACTACTGCTCCTAGTTCCAAGTCATGTGTGGTATAGTTGACCTCGTGTGTTTTCAGCTGTCTCGAGGCATAGGCAATCACCTTTCCTCTTTGCATAAGCACACAGCCTAAACCTTTATTAGACGCATCGCAGTAGACAACGAAATCCTCTGTCCCTTCAGGCAGAGACAGAACAGGCGCGCTGCATAAGGATCTCTTCAACGTTTGGAATGCAGTTTCTTGTTTATCACTCCATCAAAAGGGTACACCTTTCTGCGTCAGAGTGGTTAAAGGTTTGGCGATTTTGGAAAAGTTCTGAATGAATCATCGATAGTAGTCGGCGATACCCAAGAATTGATGAATTTCTGTGGGTGTTTTCGGTGCCGACCAATTCTCTATCACTTTAATCTTGGAAGGATCTACATGAATACCCTCCTCGCTTACTACGTGACCGAGGAAAGTTACCTTCCGTATCCAGAATTCACATTTGGAAAATTTCGCGTATAGTTTTTCGGATCTAAGGGTTTCCAACACTAGTCTCAAGTGTTGCTTGTGGTCTTCTTCGCTTCTGGAGTATACGAGGATGTCGTCAATGAACACGATAACGAATTTGTCTAAGAAGGGAAGGCACACCCGGTTCATCAGGTCCATGAACACAGCCGGTGCATTGGTTAGACCGAAGGGCATCACTACGAATTCGTAGTGTCCATACCGAGTCCTAAAAGCTGTCTTGGGAACATCATTCTCCTGGACTCGTAACTGGTGGTACCCTGAACGAAGGTCTATCTTGGAGAAGTAGTTGGCTCCCTGGAGTTGATCGAAGAGGTCGTCTATTCTTGGAAGAGGATATCGGTTCTTGACGGTTAACTTGTTCAGTTCACGATAGTCGATACACATCCGAAAGGATCCATCTTTCTTTTTGACAAATAGAATCGGAGCTCCCCAGGGTGAGGAACTCGGTCTAATGAATCCATTAATGAGCAACTCATTGAGTTGACTGGATAAGTCCTGCATTTCTGCCGGAGCTAAGCGATACGGAGATTTTGCTACGGGAGTAGCTCCAGGAATCAGGTCAATAAGGAACTCGACCTGATGTTTGGGAGGAATTCCTGGGAGTTCTTCAGGAAATACATCGGGAAAGTTACAGACTTCGGGGATGCTCGCGAAGTCTCTAACTCCTTGTTTATCGTTGATCACATGAGCTAAGATGCAACACACTCCTTTCGAAGGAGCTTTCGAGCTTTGATGCAAGAAATGATATGAAGGTTGGAACTGGATTTATCGCCATAGATTACGAGAGTTTGACCTGAAGGAAGATTGAGACGGATAGCTTTTTCGTAACAAAGAATGTCAGCATGATTAGGACTCAACCAATCCATGCCAATGATAACGTCAAAGCTCTTAATGGAAACGGGCATAAGATCTATAGGAAATGAGTGATCATTTAAGGTAAACGTACAACCTATGAATACATCGTTAGCGCTTTCTTTCTCACCGTTAGCCATCTCGACGGTAAACGTTTCGGTTAGTGGTTGAGGATTTGGTTTTAGATTATGTTTGAATGCATGACTAACAAAACTCCTTTCAGCACCCGAATCGAAAAGAATACTAGCATATGAGTTGTCGAGAAGGAACGTACCCGAAACAATAGTGGGATCAGCAACTGCTTCCTCCCGTCCCATGGTTAGAATTCTTCCAGTGTTACCAGCAGTTGACTTCTTGGGATAATCCCTTTTAAAGTGCCCAACTTCACCACAATTGTAGCAGGCTTGACTAACACCTGCTCCCGATGATTGGTTGGCTGATTGGGTAGGAGTTCTGCAGTACCGAACTGTGTGTCCTTTCTTACCATAATTGGTGCAAGACAATTCTCGACAAGGACCGGGATGATGATGGTATTTACACTTGTCACACAGAGGGAGGTTACCAGCATATTTACTGGTAGGAGTTGAGGCTGTGGATCCCATAGCAGAAACAGCAACAACAGGAGTAGTAGTAGCAGCATGAACTGCTACCGTCTGTTGTTTCTTGGAGGATCCTTGAGAAGATTGACCCTTCTTCTTCTTCCAGAATTTCCTCTTTTCACCACTCCTTTAAGTCGGCTCGGAAGTGGTAGTGATTTCCTTGACATCGTCGCTGTGATCAATCAGAATTTGTGCTAAGGTCTTGGCACTATCATAGGTATCCGGACGAGCAGCCAAAACGTGACTCTTTATTGGTTGAGATAATCCCCAAACGAACCTTTCAATCTTTTTGTTTTCAGGAGTGACTAACCCCGGGCAGAGAAGTGCGAGATCATCAAATCGGGAAGTATATGCAGCAATGTCGGAACCTTTCATCTTCAGGTTCCAGAGCTCGTGCTCTAATTTCTGCATTTCACCACGGGGGCAATACTCAGCAATGAGAAGTTCTTTCATGGCTTCCCAGCCCATGGCATTGGCTACGGGTAAGGTCAAAGATTTGACTCGGCCATTCCACCAAGTTAAGGCCTTATCAACGAAGGTACATGCTGCAAATTTGACTTTATCGGACTCTGCACAAGCACAGATTTCAAAGATGGACTCGATTTTCTCGAACCATCGAGATAAAGAAATGAAACCTCCAGCGCCATTAAAGGATGTTGGTTTCGCATTCATGAAATCCTTATAGGAACCCCCTCTTTGGTTTCCCTAGCTACCCTCAGGGCTCTGAGATTGAGTACCACCACCTGAACCACTAGGGTTCATTTGTGACATAGCTGCTACCATTGCAGCGGTCATCATCGTCTGGAGCGATGTTAGATCGAACTGGGGAGGAGGTGGCGGTGAGGAAGGATTGTTGTCGTTCTTTGAGCTAGGTCTCTTTCGGGGAGGCATCTTGATCTAATAAGATCAAGGAAAAGAGGATGGTAAGTCCTCTACATTGAATCGATAGACATGACAGTTATATGAATCGAGTAAGCGATAAAGCAGGAAAGAGTTATCGAATAGATAATTTATCGCTAAGAGTAATCACAGAAAACCACTCGAATGAGGATTACTACAGAGGATCGTGATCGAGAAATACTTCCATAGTATTTCATGAATTGTTTGCGACAATGATTCGATGTTGGGATATTAGGGTAAGTTTTAGGCATGCCACATACCACAGTCACTCCCAAGCACATGTTGGCCGTGTCTCGAATAAATATAGTTGGCCAGGCTATATTGACCCTAGACACGACTACATAACTGCCCAGGTTTAACCGTAGTATACAACACCCATTTACTTATGTTCTGTTCTACTTGTGGTTACAGATGACGACGGTTCGGTATACTTGTATACTTTTTAAAAATACTTGTAGTTTGAAGATACTTTTAATTCAGAGCACTTAGGCCCTTTTAGTGTTTATAGTTTTATACCATGTATGGTTTGGTATACTTCATTCACTATAAACAAGGGCTCTGATACCAATCTGTCACACCCCGAAAACCAAAGGCGGAATACATTTCCGGCGTTGACTACCATGTTGAGTATCAAATCCAATGTACATAGTAAGTAAAGTAAAACAAGCATTACATTACATAGTAACAGTTTTACAGTTGTTTCAAAAGTGAAGTTTGTACAGTTATGATACATAGTATATATAGACAAAATGAAACAGGTCTTCATGTACACCGTCTTCAAGCAAAAGGATCTTCGGGTACCTGTTCTAACGTTGACCTGAGAACACAAGCGGTTTGAAAATCAGCATAAAGCTGGTGAGTTCATAAGCGGTTTTTGTTTGTGAAAATGTTTTGGTTTCCTTTCGGTTTCTGAAATGTTATGTATACCAAGAAAAATCCCGTATTTTCTTAAAAGTTGGTTATTGTTTCACAAATGTAAAGTATAGTAAGTTTGTACACTGAAAATATGTTTATTCCTGTGAAAATGTATAGTTGGTTATCTGACTGGTTGAACTGTTATGTTTACTTATCATGTGTTACCAGGAAAGTCCCATACTTTCCTAATTGTATGTTTCACATTGTAAAAGATGTAATGTTATCCACTTTGTTACTCTTTCTAGTTATGTAAGTGTTACCCAGGAAAGCCCCATGCTTTCCTGCATGTAGGTTTCTAATGTAAACGATGTTAAAGATGTAAAAGATGTAAATGTAGTTAGGTTCCATGTTTTCCCCAGGAAAGTCTCGTACTTTCCTGAATGTTAGCTACAGTACGTGAAAGATGTAAAAGATGTAAAAGATGTAAACGATATATAAAGTAATCCATTATTACTGTAAGTAAATCTCTGTTATCCTAATTGCGAGTTCCATAACCATACAATAGACTGAAACATGTGGGGTAGTCAGCCCCGTATAGATCTATACACTCAAGTCACGCTCTCTAAATACCAGAGATTCTGGTTATGGGTGTAGTCCTCCACTCGCGTAATCTGGGTGGAGTGTTCTCCGAGGACGTGTCTCCAATCATACAGGAATAACAAATTTACTAGTAATAATATGATAGTCCTCCACTCGTATATGTGTGGGGAGTGTTACCGAGGACAAAACAGTGTACAGGTATTATGTTCAAATGTTTTAATGTCGTGCTTTTAACTGATATAATGTGGAAAACCATTTGTGAAATTCATGTAAAACATACTAGTTTAAAGACTTATTTCACAAATATATGTTACGTGATCTGTATGTTCGACCTGTTATCAGTTGTAATATCAGTTATAAAAGCATAAGAATATGAAACACACATTTGAAAACATGTTTTGAGTACAAGAATTCCCTTGTACTTTGCTTGTGTTCCCCCCCTAAAAACAGTGGAAAACAGTGAAAAAAGGTAGGGGTATGAACTCACCGGACTCGGAAACGTGTCGGTTTTGAATGCTATACGTTGGTTCGGGGTTTGATTACTCGCGCTGACCCTATGTAAAATGATAATGTCCATATATATACAATTAGAGATACATTCACTAATCATATGGGACATTACACTCCAATGAGGTTAAACACCTCAAAACGAGTGTTCGGAGTGACCCGGGTGACATCTTCGGACTTGTAATGGCACTAGGGACTTGGGACTTGAGTTTACTCCCCAAGAGTAAACATTTTAAAGAGTTTACAACCATAAAACACACACATACATGAGTTTACGGCCGTAAACTCATGTGGGTGTGGTTTTGATGGTTTTAGGGCTCAAATGGACATAGGGGTTGCTAGAATGGATTATCTAAATTGCCTTGGAACACTTGGAATGAATTTAAATCATCAAAATGATTATTTTTATGGGAGTTTACGGCCCAGTATAGGCTCCTGGCCGTAAACTCCTTAATCTTCATGAAAATGGTGTTTAATGTTGTTAAAACAAATCACATGTGATTACTAGGATTATTCCAAGACCTTACATGAGTTTTATGGGACATTTGAGGGGTGTTATGGAGTTTACGGCCCATGAGACCCTCCTCATGGCCGTAAACTCTTATGTAGGGTCATACAAAGTGTTTCAAGGTCTAAAACTTGTATAGAAGGGCTTCTAAAATTCATCTAAAGGCTTTAGGGGTGTTTAGTTTGCATTCTAACACCAAAAGTTTTGGAGTTTACGGCCCAAGAACAAGGCTTGGCCGTAAACTCTTATAAATCCCACAAATGATGTGTTTTAGGCCCTTAAAGTATTTTTGGTTGGTCCCTTGATTTATTCCAAGGCTTTTGGTGGTGTTGGATGGCTTTCTAACACCTTAGAATTGGATTTATGTCACATTTTGGGGAGTTTACGGCCTAAGCACTCTCATTGGCCGTAAAATCACATAAGTCCCATAAAATTCATGTTTCAAGTGTCCAAATGCTAAAACCAAGGTCCTATAATTCATATCTAAGCCATAGAAGTGATTTGGAAGGGTTTAAGGGCATGAAAACCCTAATTATATGAGTTTACGGCCCAAGAATGTTCCTTGGCCGTAAACTCCTTCAAATGGCTCAAAATCTATGTTTTAAATGTTTAGAGTCCAAATCTTGAAGTCCCATAGCCATATCTAAAGTCCAATTGAGTTTAGGAAGGAGTTTAAGGGCTTAAAACCCCATTTAATGGAGTTTACGGCCCAAGCTTGTTCCTTGGCCGTAAACTCATGTTCATGGACCTAAAACTCAATTATTTCATCAATTTGAAGGTTAAAGATGCTGAATAACATGCTAGGGAGGTTACCTTAAAGATTTGAAGCCTTAAACTTGAGATTTGGACCTTAATTCTAGCTTGAGGAGAGAGGTTGTAAGAGTTTTGTGAGAAACTTGCCAAAAGGCTTCAAATGAAGTCTTAAACACGTTTATATAGTGTTTAAGTTTTGGACACGGTGGAAATCTACCCGATACCGGCGTTAGACGGGGTTTTTGGTCGAACTCGATTAAGTTACCGTAACCCGATACGGTAATATCTAGAAATATTCCGATCACTAAAGTTGAGTGTTAAAATGATTTTTAAATGTATTAAGACACCCATTAAGTTATTTTAAATGTGTACCAGATAATGACTTAATTATACGGAAGATCGGAAATCGAAATCGGAACGAAGATCGGTTGCGCGAATTGTACTACGAAAGAGTTACAATAAATCATATGGAAATTTCGGGTTGTTACAATATATATATATATATATATATATATATATATATATATATATAGATATATATATATATATATATATATATATATATATATATATATGAGTAAAAGTCAATCTTACTGTTAGTAGGCCTCATTCACGAATCTGGTCTATAAGGGGTATTTAAGGAAATTGCCTATAAAATGGCGATTAAATGGGTATCTATGCTTACCCACCGCACTCTTGACTAGTGGAGGGTCGTTAGCCGAACAGGTAGGATAGGACAGAAACCTCCCATTATAAGTATAATGAAGTATAAAAGTAACTAAATGCTTTCATAAAATTCCCAATCTTAGTTACTTTAGGCAAAAGTGAACTGATGCAATTTCATGAAATTACACTTTATGCCCCTGCGAAGACGTTAGTGGAGCATGTGTGGTTAACCGACACACTAAATGGTTCTAAGCAAAGGTAGCAAAGGGTGACTCAATGTTTTTCATAGTTTGGTGGAGCGTGTGTGGTTTACCGGCACATCGAATAGGTGACTGTAACATGTGAGGGCACCATGTAGATTTGCATGGTCATTCACACCTGCTTTGTGATCCTCGGCATCCCAGTCACAAACTAGAAGGGCATATCGAGATTTAAACATGTCATTGAAATATTCAATTAATCTCATAGGATATAGGAATTTTCGATAGATTTAAAACTTAATATTTTTTTGGTTTTCATGGTGGAAAATTAGTGAATCGTCATTCACATACCTTCAAATTTTCTGCAACTAGATTACGACATCCCTTTTCTAGGTTGTAGCGTATTGTGTTGGGTCCTAGTCTTAATATCTCATTTGGGTGATTTATTAAGGATTCAATCTATCAACTAACTTAAATTTATTTTTCTCTCGTTTTGTAGATGTCAAAGTACGACAACTATGGTTTTCCCAAATCCCGTGGAACAAGCTTTGAAAGAACATAATTTTGTGGTTTGAGCTAGGTATCATTTTGTATAGATGATAGTGTCATTTTGCAGTGATTGTGTGTTGTCGTGTAATGTGTGCCGCACACAATGTGTGCTGCCACACATGTGTGTGCGGCCGCACACATGTGTTTGGCTGCACACTCTTGTGCTGGTAGAAGGAGTACTATTTATAGCAACTGAGTTGTGTCAGTTTGTACTGATTTGCTTGTGTCAGAACTCTACAGTAGGTGTACTTTTCTCACGATGTACTTGACATTTACTGAATATAGATGTGTGCATACTTGATTTTAGTTCTTCTTCTTCTACATCTCTCCTTTATTATAATCAACTTCATTGATTACTGAATTGAATCATTAAACTTGGGACTAACAATTGGTATTAGAGCCAATTTGGTATCAATAGAAGTTATTTTTGAGTGTGAGAGTGCAAAAATGTCACTGTTTTTAAGAATTTTGATCGAAGAACTGTTGAAGGTTTGTTGCCAACTGTTGAAGCTTTGCTGCCAACTGTTAAAGGTTTGCTACCAATAGTGTGTGCGGTGGAGTGTATTCTTTGAAGTTTGTGCGGTTGATATTTTTTGTGTGCAGTTGGTGTTTGTTGTTGAAGTTTGTGCTATTGATATTTGTTGTGTGCGGGAGGTGTTTGCTGTTAAAGTTTGTGCGTGTGTGCGGTTAAGATTCGTGTGCGGTTGGAAAGTGTGTGCGGTTAAGATTCGTTTGCGGTTGGAAAGTGTGTGCGGTGAAGATTCGTTTGCAGTTGAAAAGTGTGTGTGGTTAAGATTCGTTTGCGGTTGGAAAGTGTGTGCGGTTAAGATCCGTGTACGATTGAGTGTTAGTGTGCGGTTGAGTGCTAGTGTGCGGTTGAAGATTGCTTAAATGGAATCTCAAAGCATGATTGCTCATCAAGATTTGGATGCAATTATGGGAACCACTACTCGTATTCCTAGATTGCTATCAGCTAAAGGATTTCCTGAATGGAAATACCGAATTGAAAAATACATAAAAATGAAGGATTTCAACATTTGGAGAAGTATCTTAAGAGGACCAATTAGGATTACTTCTACTCTAGAACATGGCACAGTAATTGACAAACAGATTGAAAATTACACTGACGATGATTTTGAAAGAGTTGAAGAACAAGATAAGGCACTTGCCACACTCACTATGTCGTTATCTTCTGAGATTGCACAAGGGTTTCGTGAATATACATCAGAAAAAGCATTGTGGGAAGCGCTCATAGAAGTCTATGAAGGAAATGAAGACATGAAGCAACGTCGACAACACATGCTCCGACAGAAATTCAACATGTTCAACTATGTATTGGGAGAAACATTGGAAAATCAATTGCAAAGATTTATCACACTAACCACTGAAATGAGCTCCGCATGTGTGATGGTTACTAGGTCTGAAATCAACAAGAAACTACTAAATTCTCTTCCAAAATCATGGGACATGAATGTCTCGATGATTAAAAAGACAAAATACCTAAACCATTTAAGCTTGTCTGAAACAATGGCAATAATCAAAGCTTGCGATCTTGATGATAAACAAAGAGAAATCAACCATGTCAATTCATACTCTTCAGCCAATCTTGGAATTCAAAACAACAACACTGCTTTCTCAAGTTTCACCACCCATTAAAATACTCAAATCCAGGTTCCACAAGTTCAATCTTATGCAGCCCATCAAAACATACCATACAACATACCTAAAATGCAACAAAATCAAATCCCTCAAGACATATCGCAAGTTGGTTCTTGTGTTAGTTCTTCCACAAGTGTTTCAGTTCAATCTCATGAAATTGGTTCCCAAAGTTCGTTTACAAAGGAAAAGGAGGAAGATATGGATCTAGCTACTGGGTTGGTGAACTGCTATAATGATTTTGTTGCTGGAGACCTCTCTCCACAACTCTCATTCTCTGATCTTGATCAAATCCATCGTGAGGATGTGGAAGAGATGGATATTACTTGGAAAATGGCAATGGCGGTATTCAGCGCTAAACAATTCTCAAAAAAGACTGGAAAGAACAACTGGGGTGTAAATTCAGATAAAAAGATGGGTTTTAGCAAACGAAAGTTACGTTGTTATAATTGTCACAAACCATGACACTTTGCAAGGGAATGTCCAAAACCTGATCAGCTTGCAAACTCTGAAAGAACCAAGGTGCCAGTAACTTATATTCACAACAACAACAGAGGATCATCTTCAAACAATCAATCTGCAAACATGGCAATGGTAGCTCAATCGTTCAACTGGGAAGATCAAGTTCAGGCCCTAAATATTTCGGGACCGGAAAAGGCAAATCTTGCTCAAGTCAAGGATGCAAGTAAAGAAATGGAAGCAGATCCAGAGCAGGAGATGATGAATTTGCAGTTTGCATTCATGGTACAGACCACTCCTGAACCAGTCAAATCTGAGGTTAGTGAATTCGGCTGTTCTCAATCTTGTATTAAAGCTGTTAAAATTTTGAGAGATCAAATTGAGTTAATCAAAAGAGAGAATGACGACTTGAAATATGAGGGATATACTCTTAAGAAAAATCAAAAGCCCTTAAAAACTCAATTAGAAAATAAAACAAAAGACTTTAAAAAATTGCAAGAGGATTACAGCAACAAATGCGAGAACTATGATCATCTCAAAAGAAAACTTGCTGCTGTAACCATAGAACTTGACACATTGAAAAATTGTTTTGAAAAAGCTGAATTTAATTTCAAAAAATACGATCGGTCAAGTGAAAAGATTGCAAAATTAATCGAAGGTCAATCGCACTGGAGAGATATCACTCATGGTAATCAAATAAAAGTCGGATTAGGTTTTGAGAGTGTCCTTCCTCCTTTTAATCACAATTATACTGCCATTCCGCTATCTCAAGAAGAAATTGACAGAGAACCTTGCATGGTGTACGGAAAGTCAGCTTCTGAGTAGGAAATACAGTCTAGTTATGAGACTTTTCATACTAACGTTTTTACTTGAAGTACAGATATATCAATAGTTCAGGGGGAGCATGCAGCTGAAACTTTTGAGTCAAAAAATGTTGTGATTGATTCTGGTGTTAATTACAGTAATGATTCTGTGTCAAAATCAAACACAAATGTTTTTGTGTCGGGTGGTATTTTATTTCAGTCTGACAATGTTGTTTCTAATAGTGTTATTTCTGATCAAACTGCTAAACCTGATTTACATGTCTCTGCATCTAACACATTTGTTACTAAATTCTATGATGGTTCTTGCAAGTGTAAAAGTGTTAGAAATGGAAAAGCAAAGAATAACACTGTCAACAGCAGTGCCAAAGCTACTGATAACAAACAAATTTGTTTTAACTGTGGCACTGATGGACACATTGCAAGAAATTGCATGAACCGGATGTTGGTATCTCATACAACAAAAAGAAGGGAGAATGAATTTCGGGGACGATCTTTAACTAGAAAATTTCCCAAAACTCGTTCTAGAAATGGAGATTTGAATACAACATTACACAAAAAATTCGAAAGATTTCAAAAGAATAAACAGGTTTTTCGTAAATACAACAAAAGTTTGCCAAAATCAACTCAGGCTAAGCCTAAGTCGAATTTGTCAGAGAGCAGGACAGGATCTTCTAACTCTTCAAGTAGAAAATCCATCGGTTCAAAGCAAAATTATAATTTTTAAAACCTAACCTTCATTGGATTCCAAAATCTTTTTCAGATCAATCTCCATTACTCTCTAATTCAAAAGCAAAGAAAGAATCAAATGAAAAACTTGTAAAAGGAAAGGGTCAACCCAGGATTGTAAAGACCTGGGTCCTCAAAACTAACTAATTCCATTCATCGTGCAGGGATAGTTGCGGTGGAATGTCGCCAGACCTTGGTATGTCGACAGCGGCTACTCCCGGCACATGACTGGAGATATATCCCAATTGCACAACATTCAAACTTTTAATGGAGGATATGTTTCTTTTGCGGGCGGAGAGGGCAGAAAAATTACTCAAAGAGGAACGGTTTCTAATGGAGTGTTGAATTTTGAGAATGTTAACTTTGCTCCGGAACTGAAGCACAGCTTGCTGAGTGTATCCCAGATATGAGACAAGGACTACTCTACTCATTTCACAAATAAGGAATGTTTGATCTTAAAGCATGGCATTGTTATCCCTGCAGATTAGATTCTTGTAAGATCTAAGCGGGATGGAAATGCCTACATTATAGACATGAATAGCAATTCCCCTGACGATGTCACTTGTCTCTTCTCCAAAGCTTCTGAACAAAATGCGATGTTGTGGCATCATCATCTCGGTCATGCGAATGGAAAGAACTTGAATCGAGTTGCGAAGAACGAATTGGTCCGCGGGCTACCCATCAAAGATTTCATTACTTTTAAAAAATGTGTTTCATGCGCTCAGGGAAAACATCATCGAAAACCATACTTTCCAAAGCAGATAAACTCCATAAGTCAAGTGCTCGAGTTATTGCATATGGATTAATTTGGTCCGATTAATGTTCTAAGCATCAATCGCAACTCTTTGTACCTTGTTTGTGATAGATGATTACTCTCGTTTCACTTGGGTTTTCTTTCTGTCTAACAAATCTAAAATTGCTAACCTTATCAAAAGATTCATTGTGATGATCGCAGATCAGACTAAAAATCGAGTGAAAGCGCTGCGTACCGATAATGGAACAGAGTTCAAGAACGCTGTTCTTGATCATTTTTGCGCTGAGAAAGGGATTGTGCATCAATTCAGTTCTGTTCGAACACCTCAACAAAACGGGGTTTCCGAACATCGGAATCGAACTCTAAAACATGTCGCAAGGACGATGCTCTATGATTCCAAGCCTCCTGTATTCTTCTCGGCAGAGGAGATTAACACCGCGTGCTATGTTCTAAATCGTGTGCTAATCAACAAATCCATAATGAAGACGCCGTATGAGATTTTATTTGGACACAAGTCATCTGTCAGTCATTTCTGAATATTTGGCTGCCCTTGCACCCTTCTCCACATGGAATCCAATCCCAAATTCAATGCCAAAGTCGATGACTGTTACTTTGTTGGTTATGTTGCTCAAACTGCGTACAGGGTTTACAATAAGAAGATTAAACATATTGTAGAATCCTTTGATGTTCGTTGGCTTGAAGAAAATGAGACAGATGCAAGAGTGGGTCCTGATTGGTTATTTGACTACACATCTCTTTTCAAATCATTCAATGTGTCTTCAGATAATCAAGAAGGATCTACTTCCAATTCGAAGATTCCTAGTGAAGACGAAGAAGATGAAGTTGTCTATCGACCACCATTGATTTCCTCTGATCCTCCATTGGTACCCTCTGCTCATTTTGAATCTTCTGAGTCTCCTCAACAACCTTCTCCTGATGCTATTGTTACTCCTTTAACTCCGATGGAAAGAGAGTTCATGAACCACGAGACTTCCGCTGTAACTTCAAATCTGATGGAACTTCTCTTTCCAAAAAGTATTGCAGAAGAGTTTGTAGCAGATTCTTCAAACGAACCTTGTTCATCCTCTACAGATCATACAGCAAATGATGGAGTGGTTAATATTCATAATCTTCCTATTTCTGTCAATGATAATAGTTATCAGATCCCTACACATATTCAGCGTGATCATCCGATAGAGAACGTCATTGGCCAGTTGGGTGACGGTGTTCAAACGAGAAGTAAAAGTAGGGATGTTATTACATGTCTCTACTCTTGCTTCATCTCTCAAATAGAACCTAAATCTGTCGAAATGGCTCTGAATGAGCCCAGCTGGGTTGAAGCCATGCATGATGAATTAAATCAATTTGAGAAACTCGGAATCTGGAAATTGGTGGAGCTACCAAAAGGAAAGAAATCTCTTGATACTCGTTGGGTATTTCGAAATAAACAAGACGATTCAGGTGTCATTGTGTGCAACAAGGAAAAAATGGTGGTTCGAGGGTTTCAGCAAATTGAGGGTCTTGATTATACAGAAGTTTATGCTCCAATTGCTCGTTTGGAAGCCATTCGCATTTTCCTTGCTTATGCTTCCTACATGAACTTTACTATATACCGAATGGACGTTAAGACGACTTTCTTGTATGGCAAGGTCAAGGAGGAGGTTTACGTTGACCAACCACCTGGTTTTTTTAACTCATCTCTTCCAAACTATGTTTACAAGTTAGACAAAGTTTTGTATGGATTACATCAAGCTCCTCGAGCTTGGTATGCTACTCTTACTCAGCATTTGCTCAATCACGGTTATTCCCGAGGCACCATTGATCAAACCTTATTTCTCAAGCATGTCGGTCCAGATCAAATTCTCGTTCAAATTTATGTGGACGACATCATTTTCGGGTCGACAAGCCAACAACTTTGCAAGGAGTTTGAAGTGGTGATGAAGAAGCGTTTTGAGATGAGTTCACTTGGAGAAATGACCACGTTTTTGGGGCTTCAGGTCAAACAATCTTCAACCGGAATCCTTATTCACAATCAAAATATGTGGAAGATGTACTGGAGAAGTTCGGGTTCGAGACGCAAAACCTGCTCTTACAGCCATGGCGGAACGACCTCTTCTGACTCCTTATCTTGAGGGTTAATCCGTAGATCAAACTCATTATCGATCAATGATCGGATCACTCATGTATCTTACTACTAGTCGCCCAGACGTCATGTTTGCGGTCTGTGAATGTGCTCGCTACCAGGCTAATCCTAAACTCTCTCACTTAATTGCTGTTAAAAGGATTTTTCGGTATCTCAAAGGGTGCCCAAAACTGGGTCTTTGGTATCCGAAAAATCCCGAATTTGATCTTTATGCTTTTGCAGACAACAATTATGGTGGGTGTGAGCTTAATAGAAAATCGACAGTCTCAACCTCAACAGCAGAAGCGGAATATATTGCTGCATCTTCTTGTTGTTCTCAAGTCATTTGGATCCAACATCAGTTGTTGGACTACGGTTTGAATTTTCAAGAAACCCCTATTTTTTGTGATAATGAGGCTGCGATTCAAATTGCCAAAAACCCGGTCCAGCACTCAAAAACCAAGCACATCGACATCAAGATTCATTTTATTCGAGAATGTTATGAGCGTTTGCTCATTCGGCTAGAACAGGTCCGCTCTGATAATAATGTAGTAGATCTGTTCACCAAGCCTTTTAACAAAGCTCGATTCGATGTGCTGGTTGATTTTCTAAAAATGATTCGTTTTGAGTATTAATTTTTTCTTTTTATTTTTTTAGCATAAATTTGCGCATTTTATTTCATTTTACTTTATGCACAAATTTAGGGGGAGAAAAATAGAAAATTCAAAAACATTAAAAAATAGAAAATCCAAAAATATTAAAAATAGAAAATCCAAAAACATTAAAAAAAATAGAAAATCCAAAAACATTAAAAATTAGAAATTATGTTTGAGGGAGATGTTCTGGGAAGTGATATGATCATGTGATAACAGGCAACTAAGTTTGTGTAACGTACCCAAAGTTGAAGGGTCTATGCTCTGGTTTGATGTGTCGGTAGGCACGAAAGATTCTAAATGGACACAACTAGGCAGAATTGAACTTAGGAAATCAAATGACTTGACAAATCTTGACCTAGATAGTTCCGTTTAGCCTGACAATACGATGCTTGGATAGGTTGAGTAGGGAGATATATATGGGAATCTACTTGTCACATTAAATGAACCCATATCTGGAACCGTGGTTGAACTTTTCCTCCATGTGCGGATTATGTCCTTAATTCTGGTATTGATGGGGCAACTGGTAAATTCCGATAAATTAGGTCTGTAGAAAATCATTTTCTTTCTTTCTGTCTGTTAGTCATATGTTACCTCCTTTGCGTGATTGGAAGAGATCCAACCCGGACTGTAACATATGAAACTCTATTTCTCTGCACATTATACATATACATATATGAAATTCCTCTTATCTATTAGGCATATGTTGTCTCCTTTGCGTGACTAACAATCCGACCCGGTACACAACATATGCACTATAAGTGATAATACTCTGAATCTATCTTCTCCCCTAATGATGGTCTGCTCATCCGATGTAAGGAGTACTCTGGAAGTCCTTTATTACCGGGGCATATCTGGAAGTGGGAAACATGTTCCAGTACAATTAAAATTGAACACTCAAATATTGTCTATAGATCTCGTTGCTCAATTTAGGTGGACAACAATATCCCTGGTCGTCGTCAGCTGAATGGTCCTTAAGCTATAGTATCTAGAAACTTAGGATCAGATATAATATCTAGGAACTTAGGATCACATTGGCTTGTCATGTATAGTATATCCTAATTTTGTCACAATTTTTCGTGTTTAAGTGGACAACAATACCGGAAATCGAGCAGACAAAGATGTGAATATGAAAGGTACTGATAAGCAGATAATGGTTGTCTAAAAACTTTGATCACTAATCCTCAACAGGTTAAAACAATTTATATAGGTTTAAATTGAATTGTTTATTCCTTGTCAAATTTTTATTCTACTCTATTTTAAAAAAAAAAAAATTATTTTACTTTTATTTTATTTTTATTTTTATTTTTTTATTTTTATTTTTTATTTTTTTTAATAATAAGTTTTAGTTTATTAGGAATTTTGAAATTAATTTCACATTAATCCTCAAAATATTTCATTTTGAGAAAATGGTGAGTGAAAGGGGCATCGGCGTTAATGATTAAAAGATAAGGGGGAGAAGTTGTAAATTTTGTGTATATAAAAAGTGTGTGTGCGGTGAGCCTTTTTTACCGTCATTTACTTTTGCCTCAACCGCACACACACCTATTTCTCTCTCAAACTCCTTGAATATTACATTAATTTTTGTGAAATCAAAGCATTACTCAGTAATTCCCATGAACACGACTGATTTTTCGATTATTTTCACAAAAATTTTATATAGTTTGCTGTTGAATCATCATAAAAAATTTGTTTATCTTCAAGGGTAACACCGTGTGCGGCAGACCGTATGCGGCCACATTATTTTATGAATAAGTGTGTGCGGCTGCATGTAACTTCGTGTTCGGCTACATCATTTTCATAGTTTTTCTCTAATAATCTTGTGTGTTGCCTTTCAGATTAAAATGGGAGACATGGAGTTCGCTAAAGCTCATAATTCTGCAATTTTTCTTGAAGATCCTCCTGGAGGCCACAGTCACTTGAAATTCATCGTGGATGGTTTGAAGAAATCATGCTTGGTTCATTGCTTAACTATAAATCCTGCTATCTACCAAAGTTTGATTAAGGATTTCTGGAGAAATGCTGATGTAAAGAAGAATGATCGAGGTGAAAATTTTCTGGAAACAACAATCGAAGACAAGAAAATTCTAGTAACAGAAAGCATCATCAGAGAATCTCTTCAAATTGAGGACAGACCTGAGTACCCCATGGAGATTGACGTTCATCAAATTGAGAAAAGTTTAGAGCATATGGGATACGAAGGAACTTTTCCTCCTACAATCAAAAAGCTGCTTCCTCAATGCTGGAAGCTTTTGGCTCATGTGTTCGTGAGTTGCATTTCTGGCCGGAGATCAGGAGCTAACGAGATTTCTCTAGCCAACACTGTTGCCATTACTGCACTGGCGACAGGTTTTGAGTTTAATTTCTCAAAATTCATAATGAATGAAATGATACTAAATATTGAAGGAAGAAAAAGATACAAATTTTGTATGTATCCAAGATTTTTACAAATCATCCTTAACGTAACTCACCCCGAGTTGCAGAGAGGAAATGATACTCTGGATTTTAAATCCATTGGTCCAAGTGCCTTTGGATTAATGAAGCAAAAGAGAGGCGGAAAATTCGTATTTGAAGGAAAATTTCCATTAATAAAATTTGTAATTTTTAAAGAGGATGTCAAAGAAGAATCAGCAGATCAATCCATGCCAATGGAAAATGAAGATATTTCTCTCTTCCCCTCCGAGTCTGAAGTAGAGGAGATTCATCACTCTCCCACAGCTTATGTAGCTGATGAGCATGATAATCAGATAGCAAATGATCCAAAATCTTCTCGAGAGGATGATGACGATGATCTTTATGAAGATGTGGAATTTTTGAAAGAAATCGACTTTACAGGAATCAATGACTACATCCCAACAAACATAGAATTTGATTTTGGTGATGAAGATTTTGATCCTTTTCTTAACATTCCCAGCAGCCGTGTAAATAAAGTCAATGAAGTTTAGAGGGAAAAGGACAAGAATCGGTTTTGACTAAGATAATTAAACAACTATCAAAGGACGATCCAAAGCTTCCTGAGGATTGGTCGCTTGTGAGTAGTGGAAGTATGATATTGGATGGAGCATATCGACATTATTATGAATAGATAAGATTCTATTAAGAATGAGTTGTGATATGGTAAGTATGGAAAGGTTTCCGTATTGGGAGTTAGATATTGAGAATTTATGTCCAGATTAGAAATTTTATGCAAAAGGATGTTCAAAGAAATATACTTTGAGTGAGAGACATCACATCTATGGAATTGTCTTGTAACAATCTCCGATAGAGGACTTTGTAATTTCATTGACAATAGTCCTTGTGTCTTTAGTGCAGTGATATTACGAAAGGATCATTGTATAAAATGTTAGAATCTAACATATTCTATAAGTGGCAAGAATTGATATTCTATCACTTATGGAAAGGATTAGGAGTTGTGAAATGCGTAAGATTGGAAATGTGTTCATTTGATCTATTTCGCAAAGCAAGAACCGTATGTAAACATTGTCTGCATGATAAGAGCATGGGACAAATGTAGTAATAATTCAAGTAAGAAGTTGATTACCCGAAACGAGAAATAATGAGTAATCGATATGGTGATAGATAAAAGGTGTTTTATTTATACTCAAAGGTTTGAGTTCATATGGGATTAGTATTATTCTTGTGTTTCACTGTGCATGTTTTGACGTCCTGAATAATTTAATTGGTTAAGAACAGTCAAATTGTTCAAACGGACCACAGTCGTTCATATGTTAGAAGTAGATATGAAAGAAAATTGTCGTGAATTGGTGTCTAGATTGTCTAAAGAAGTATTAGACATAAGCAAATGTTTGTTGCAACGTTCATGAGTGCTTATGAATATGATTTGAGCATTGGATTAAACCCACGATCACTTGGATTACTTCATGGGTTTTATCACGAGTGATTGGTGAGACGATAACATCTTATATTTTTGAAACTGAGATGTGTGAGATGTATCTTGCGAGTCGGTTGCACATTGATAATATGTAAACGCACCAGTAACTTGGTGTTATAAAACATATTGTAGTGTGTGATTTTGTGAGTAAGTGCAAGCGAGCATTGAGTCAAAGTTTATCCGTTCCTTTTATCCAAAGTAGGATAAAAGCGATATTTGCGGGCCCCACGATGATTTAGTGATGGCACCTAAGCGCTTGGCCAAGTCGGGTGTAACAACGTAAATTTTAAAACAAATTTTTCATTTTTGTAAACATCAAAAAAACCATCAATTAATAGTCCAAATTCAAACGTGAACAATGTTATCATAACAAAATACATCCCAATGATCATAAAATAGTTTTTCCCCGACAATGTGTACGATCACGCCGGCGCCTTCCCACGGTCCTCGCTAGTACCTGAAACACATAACACAACAACTGTAAACATAAATGCTTAGTGAGTTCCCCAAAATACAACTTACGCACATACACCTTTCCAGGTACTGACCTTCTGGTACGTGTGTCTCAGGGGACTTCCATCCCAACTAGGTAAACCTTCCGGTCCTACCTACATCAACCTTACGGTCCACATTACAACGCCTTCCGGCCCAATACATATATGCCTTCCGGCCCATATCAAGCATATCATGCATGGCACATATAAACGATTAACTTATCACATACGATGCATATAACTCATAACATATCTGACCTTCTGGTCACACAATAAACACCCTTCCGGGTACAGTATAGGGAGAAAACTCACCTCGTGGAAAGTCTAAGATCTCACGTACTCGCTATCTCCAAATCCCAACGACGACCCTACCTTGCCTAATCATAAAAATATCATTTAATAATCAAAGACTTCCAAAACTAAAACATTACCTTTATCATCATTCCTCAGAGGGTGAAAGACCATTTTACCCTTCCTTGACGTAAAGTCCTCATGTTGACCAAAACCCTAAAAGTCAACGAAAGTCAACCCTGTGAGTACGCGGAGCGTACTGCTAGATGTACGCGGGGCGTACATCGCCAACCCATGGATCGGGGTCTCCTCCCAGTACGCTGCACGTACCGAGCGTAACCATCAGATTCTAACACACTTCATTTCTGGTCATAATCGATTAAGCTATTACGCCAACTTCTAGATCCGACTCTGTTAATGTGTCTAAACCCATAAAGTCGAGACCTTTAAGCCTTGGCATGGTTGTAAAGGCTCCAACACTTCTTAACATCATTCTATTCCAACTCAAGGACCTAGATCTCACGCATGGTGCAATATTCACGTCCAAGATGTCATTTTTATGAGTCTACAACTCCAATACATCATAAATATGAAGGATCTAAGCTTATGGAGGCCATTTGCACAAAAAGTCTCCACCTTTGGGACTACAACCCTAGAAAATGGTACTTGAAGCATATGACATGAACCAAGTGAAAAGATCCGAACTTTTTACCTGATAATGAAGCTTTCACCCTTGCAAAGCTCAGATCTACACTTGAACACCACTTCTAGTCTTTCCAATGAGCTCTTCTTCTCCTTTGCAACCTTGGAATGGCACCACCAAGCTTAGAATACTCACAAAATGGCTTAAGAACAAATGCACACTCTTTTTAGGGTTTCTCTCTGAGGGATGGTGGCTGAGAAGTCCAGCCACACATTCCTTTTATAGCCCTACAAAGGAATTAGAGCTTTTAGGTCTGGACCAGTTACGCCAAGCGTAACCTTGGGTACGCCCAGCGTACCTGAGGGTGAATGCGTCCAAATGAGGCGCGCGAGTACGCGCAGCGTACACCTTATACACCTAGCGTACTCGCTTATCATGAAAACTCTAAAATGACAACATAAGCAAGATGTACGGCCAAATAGAAGAATACCTGGATTTCGGGCTGTTACAATTCTCCCCCACTAGAACCAGACTTCGTCCCCAAAGTCTCATACTGAAAACAACTCTGGATACTGATCCCTCATATCAGACTCGGACTCCCATGTCAGCTTGGACCCCTTCCGATGTTGCGACTGCACTTGTACCAGGGGTACTTCCTTGTTCCTCTGGACCTTAACCTTCCGATCCCTGATCACCACTGGTCTCTCCACGTAGTTCAGGCCTGCATCCACCTAAATATCATCTAATGGCACCACTACCGACTCGTCGGCAATACATTTCCTCAACTGCGAGACATGAAAGATATTATGGATCTGGCCCACCTCAGCAGGTAGATCCAACCGGTAGGCTACCCTGCCTACCCTAGCAATTACCCTGAAAGGTCCAATATACCGGGGTCCCAATTTGCCCCTCTTCTTGAATCGTATCACTCCTTTCCAAGGGGAGACCTTTAAGAGCATAAGGTCTCCAACCTGAAACTCGAGTTCGGACCGATGCCTATCCGCATAACTCTTCTGGCGACTCTACGCGGTCAACAACCTCTGCTTGACCTGCTGAATCTACTCGTTCGTCTGGAGTACAATCTCCGTGTTACCCATCACCCGCTGCCCCACCTCTCCCCAGCAGATGGGGGTGCGACATCTCCTCCCATACAACAACTCAAAGGGTGGCATATCAATACTCGAATGATGGCTTTTGTTGTACGAAAACTCTGCTAAAGGTAGATAGGTGTCCCAGCTTCCTCCAAAATCCAAAACACATGCTCGGAGCATATCCTCAACCGTCTGAATCGTCTGCTCGCTCTGTCCGTCCATCTGCAAGTGGCATGCGGTACTGAAATGCAGCCTCGTACCAACTCCTCATGAAACTTCTTCCAAAACCTGGAAGTAAAATGCACATCCCGATCTGAAACAATCGACATCAGAATGCCATGCCGCAATACCACCTCCCTCACATATAATTCTGCCAACTTCTCCGCAGAAGAGCTCTCACTGATGGCTAGAAAATGAGCGCTCTTTGTCAATCTATCCACAATCACCAAAATTGCATTGACTCCTCTCGCAGTCCTCAGCTATTTGGTGATAAAATCCATGGTAATTTTTTCCCACTTCCATTCGGGAATCTCTAGCGGCTGCAATTTATCGTGCAGACGCTGGTGCTCGGCCTTAACCTGACGATAAGTCAGGCACTTCTCGACGAACCATGCAACATCCCTCTTCATACAGGGCCACCAATACTCCTTCCTTAGGTCCAAATACATCTTAGTAGCCCCGGGATGAATCGAGAATTTCGATCGATGCACTTCCTCCATCAAAATAGTACGCGTACCGCCCAGAAACAGTACCCAAATCCGACCCTCAAAAGTCATAAGTCCCCGACCATCCGTAACGAATTCCGATAGCTGACCGACAACCCGCTCCCTCTTCTGGTTTTCCGCTCTCGCAGCCTCAGCCTGAGCTCCTCGGATGGTGTCCAAAATCGGGATCATCACCGTCAACCTCATACAAATGTCTCGGATTGGGGCGTTTTCCGCCCTACAGCTCAACGCATCGACCACCACATTAGCCTTGCCCAGGTGGTACAGGATCTCACAATCATAATCCTTTACCACATCCAACCATCTCCTCTGACGCATATTCAGATTTGGCTGATCCATCAAGTACTTCAGACTCTTGTGGTCCGTGTAGATGGTACACTGAACCCCATAAAGATAGTGCCGCCAGATCTTGAGGGAAAACACCACAGCCCCCAATTCTAGGTCATGGGTGGGATATCTCGACTCATGAGGCTTTAACTACCTCGAAGCATACGCTATAACGTGTCCCCTCTTCATGAGCACCAACCCTAAAACCGATATAGATGCATCACAGTATACCATAAAATCCTCCATCCCTTCCGGGAGTGCAAGCACCGGGGCCTCGCACGATTTCTGACGAAGGGTCTCGAATGAGGACTGCTGCTCCGGTCCCCACGAAAACGCAACACCCTTCCGGGTCATCCTAGTAAGTGGCATGGCGATCTTGGAGAAATCCTTAATAAACCTCCGATAATAGCCGGCCAATCCCAGAAAACTCCTGATCTCAGTGGGCGATCTCAGCACCTCCCATCTCAACACCGCCTCAATCTTGGCCGGATCGACCAATATCCCTTTCTGGTTAACAAGGTGCCCAAGGAACTGGACCTCTCGTAACCAAAAATCACACTTGGAGAATTTGGCATACAGCCTCTCCAATCTCAATACTCCATGAATTTCCCTCAAATGCTCCTCATGGTGCTCCCTAGACCTCGAATATACCAAAATATTATCAATGAATACGATCACCGACCGATCCAGCATCGTCCTGCACACCCTGTTCATAAGATCCATGAACGCAGCCGGGGCATTGGTGAGACCAAAAGGCATCACCACAAACTCATAATGTCCATAACGAGTTCTGAATACAGTCTTCTGAATATCTTCATCCCGAAACCTCATCTGATGATAACCCGACCTCAAGTCTATCTTGGAGAACCGAGATGCCCCCTGCAACTGATCGAACATATCATCGATCCTAGGTAATGGATATCGGTTCTTAACCATCAACTTGTTCAACTCCCGGTAATCGATACACATTCGGTGTGAACCATCCTTTTTCTTGACAAATAAAATCAGCGCTCACCAAGGTGAGCTACTTGGTCGAATAAACCCCTTTCCCAACAGCTCCTGAAGCTGCAAGGATAACTCCTACATTTTTGGTGGAGCGAGGCGATAAGGCGCCTTGGCGATGGGTGCTGCTTCCGGAACCAGATCGATACGGAACTCCACTTGCCTTTCTGGAGGCACACCTAGTAACTCTTCGGGGAACAAATCCGAAAACTCGCATACTACTGGAACGTCGTCAACCGAATTGGGCCTCCCCGTGGCCACTCGAGTGTCCATCACGTAGGCTATGAATCTACTGCAGCCCTGCTGCAAACTATGTCTCGCCCTGGCAGCCGAACAAAACGCTAACCCACACCAGGTCCCCTCGCTATACACAGTAAGAACTCCCCCACTAGGGTCTCGTATAGTCACCAGCTGTCTCTCGCAGTCAATGACTGCCCCAAACTTACTCAACCAGTCCATGCCCACGATGACGCAGACATCCCCCATCGCTATAGGGAACTTGACCCCAAAAATCTCGAGCACACATCCTCGAATCACGTCAATGGCGTATACCGCTTTCTCATCCGCTATAGAAACTCGTAGGGGTCGACTCATCACCTCCCGATCAATACCGATGTGCTAGCTAAAAGCCAACGATGCAAAAGACCGACTCGCACCCGAGTCAAATAATACCAAGGCAGGTACAGAATTCACAAGAAAAGTACCTGCGCATATCATAATATAAGCACAATATCTTAGCATAAAAGTAAATACACGAAAGAATACATACCAGCTACGACATCGGGCGTCGCGCGGACCTCCTCCGCAGTCAACTGAAAAGCTCTCCCACGAGCCTTCGGAGCCTCGGCTTTCACCGGTCGAGTCTCGGTAACCCTGGCAGCAGGCGCAAATCCCTGGCGAAGCTGGCGGCACTCGGCCTTCCGATGGCCGGTCTGGTTGCAATGAAAGCAAACCATAAATCCCTTGGGGCAATCCCTAGCAATGTGCCCCTCCTTGCCACACTTGTAGCAAGCACCCGATCGACATGCCCCCTCGTGACCCTTGCCTCACTTTCCGCAAGTGCATCCCTTCTGACCTCCCGTCCTCGAATCGACGGACTTGGTCGACTTGGCTGCCGGCTGGGACTGAGCCGGCCGCCGATCCACCCGTTGCGACTCGGCCTCCTCCCTGGCCTGGGTCTCCAACTCGATCTCTCGCTTCCTGGCATTCGCCTGGAGCTCAGCAAAGTTCTGGTATGACAAGTTCGATACGAACTCCCAGATATCCCTCCTCAGTACACCCAAATATTAGCTCATCCGAGCCTGCTCAGTGGACACCTGCTCAGGGCAAAACATCACCCTCTCATGAAACTTCTGAGTGATCACCGTAACAGAATCATTACCCTGCTTGAGGGTCAAGAACTCCTGAACCAACCGTTCCCTCTCAACCGGGTGAATATACTCGTATCTGAACATAGCAGTAAATCTCTCCCAAGTCACGGCTGAAACCTCCGCAAGAGTAAAGTTCGTCGTCACAAACTTCCACCAATCCTTTTCTCCCAGGTGGAGCTGGTTCAAAGCGAACCGTACCCTCAGATGCTCCGGACATGAACAAGTGTAGAAGCATCCCTCGATATCAGCAATCCATCTCATCGCAACGATCGGATCCTGCGTCCCATCAAACTCGGGTGGCTTCGTGTTGCTGAACACCCGGAACAGCAATGAGTCACCTCCCTGTGGTCTGGCAGCGGCCACAGTTGCGGTAGCTGCAGCGGCTACGGCGTCAGTCACCGCGGCGTACCGCTCATCAAAAGTCTCCATTAGCGTAGTCTTAATAGACCCAAACATCTCCGGAATCTCGACCCGGATCGCCGCAGCCACCTCCACATGAATCATCTAACGAAGCTCCTCATCACTCACACCGCTCGTACCAGGTCTGTGGCGTGGTCCAACCATGATGCCTCTGAAATACAATATAAAAATATCAGAGACTCCATCGAGCATAATCGCACTCGATAACGCAACCCTACTCGGTCTTCGATACCCAAGGATTCTTACTTGGGTTGCCCACTGACCCGGTGTCTTCAATAGTACGGGCCCAATACTACCAACTACACCGCATCAACATTCACCCCAAGTCCTCCTCCCCGAACCCCGGATCATGAGTACTATATTCTTGCTATGCACTAGCTACCCACTCGCTCTCAAAGCATCTCATAGCAGCAGTTTTCCCTAGACTAAGGCATCACAAATCATGCCACTATAGTCCTAGTATGAATACCTAGTGTACTAGCATGCGTATCATATCATAACATATCTCATAACACATATTGTAAGAGTATTTTGGGGATTTTACAGTTCGGGTGCTGGCTGACCGTACACACTGCTTCTCCTTTCGTTGTTTCGAAATCTCTTATCAGATTTTTTTTTTTGCTTTTATTAATTAAAAATTTTCTCAAATCCCCGGTTTGGGTTCAGTTACGTCGAAGGTGTATCCGAATCCCTCAAACCAAGACTCTGATACCAACTTGTAACAACGTAAATTTTAAAACAAATTTTTTATTTTTGTAAACATCAAAAAAACCATCAATTAATATTCCAAATTCAAACGTGAACAATGTTATCATAACAAAATACATCCCAATGATCATAAAATAGTTTTTCCCCGACAACGTGTACGTTCACACCGGCGCCTTCCCATGGTCCTCGCTAGTACTTGAAACACATAACACAACAACTGTAAGCATAAATGCTTAGTGAGTTCCCCAAAATACAACTTACGCACATACGCCTTTCCAGGCCCTGACCTTCCGGTCCGTGTGTCCCAAGGGACTTCCGTACCGACTAGGTAAACCTTCCGATCCTACCTACGTTAACCTTACGATCCACATTAGAATGCCTTCCGACCCAATACATATACACCTTCCGGCCCATAAGATAGTGCCTTCCGGCCCATATCAAGCATATCATACATGGCACATATACACGATTAACTTATCACATACGATGCATATAACTCATAACATATCTGACCTTCCGGGCAAACAATAAAAACACTTCCGGGTACAGTATAGTGAAAAAACTCACCTCGTGGGAAGTCTAACATCTCGCGTACTCGCTATCTCCAAATCCCAACGACGACCCTACCTCGCCTAATCATAAAAATATCATTTAATAATCAAAGACTTCCACAACTAAAACTTTACCTTTATCATCATTCCTCAGAGGGTAAAAGACCATTTTACCCTTCCTTGACCTAAAGTCCTGATGTTGACCAAAACCCTAAAAGTCAACAAAAGTCAACCCTATGAGTACGTGGGGGGTACTGCTAGATGTACGCGGGGCATACTGCTAGATGTACGTGGGGCATACTGCTAGATGTACGCGGGGCGTACACCGCCAACCCATGGATCGGGGTCTCCTCCCAGTACGCTACGCTTACTGGAAGTTACGCCGAGCGTAACCATCAGATTCTAACACACTTCATTTCTGGTCTTAATCAGTTAAGCCATTACGCCAACTTCTCGATCCGACTTTGTTAATGTGTCTAAACCCATAAAGTCGAAACCTTTAAGCCTTGGCATGGCTGTAAAGGCTCCAACATTTCTTAACATCATTCTATTCCAACTCAAGGACCTAGATCTCATGCATGGTGCAATATTCACGTCCAAGATGTCACTTTTATGAGTCTACAACTCCAATAGATCAGAAATATGAAGGATCTAAGCTTATGGAGGCCATTTGAAAAAAAAGTCTCCACCTTTGGGACTAAAACCCTAGAAAATGGTACTTGAAGCATATAACATGAACCAAGTGACAAGATCCGAACTTTTTACCTGATAATGAAGCTTTAACCCTTGCAAAGCTCAGATCTACACTTGAACACCACTTCTAATCTTTCCAATGAGCTCTTCTTCTCCTTTGCAACCTTGGAATGGCACCACCAAGCTTAGAATACTCACAAAATGTCTTAAGAACGAATGAACACTCTTTTTAGGGTTTCTCTCTGAGGGATGGTGGCTGAGAAGTCCAGCCACACATTGCTTTTATAGCCCTCCATAGGAATTAGGGTTTTTAGGTCTGGACCAGTTACGCCAAGCGTAACCTTGGGTATGCCCAGCGTACCTGAGGGTGAACGCGTCCAAATGAGGCGCGCGAGTACGTGCAGTGTACACCTTGTACGCCCAACGTACTCGCTTATCATGAAAACCCTAAAATGACAACATAACCAAGATGCAGGGCCAAATAGAAGAATACCTGGATTTCGGGCTGCTATACTGGGACTGAATTGATGTGTTCAATTGTAGTCTGTTGTCATTCGTCATAAATCTGAATTCAGGAAACAGCATATAGACAGAGAGAATGATTTAGATCCATGTCTTAGTCTATACGATATTAACTAGAATGGAGGAATATGTGATCCCTTATCTAAAGGACACGCGTATCTGATAAGATCAGAGTTGACAGCGGCTTTAAAAAGCTACGATTGCAGATCAGTATCTGAAGTCATAATCGGAATAGTTATTAGACTTATCCAAGTGGGAGACTGTTGGATTAGTGTCTAAGTCTATAACTATTTTGGTATGTACTTGATCCGATGGTGCATGGTCCTTTTGGGTTGCCTTCACCAAAGCCACTTGATAGGATGAATTATGGAGAGAAATGATTAAATATGATTTATTAATATATTATGAGAATAATATATTAAAGGAGAAATCATATTGTTTAATTAATATTAGTCAAGAATTAATTGATAATTAAGTTTGTGGCTAAAAGAGATTAATTAAACTTAGGGACTAGAATTGTAATTATAAGATAATTGCAATTGGGCTATGGATTACCTTATATTATAAGGTTGGACGAATTCTATGGGAAAACCCATTAGAAATCGTCCAAGGCTTATTAAGGAAGGAGTCCATGGGTTGCTTAGGGCTTAAGCATCCAAATTAGGGTTTCCTTGTTAGATAACCCTAATAGCCTCACTATTAAAAGAACCCTTATGCCCCAAAACGTAGGGAACTGGTTCTCTAGGGTTTCCACACGTTTTGGGCAACCTCTTTCTCTTATCTTCTTCATCCTCTTGCTCTTGGTGTTTGTGAACCATTAGAGGAGTGACATTTGTGACTTTAAGCTTTCTAAAGTCATTACAAGAAGGATTTGGGATTGTTATTGCTACATAACAATCAAGGTAATATCTTAAACCCATTCTTAAGTTAATATTGATTATCATATGCTAGAATTAGGGTTTATAGTCTTGGATGAATTGCATGTACAATAGAGAAACCTAGATCCAAGCATTAGGATTTTGTATGAGCACATAGCATGTTCTTATAGCCAAAAACCCATCAGGTAGCAACAGTAGCATCAAGTAAAGTGACATCAATCGGGTGCCATAAATCCCTATGCTTCTCCGCCGCCATCGCTGAGAAATTATGCAAGTGTAAAACCCTGGAAGGAAACCTCGAGTGAATTTTTTTGTAAAAAAAAATCTTGTTGAAGGAAGGAGTATACAGACGAAACCGTAGAGGGCGCAAAAGGAGGAAGATGATATATACAGATTCTAGAAGGAACAAGAACATCATGATACAAACATCCAACTACAAGTGAATAAAGAAAGGAAGTTGATTTCTTCTATGTTTATTTTCATTCTTCAAGGGCTATTGATTATTAGCGAATAATGGGGGATGTAATTATCCGCTTAACATGATTTGGCACTTGATCATGTATCGGCAAGAGAGGGGAAACCACACTCTTAAACACACTGGAGCCTTTATTTTTACACATGAAGAAGATTTAATGGGGGGGGGGGGCGAGAGAGAGAGAGAGAGAGAGAGAGAGAGAGAGAGAGAGAGAGAGAGAGAGAGAGAGGGGAGAGATAGATAGATAGATAGAGAGAGAGAGAGAGAGAGAAATGTGGGACCTCCTTTTGCATATTATTTTATTTTATTATTTTATTTTTTTAAATAAGAGAAAACATCATAAATGGTCCCTGTGGTAGTGAAATGACGAAAATACCCTTCATTTAATGGACAAAGTTAACGAAGTTAAGAATAAGAAGCAATCGTCAAAAGTTTTAAAAGCACAGGAACGATCTATGATATTTTTTAAACCACAAGGATTAAACTTCAGATTTGGAGAAACCACAGGACCATTTATGATGTTTTTTCTTAATAATATAATAAGATGAAAATAAGGTATAAAATGCTCTTATGATATAGATGTAGATGCTCTTATCTTATGAGTTATTCATTTGTCTAATATCTTTAAGTGAGTTTGGTAAAAGGATATGTATGAGTTATTCATTTGTCTAATATCTTTAAATGAGTTTGGTAAAAGGATATGTCTCGTTCAATAAAATCTAAACTATTTGATATTACAATTAAAAATATTTCAATTAAACGCTTTTGATTTGGTGGTATAGTCTATAATATGCGTTTTATTGAATTTGACTCGATCAAATTTAAAAATTACATACAAAATTTTTGTTCATGTCTTCATAGTAAATTAAGTTAAAACAATAACTAGAAAAACAATAAAATAAAATTTATAAATAAAACATATAATTTGAAACCTCCATAATATAACTAACTCATTTTCAATGAACATAACGATGTACAACCACATATTTTCAACCTCTATTATTTAAAACTAAATTACAAAAGATTAAGGTCAACACACGCATTATTTTTGGTAGATTTAGCAACCTATTGTTTGCATATTGTACTTTGTCGTGTAACGCTTTAATATACAGCTAGATATATTTATTTAGTGTAGTTATTATCCGTAGGAAAATATAATTGATTCATAAATTAGTATACGGTTAGATAGATATATTTATTTCAATGTAATTATCATTTTCTATTTTAGATGATTTTAATTTTCTGTCATTCTTATATAAAATAAAAATTTTCTTTTGGCAAATAACATAAAAGCATTATAATCATGTTAATATCTGGTTAACCACATTAATAGTGTATTTGATAATGTTTGTTAACTTTACATAAGATAATGTTTTATATTTTTGATGCAACATATGCACATGAGGGTTGAGGAGATCTGTAAGTCACTTATTTCAGAAATAACAGAGAAAAACAACCTTTTATGCAAGAGAATGCAAAGTTTATGTCAAAAGGGTAATATAAAGGATAAATCCTTATTTCTATTGGCACGGAGATCAAAGTCATGATACCATGTCAACTACATTTAAAATAAAAGTTGAACAGATGAACGTCTTGACAAGCAATGATATGTTTGAGCTATCATCTATAGGAGTTGTATTGAGAAAGGCATGAGACTATTTTTGTAACAGATAAGTAAGAAGGGGACCATTTTTGTAACAGATAATAAAGTTCATGAATAATAAACACAATAAAAACAACAAATTGAAAACTAAATATTATTTGATATGAAACAATTTTATAGATACTATAAAAGATTACAATAACTGTTTTGTATGTGTTCATCCTAAGATGACATAGTTTTTAGTGAATATTCACAAATTAGTATTTATAAAGATAATATGTTGAATGTAGTCTATAGTATGAACGAAAAGTGATACAACAAAGTGCTGATTGGGAAAGGTCTGTCTGGGTAAGAAATCCTGACTGAGTAAGAAATGTTATTGTTTGATTATACATCTGACTTAATGTGCTGAGTGATGAAAAATGACTATTTTACCCTTCTGTTATATATACTGATGGATTAAGTTGCTGAATAATTATAAAAACATACATATTGTCATACAAAATGTAAATTACACACAAATAAAAAATGTCATACAAAATGTAAATTAAACATAAATCATTTAATATCCAAATAAAAACATAATGAAATTTAAAATAACATAATAATTTAACGTAAAGTAGGTGAAAGTAGTTGATTTGCAATCTGATCACGCAAAACACGCATATATTCAACGGCTTCTGGACCCCATTCTATGCCTTGTATGTTTTCTCTATCAATTCCCCCACCTTGGACGTCAGGAGTAACCATAGTATCCTCCTCAAAATTTCTAAACAAGTCATCTTCTATATTGTATTTCCTTATAAAATTATGGACCGCGACACAAGCAATGACTATGTCTCTTTGCACGGTAAAAGGATAAGGAGCCATTTGTTTTAAGATTGGGAATCTCGCCTTCAAAACACCATAAGCACGCTCAATAACATTTCTAAGTTGTGCATGAGCATAGTTGAACCTTTCTTCTCTAGTTAAAGGTCTGCCTCTTCGAAAATCGGCTAACCAATACCTAGTATTGCGGTATGGAGCCATAAACCCACGAGTGTTTGTATATGCGGCATCACAAAGGTAATACTTCTCTGCAAATGAATGTGACACATATTATATAAAGAAGATAGATAATAAAAGATATATAAATATTACAAACCCGGTGGAGGAAATGGAAATCCAGAAGTCAAATTGAATGCAACTTCTTTCAAAACTCTTGAATCATGTGCTATACCCTCCCATCCAGCCCAAACAAAGGTAAATATCATATCAAAATCGCAAATTCCTATAATATTTTGAAAACATTCTCCTTTTCCTCGTCCCCTATAACGAGTTTGTTGATCAATGGGTACAACCGCATGTACAAGAGTTCCATCTAATGCACCTATTGCTCCGGAAAAAATATTTTTTAACCGTCTATGTCGTTCTGAGTTATGTCTTGTTGGATTAGGAGTTGTTGGTACTATAATTTCTTTTGCAAAACACATCATTGCAGTTAGGACCTCATGAAAACATTGATGAATCGTTTGTGTGGAGTGATGAAATCTTCCCTTAACCGCGCGAAAACGTTCATTATGTCCTATAACATGTAAGAATATAGCCATTTTCTCTTCAATGCTTATTGTCCTGCTAGCTTGCAACCAATTTTTTTGGGTAAAATGGTTGCATAATAAAGAAAATGCCTCTTGTGTAAGACGCATCATATCGTAACATTGTGTAGGGTCTCTGTACATCAAATCTTGCGTATACGCATACCCGCTTGAATCGTTATCTCTAATTCTATGAATTCGTATTAGTCTGCGTCGGTTTGACCTCAACCAATAAAACACAAGTAAAAGAAAAGCTACAACTTCACCATCAGAAACCATACTTGACCTGTTACAAACAATTAGGTAACATGTTAAAGTAAAAAATAGGATCCAAAAGTGATATTCAATATCCAATAACATCCGAAAGTCATAAAACAAAAAACTAGTAAATTCAAAAGTCATATTTAACATCCAATAACAGCCAAAAGTCATGCAAATAACATCATCCAAAGTAACATCCAAAGTGTCAAACATAGGATCCAAAAGTGATGCAACAAAAAACTAATAACCAAACTTTTCTACCCACACCCATCAAAGGTAACCATACTTCCTACCAGCACCCATCACCCACGACTCACAACTAGTATGTGAAAGTCGTAACCAAACTTTTCTAACATCAGCACTTTCACCAAATAGCAAAAGAGCGGTCTTGTGTCTTTCATCTTCTTCCCCCCATTCCATTTTGTTTAATTTCTCCATACACGCATCAACATCCTTATCCATTTCACTTTTTTCAATTCTTTCATTTTTTTCCACTAACGACCTTGCAAGCTTGACAATCTCCTCTTCAACTTCTAACGCCCTTGCATCTCTCTTTTTTCCACCAACTCTTTTGTTTCCACCAACTTCCGTATTTTTTGAACGCCCCGAAGATTCTTCACTTGCACCTACGTGTTGTGTTGAGGTTTCCATTGGAACATCATCATCAAAATCATGGACACTAAACTCTTCTACAGGACGAGGGAGTGTAGAAGATGGCCCCCAACTTTGAAAGTCGGTTGAGGTCGACCCTTCAAATAGTTGGGTGCAAAGATCAGGAAACAGCAGGGGTTTAGTTTTCAATGACAACACGAACTTGTTCAGCTGTTTACAATTTTTATGAATATTAGTATTTTTATAAAAATAATTCTAATAGTATTTGTTATAAAAATATTACCTTCCCCTCTTCCTTCCATTGTTCATCCGTCAGGTTAAATTTATTTTTTATAGGGTCATATATATTGCCGGTTTTGTTTTTCAGTTTCACCCAAGCAACATACTTTGATTTGTAGTAGTCAAAGTGGTTTCTCATTTGCTTTTGATCAACCTCTTTACCGTGTTCGTTCATCAATTTTTCGCGTACTATCTTCCATGAACTAGCCTTAAGCCCAGAACCCTCACGACCATTAGTGGTTAGTTCATGGATACATGCGTCAAGAAAAGTTTTGTCCTCACTTTCATTCCAAACCAACATCCTAAAACATTAATATTTAAAGTAATTTATCATAAGTTTTATTAAGATAAACAAAAAAAAATCAGCTTTTATAGCTTATAAACAACCAAGTTTGTACACAAACCAATATTGCCATCATAACTTTTATATTTCATAGCTTATAAACAAAAAAAAATTGTGATTTTTGATCACATATCTTATACACAACCAAGTTTTAGATTTCATAACATTATAACAACATGAATTTCTGATTTCATAACCAATTTAAGATTTCATAACGTTAGACCAAGAACAAATTTTGATTTCAAAACCAATTTTTGATTTCTGATTTCACAAAAAGGGCAACAACTTAAAAAATAATAGCAATCTTCTCATCATTTATTACGCATATAATGTTATGAATGAGTCATTTGATGCATCATCAACATTGTACACATGATTCTTTTTCAGTTGTTTCTATGCAATTTCAGTTGTTTCTTTTTCAGTTATTTCTATGCAATTTCAGTTGTTTCTTTTTCAGTTGTTTCTATGCAATTTCAGTTGTTTCTATGCATCATCAACACTGTACACATGATTCTTTTTCATTTGCTGCAACTTTGTGAACAACAATGGCATACAAGAAAGAAAAGTCTACGGGCCTGTAATTTGATGTAATTTGATACAGGTAATTTCATAGATTATACAATGAAAAAAATCATGGTTTCATAATTTATACATACATTATACACAGTTAAGATTTAAGAGATTATACATATTTTTTTTTCTGATTTCATACACTATACGATTTCAGAGATTATACAAGCAGGAGAAGATGTTATACCCTAGTATTTTCGGATTTCATAAACTATTTAAGAGATTTTCGAAATTTCCTTACCTGTTTTGAAGATTATAGATGGAGCAGATGGGGCGATTCTGGCAGGAGAAGGAGAAGACAGGCGGAGCTTGGATGGAAGGAGAGCAGCTTTCCGGCTGAAGGAAGATTTCCGGCTGAAGGAAGAAGACCCCAGTTGAAGAAGTCGCCGATTGAAGAAGACGTCGATTGAAGAAGAAGAATGGCTGCCGCTTTTCTTTTTAGGTCACGAAGGGAACAGGGGTAAGGAAGTCTTTTTTTCCAGTCAGATGCATAAACCAAGCTGACCTATTCAGCCGATTAACCTAGACCTGCTGACCGAAACAGCACATTTCAAACACCATCTGGCTGACCGAGTCAGCCAGAATCGCTGACTCAGACGGGTCAGACGTCTTTCAAACAGGCCCTAAGTCTATATATGTTTTGAAAAGATCAAATTGTATTACTGCTTTTTGGCATGTGTTCCTTTATTCGTCCGTTGTTGTTTTTTGTATTTCATTCGTTTGGGACGTGGTGTCTTCTATGTAGTATCTGTGAAATGGATAGATGTTACTTATGTGTTGGCTATAAAAAATTACTATATGTTATTCATACATGTATGTTCTAATTGGTGACGTTTTCCGGTTTCATGTGATTTAGTAGGGGTGAGAGATTTGAGAAATATTCAGAAAAGTCACAATATTTACGGAAAAATAACATTTTAGTTCCAAGATTTTTTTTTGAACAAAAAAATCCTGAAAATCTGCAAAAAATTACAGTTTAACCTTTTTGGACCGGTTGAAACCGGTACCAAATTAATTTGAGACTATTTTATAAACTAACCCAAAATATTAAGACTTTTTTATAAACAAAGAATATTATGACTTTTTTGTAAACAAAAATATTATGACTTTTCTACAAACAAAACCCTTATCATAATTATTATTATTATTATTATTATTATTATTATTATAAATGTATATATGAGATTACTATTTTTTGAACTTGTTATTATTAATATTGTTATTAATATGTATATATATATATATATATATAGGGTTAGGTTCATATGAGACCGGTCTAATTTTGTGAGACCGTGAGACACATTTTTTTATTTGTTTTAATTTTTTTTAATTTTTTTTAGTTAATTCAAGTTCCGAAAATAATATTTAGAAAGAGAATTTTTTGATTTTTCCATTTATTTTGCATTTTAAAATTATTTTTAAAATATGTACAGTGTAATATTCTATTTAGAATATTTCACGCATTTTTCAAAAAAAAAAAAAAATTTTTTATTTATTTTTTATTTTTTATTTAGTTAATTCAAGTTTCAAAAATAATATTTAAAAAAAGAATTTTTAGATTTTTCCATTTATTTTTCATTTTAAAATTATTTTTTAGAATATGTTAGTGTAATATTCTATTTAGAATATTTCACGTGTTTTTCAAAAAAAAAAAAAAAAAAAAAAACGGGATTTTTTTTATTTATTTTTATTAATTTTTTATTTTTTTTAGTTAATTCAAGTGCCGAAAATAATATTTAAATTTTTTTTTTGGATTTTTTCCATTTATTTTTCATTTTAAAATTATTTTTAGATTTGGTCTTACGGTCTTACAAAATTAGAATGATCTCAAATGAACCTGAACCTATATATATATATATATATATATATATATATATATATATATATATATATATATATATATATATATATTATATATATATATATATATATATGTGCATTTAAATAAAAATAATAATATTAATGACATTGTTTAAGGATCGAGGTGGAGGAGATGGTTATGGTTTTGCATTGAAATTATAAATGTATGTTTGTATATTTTACTTTGTATATGGTCATTTCATATTTGTTATTATTGTTTTCATTTCAGAATAATAATACTTAATAATTTAAAACAAGTTGCATATATCTAATTTAGTTTATAAATAGTTTAAGGTAGAAGGGTTTCTCACTTCGTATATAAAATTGTTTAAGGTAGAAGAATTACTTTCCAAATCGAACAAATCTACTACAAATATCTACATAGGTAACCTATATTAAAATTGAAAAGTATTAATTACAATATATTGTTTAACAAAAGTAATAGGAATAATTCAAAAGTATTAATCCAAAAAACATGTCCTATTACTTTTTATTAAACGAGATACTTTAATTAATACTTTTGAATTTTGATATCGGCAACCTATGTAGATGTTTGTAGTGGATCTGTTGGATTTTGAAAGTAATCCTTCTACCTTAAACATTTTTATATACAAAGTGAAAATCCTTCTACCTTAAACTATTTATAAACAATTTTACAAATATGCAACTTCTTTTACATTGTTAAGTATCATTATTCTGAACTGAAAACAATAATAACAAATGTGAAATGATCATATACAAAGTAAGATTATACAACCAAACATTCATGATTTCTATGCTAAAAGCATCATCTCATCCACGTCCACCCTTAAACAATGTCATTAATATTATTTTTCCATTTAAATGCATTTATATGTATTAGTAACAATATTAATAATAAAAAGTTCAAACAGTAGTATAATAATAATAATAATAATAATAATAATAATAATAATAATAATAATAATAATAATAATAATAATAATGATAATCATAATAATAATAATCATAATAATAATAATGATAATAATAATAATGATAATAATAATAATAATAATAATAATAATAATAATAATAATAATAATAATAATAATGGTTTTGTTTGTGGAAAAGTTCTAATATTTTTGTTTACAGAAAAGTCCTAATAATTTGTGTTTACAGAAAAGTCACAATATTTGGGTTAGTTTACGAAATAGTCATAAATTAATTTGGTACCAGTTTCAACCGGTCAAAAAAGGTCAAACTACAAATTTTTACAGGTTTTCAAGACTTTTTTGTTCAAAAAAAATCTTGGGACTAAAGTGTAACTTTTCCATAAATATTGGGACTTTTCTGAAGATTTCTCGAGAGATTTCGTAGTTGTGGTGGTTTGCTGATCCATAGTTGTTGAAGGTGTAGTTGGTGTTTTTGGAGGTGCTGTCATTCTTAGTTGTGGACTTTTTATATCATTGGTTTTTGTGACTATGAAACGGATATTCTCAATGGAGAGAAGTTTTATGTAATGTACAAAAACACTCTTAGTTAACCCTTTACAACGTTGGAGTGGTTCTGGTAAAGTTTTTCTATCTTGATTGGGAAATCGGTCTATGATTTCTATTGAGTCTAAGGGATTGTGCCATTGGGCCTTAGTAGTTCGGTCCATTTGTACTCACGGTTTGGGCCTGTCCAACTGTGTTTAGTTTTAGGGTATATATATATATATATATATATATATATATATATATATATATATATATATATATATATATATATATATATAGTGCATGCATGAATTAGATTTTTTACGCTTTTGATTATTATTGTAGAGATCAAGTATTGTAACCCTAACACACCTCTATAGTTGCAATTCATATTGAATTCTTCTGAGGTGGAGCATATTAATCATTCGAGATTCATTTGATTCATCATTGTTTTTGACATCTTTCATTACTCATTATTGTTTTATTGATATCTGTTTGAATCTATCGATCTTAGAGAGTTTAATTCTCATCAATTTATTGTGCAGTGACATTTACCAGATTGCGGGATGTTTCGTCTGACATGAAAACTATTGTTGTATCTGTATTGTCTGTGAGTATTGCTAAGGTTTTACACCTTTGAAAAAGAAGTGATATTGTTTGTTTTGTTATAGATAAATACCGGTTCACATAGGATATAGAGTACTTACAAAAGTTTTGGTTCATTTATGGTCCCATGGGAAACACAAAACCATCCATCACCTTTTTTTTGTGTTGATTTACCACATGTGGAACATGTAACGTGGTAGTAAACATCTTTGAATGTGAAATCAGATATTATGGTCTTCAACACATATACATTGTCCTTGAACATTTAGTAGATGTATATTAGTGACTTTTTTAGTATGAGATTCTAGTATTATAGAAAAGAAAACTTTTTACCATTATCTTTTAGTGTTCTATGGTTTGTAAGTGTTGTAAGGTAGTATTTATCATAGCTGGTGTTGATTTTGAGTGAAATTGGGTACCAAATCTGTAGTAAATGAGACCATTGTTAGTGAATATATGTAGTCCATATTTGATTGTTTTTAAGTTGGGAAACTATGGTTAAGATTGGTAGTATAATTATAGCATACCTTGCAATGAGTGTGTGCGTTTCTGGTATATTGGGATTGACGTACATGTGTGTTGCACAGCTACTTGTCAATATTAATTTCCATGTGTAGTCAACATGTTTATTAAATATAGTGTGAAGTGATCATATTATAAAGTTCTTGTTTTATTACTCACCATTGTATATAGTGGACTTCACATTGGTGAAAGCTAGTACAACCATGTTAGAGCTTGATGTAAGGGCATTTTGATTGAATTTGTCTGACGAATCTATGTATTCCTTCCATAAGAGTATGCTAATCTCCTCCGCACTTGAATCAAATTTTTCATCAACAATTATTAGCTTAATATAGTGGGTAGTATGGCGTGTATATGAAGAGTGATTACTTACTTTTCATCTGTTAGGGAGATAACCACGAAAGGTTCCTTGTTTTTTTTTTTTTTTTGGTTTCACGATCTTTCATGTTGCTGAGTACGTCTATGAAATCTGAATGTAATAGTAAGTGTAATATTAGTTACAATTTTAGAACACATAATTATTTTGTATAAAAGTAATGATGTTTTCATTGATGTTAAAAATGTACCTGAATGCTCCAAGTTTTTGTCTGCTATTATTTGCAGGTGTGATCTCGGACGGAAGTGGAACCATGTTATTGGGAGCGCATTCTGGTTTGGAATTTCCTCAATTATTGATGCTTCACCAATATTCATGCATACTGGGTGATTTAAGGCCTTTTGATATTTTTCTGGCTCAGTACATGTATAGTCCTTGATTCAATAACATCGAGAGACTAATAATGAAGTTTCAATGCATCCTTGATGTGTGTTTTGTGTAAGCAACTAAATTGTATCTCCATGCTTAAGTAAACGTGTTAGGGTGTTTTTATATATGAATAACTTTGTACAAAAGTGTTTAAATACACACACACACACTGTGACAATCGTCAATCTTGAGTCAAGTCAAGTCATCAAGTCAAGCCGGTCAACTCTATTAAACCTCGTGTATTAGGGTTTGTGTTATGTTCGTACTGTATAACTTGCTATATTAATGGGAAAACATCACTGGAGAAAAGTTTTGTGTTAAAAATTTCCTAAGCCTTAGTACTAATCAATGAATTAAACTGATGAAAACCATGTTGCATACTCATTAGGAGTGTGTGGGATCCTTAATCATGACTTAACGGGCTCAAGAGACTCGCATTACGGAACCAAACACTCACAAATGCCACACTTGAAATCTCTCCCAACTATCTCTCTGTATGAGAAATCTCTCCAAGAATGTCAAATCTCTCCTAAATCTCTCTAAGTATGTGAAATCTCTCTCAAATATCTCTCTGTATGAGAAATCTCTCCAAGAATGTCAAATCTCTCCTAAATCTCTCCAAGTATGTGAAATCTCTCTCAAATATCTCTCTGTATGAGAAATCTCTCCAAGAATGTCAAATCTCTCCTAAATCTCTCCAAGTATGTGAAATCTCTCTCAAATATCTCTCTGTATGAGAAATCTCTCCAAGAATGTCAAATCTCTCCTAAATCTCTCCAAGTATGTGAAATCTCTCTCAAATATCTCTCTGTATGAGAAATCTCTCCAAGAATGTCAAATCTCTCCTAAATCTCTCCAAGTATGTGAAACCTCTCTCAAATATCTCTTTGTATGGGAAATCTCTTCAAGAATGTGAAATCTCTCCCAAATCTCTCCAAGTGTGAGAAATCTCTCCCAAATCTCTCTCAAAAGTTTCCCGTAACTTTTTGGAATCATTCGGGTCATTCCGGCCCTTAACCGGGTCAAAAACGGCTTAAAACGGGGCGAAAACGAGAAAAATAGGCTTTAGGAACCGAAACCGGAATGAGAGGCTTCTTAGGACCAGAGACCGAGCCTCTGGTGGCTAAGAGACCAGAGGCCGAGCCTCTGGTGGCTAAGAGAACCGAGACCAACCGAGCGATCGGTCCCTCTCGGTGCCTCTCGGTCCGCCTCCCTCTCGGTGCCTCTCGGTCCGCCTCCCTCTCGGTGCCTCTCGGTCTCTATTCGCTCTCGGTTCCCTTTCTCTCGCTCGGTCTCTATTCGCTTTCTGTTCCTTATCTCTCGCTCGGTCCCTCGCGCGCTCTGTTCCCTTCTCTCCCCTCTGTCTCTCGCGCGCTCTGTTCCTTTCTCTCCTCTCTGTCTCTTCGTGCTCTCGGTTCTTCCCTCCTTCTCCTCTCCTCTCGGTTCCGCCTCCCTCTCTCTCGGTTCAGCATAAGAGGGCCGAGCCTCGGCCAGATTTCGCATTTTGTCATTTTCAGCCCATTTTTGATATTTTTAACATTTTAAGCCCGTTTTTCGTGATTTTAAAGCGGGATTTTCTCCAGAAATTTTATTTTAACATAATAAACTCTAAATATTCATAATTTAAACATATTTTTATAAAAATCATTAATTAAATAATAAAGATCTAATGGGGGATTTATTTAAGGTAGAGTGTTGACTTTGCCTTAACTTATGACACAAGCAACCACCCCACACCCACTCTATGACCAGCCATATCTCCCCACCTTACCTATGTCACTTCAATGTTCCCTTACACTCAAATTTCACTCACTCCCATGTTTTTGAGCTGGAACAAACAACCACACTCCTCATTTCTCTCATTTCTCTCATTCCACTAAGTAACAAACACCACTTTTTCTCTCAAACTCTTCTACACAAATTTTCGAGATCCAAGGCTGATTTCAAGTGTTCTTCCACACTTAGTAAGTAAAAATTCATCCTCCCTATTACTATTTCACTTCATTCTACTCAAATCTTTGGTTGCTTACACAAACTCCCTAACTATGATGTTAGATTCTCGAAAACCTTCAAGGCATCTCCAAGTGTTCTTGAATTAAACACTTCCATTCTTCAACAATCATCTACTGAAATCACTCAAGGTGAGTTCATACCCCTACATTTTCATGTTTTCTCAAGTTTTCAGGGGGGGAATACAAGTTAAAACACTAAGAACATATCTAAATTTTTCTAACAGCCTTCATCAGAAAAGTTCAACTCCATTCACGGACTGTTTTGGGCATCTTAAATATTTTTGTTTTCAAAACTGTACAAGGTGCAAATAGTTCAAGTTTTTAGCTTTAAAATGGCTACTTGCACATCTCCATACGATTTTTCTACAATTTATGGTGATTTTTACAAAACTGCCTATCATTTCAAACAACAATCCGGACCAGTCTGTGATTTTGAACTTTTTCACCCAAGTTAGAGGTCATATTAATTTGTGATAAAAATTATTAGCAAACTAGACACATTTTGTGAACTCTCAGAATTTACGGATCTAGTTTTCGACTTCGTATGATTTTTCTAGGATTTTTCCAAAACAGGGCAGAATTGCTAAATTTTGCCAACAGCATGTAAATATCATAACACTTTGTATTATGTTGAGCAAAGTGTATAATCATAAGTTTTAATATTTGAATGTGTTTCCTAGTTAGTTTATCATTATGAACTGAAACCAAGACACTCATATTAAATATTATTCATTCATTTTAGAACACGTATTATTTAACTATAAAAAGTATAGTTTGATAAATTCATAACACTAATACATTTCCATGAGAGAGATCATACATATTACATACATTTTAGATAAACTATAATAGGTATAGTTTATGATACATCACTCAACGCACTCGTACAAAAAGGGTACATCCATACAAGAAAGATTTATATTCACACACATTTCACGTAAACTTGTTAACCTATGTTGTGAGACTCTCTCTCTCTCTCCCCGTACGTCCGAGTGCGGGATATAATTCCTGGTAGTTATAATCAGAATCTCCTTGAGGGAGAACGTGATACTTGTATATAGATCTATATTGGGTTTGACACCCCACACCTTGCTGCTAGCTACAGTGGGACCTGCAGGTCTACGGGTGACAAATGTCATTTCATTTTCGCGACGCCTGAGAAACGTTGTGGCAGGTTCACATAGTCACAGTATGATTATAGCGACTCACTTAGGGGGATAACAATTCATGAAGTTTACGGGGTTTCATAAAACCGAAGTAGGTTTTAGGTTGATAAAAGAAATTTACTTTCCATAACATTTTAAACTCACAACATTTTTACTAAGAAACGATGATTTCTCATACACTCTAGTCTTTGGTTATAAGGCTACATTTCTCGGATTTCAAGGGAAATATCGGATTTTTCTGAAACAAACGCGACATTTACATGTGAAATACTTCTACTAAGTTTATTAATAAAAGCTTATGAACTCACCAACCTTTGTGTTGACACTTTTCAAACAACTTGTATTCACAGGAAAACACTAATCAGGTTATCAAGTGCTTTTGAGGATGGGACGTTAAGGCGTCAAACTTTTCACATTTTGACAACATATTGTAATTGATTTTGAAACATGTAATTCATACAAGTGATGTAAAATTTTCAATTATATATATGTTGGTTGTGTTTGCTTAAATTACCATTAAAATTGTGGTTATGATGCTATACATGAAGTCCTCCACCCCCGGACGTTTCCGCCATCCTTGGTTTGGGGGTGTGACAGATTGGTATCAGAGCACGGTTTATAGTGAATTAAGTATGTCAACCACATAAGATATACAAACTATAAACACATTTGGGACTAAAAGTCTCTGACTCGTAAAGTGATTTAAAGAGTTGTACTTTTAGAAAACAAATAATTTCTTGTTTTAAAGTATACTTGCATGCATTCTATACTAGCATGGTGTCATAACTTAGGAGAACATAAATTGAAAGAGGAGGAGTCGAACATTATTAATACGCCTTAGCATGTGTAATCAGTTCTGGGAAGGATATAGCCTGATCAACTATATCCGTCCAAGAAGTAACTTACGCACACTAAGGAATAGTCGTAATGAGCGACAAATCTGAAAACCTAATAACACTCCATAAAGAACACGCTAAGAACCAAATATAAACATTTAAAAATACTATAGGAGTATTTGTACGTTTCTATAGCGCCAAATTATTATTTTTCGATACGTACTTCTAAACCCCGTTTCTCGTGCAGACGACATGGCAGGATTTCACATACCCGGGGACCCCTACTTTCCCAATCAGGGAAACGCGGGATGGATCGAAGACGAGCCCGAGGAGAATCCCGAAGAGGAACCCGAGGAGGATCCCGAAGAGGATCCCGAGGAGGAGCCCGAGGAGGAAGACGAACAAGAGGAAGAAGAGGAAGACGACCAAGAAGAAGAGGAAGAAGAGGAAGAAGAGGAAGGTGATGAGGTAGTCATGGTTGGGAACGAAGCGGAGGAACCACCATAAGTATTCAACCCTCCCTACATCGCGAGGGTACCCGCGCACCGTTTTGGTTACAATGGACCTGAACCCCCTTGGGTAACAACGATCGAAAGATGGAGCCGACAACAACGCCAACGGTCACCATATGGCTACCAACGAGGTTACTATGATCTCACTCATGGTGGACCGGCTGACAGGGCTCTCCCCGTCACGATACAACGAATGGCAAGAATGGATGATCGTGGTAGGACAACGACAGATCAGGTCCGGGAGTTAAGTGCCATTGTACAGTCTACTACGGATCGCACCAGAAACCTGGAACGAGACTCCCACCACCGAGACCAACTCATTCGAGACCTTCTCGCGGCTCAAGCAGAAACAAGAGAGTATCGGGAAAGATACATGGCACTCGAAGAGAGAATGGTTGCAGCCGAACGCAAATTGGCGGAACTACAGGGCGCATCGACATCATCGCAGCCTCCGTCAAAGAAGGGTCGCAGTGATTAGAACTCGTTGCTATTCTCCCGTCTTGGTAGTAAAATTTTATGAGTACGCGTTGGTGCTACTCCTTGTATGTAGGTCGACCCTGCGACTATGTGATTACACTATTCAAAGGGCTTTGCAATGCCAAAAACTACCTTTTGTAACGATGTAATGTAGACCCTTATGAGGTCAAACTTTTCTCTCTAAACGTTATGTACTAAAAGTTATCAATGAAATTTGGCATGTGTTTTATTTATTGAATGTTTGGCACTATACATCATAACCTGATCACACAAACAGTTTAAGAATAATAAAGTTATGATAAAATACAAGAGGGATGAAACCAGTAACACTCGACTCGTTATCACTATTGAAGTCTTACCGACTAGTCATTTTTTTTTTTGACAGAACCATGCCACCAAGGAAAAGACCAAGGCCTTCCAGCAACCCAGTGCCGCCTCCACCAGCACCTCCGCAGTTTGATCCTGCAATGTTCCAGGCTGCAGTAACGGCAGCCGTGGCGGCAGCAATGTCGCAAATGGGAACCCATGGTTCCGGCGGTTCTGGATCCGGAGCTACAAATTCCATTCATGGGGACAGTACGGGGCGTACGAGGGAGTGCTCTTACAAAGACTTCACGAATGGAAAACCCGATCCTTTCAATGGAAGCGGGGGCGTTATCACACTAGTTCAATGGTTCGAAAGGACCGAGGCAGTTTTTGAAATCTGCGCTTGTCCCGAAGCGAGCAAGGTCAAGTTTGCGGCATTCACTTTCACTGGAAAAGCACTTACTTGGTGGAATGGCCGAGTTAAGTCACTTACTCCTGCAGTAGCTAACGCGATCAGCTGGGAGGATTTGAAAGCTCTAATGTTAAAGGAATACTGCCCGAGGGGCGAAATACAAAAACTTGAAGAAGAACTTTGGAACCTCAGGATGACAGGCACTGATCTTGAAACTTATACTGCCCGTTTCAACGACCTAGCACTCCTCTGTCCAACAATGGTCACTCCAGAAGAGAAGAAGGTGGAACGATATCTCTGGGGCCTATCATCCCAGATTCAAGATAGTGTCTTGGCCTTGAAACCCACTACCTTTGAGAGTGCCAAGGAATTGGCACAACAACTCATAGATAACAGGGCTAGCCGTGGTACCGTGATAACCACCACCGACCGAACAAAAGGAGGGAACAACAAGAGGAAGTTCTGGGGCAATAAAAGGAAACAACCAATTCAGGACCCCGCCAAAAAGCAACCGATTGTTGCTGTTCGCGCCGCCACTACTGCTGTCGCACCAGTGCCACCGAAACAGTATACAGGAACTCTTCCCAAATGCAACAAGTGTAACTACCACCATAACGATGCTTGTCGAGAGTTACACTGCAATAACTATAACAAAAAGGGGCACACTGCACGATTCTGTAGAGCGACTACCCAACCCGCCACACAAGTTGCTACGACCGCCAACACTGGAGCAAGCCAAGCCTGTTATGGGTGTGGTGAAATGGGACACTTCAGGAGGAACTGCCCCAAGGCACGAGCCCCTAATGCTGGGGGTGTAGGGAGAGTCCTAACTTTAGGGCAGGGAGAAGCAGTCAAGGATCCCTCTGTGGTTACTGGTACGTTCCTCCTCAATAACTCTTATGCATGCGTACTTTTCGATAGTGGGGCAGAAAGGAGTTTCATAAGTCACCAATTCAAACATATACTTAAGCAAAATTCTCAACCACTAGAAGATTCTTACATCGTAGAAATGGCAAATGGAAAGGTTGAGCGCGCTAATGATATTTACATAGGGTGTACTCTCACTCTAGACAACCATTTGTTCAAAATCGACCTTATGCCGGTCACCATAAAAAGCTTCGATATAATCATTGGTATGGATTGGTTAAGCCTTCATCGTGCCGACATTCTATGTTACGAAAGGGCCGTCCGCCTCAAACTGCCGAATGGCAACGTTCTCACCGTTTATGGCAATAAACCTAGTGCGAACCTGCAAATCATCTCTTGTGTTAAAACCCAAAAGTACCTCCGAAAGCAATACCAGGTTTTCTTAGCCCACATCGTAGACAAGAAACAGGAGGTGAAGGACATCAAAGAAATTCCAGAAGTATGCAACTTCCCTGATGTTTTCCCAGACGATCTGCCTGGTGTACAACTCGCACGACAAGTCGAATTTCGGATCGACTTAATCCCAGGAGCTACCCCCGTCGCCAGGGCTCCCTATCGCTTAGCACCGGCAGAAATGCAAGAACTATCCAGCCAATTGAATGAACTATTGAGCAAAGGGTTCATCAGGCCAAGCTTCTCACCTTGGGGAGCACCAGTCTTATTTGTAAAGAAGAAGGATGGGTCTTTTCGTATGTGCATAGACTATCGAGAACTAAACAAACTCACTATCAAGAACCGTTATCCCCTACCCCGAATCGATGACCTCTTCGATCAGCTCCAAGGAGCCAGCTACTTTTCAAAAATCGACCTGAGGTCGGGCTATCATCAACTGCGAGTTCAAGAAGAGGATATCCCCAAGACGGCATTCAGAACTCGCTATGGGCACTATGAGTTTGTAGTGATGCCATTCGGGTTAACTAACGCGCCCGCGGTGTTCATCGATTTGATGAATCGAGTGTGTCGACCCTTCTTGGATAAATTCGTCATCGTATTCATCGACGATATCCTGGTCTATTCGAGGAGCGAAGAAGAGCACAGACATCACCTACGACTAGTTCTGGAGGTTTTAAGGACCGAGAAGCTTTACGCTAAATTCTCAAAGTGTGAATTTTGGCTCCGAGAAGTAGGATTCCTTGGCCACGTAGTAAGCAAGGAAGGAATACATGTGGACCCCTCGAAGATCAAAGCAATCGAAGATTGGTCAACACCTACAACGCCGACAGAAATCCGACAGTTTTTGGGACTCGCAGGCTACTATCGAAGATTCATACAAAACTTCTCCAAAATCGCTAAGCCTCTCACCACCTTGACTCAGAAAGGGGTGGTGTTCGAATGGGAAGATAAACAAGAAGCCGCCTTCCAGACACTAAAGCAAGCCCTATGCAGCGCACCAGTCTTGTCTCTTCCAGAAGGAATTGATGATTTTGTGGTGTATTGCGATGCTTCAAATCAAGGCCTCGGCTGTGTGCTCATGCAAAGGGGAAAAGTCATCGCTTATGCATCAAGGCAACTGAAGACACATGAAGTTAATTACACAACCCACGACCTTGAATTGGGAGCTGTGGTGTTCGCCCTGAAGATTTGGAGGCACTACCTCTACGGCACCAAGTGCACCATCTTCACTGATCACAAAAGTCTTCAACACATTCTCAATCAGAAAGAACTAAACATGCGCCAAAGAAGATGGGTGGAATTACTGAATGACTACAAATGTGAAATTCGCTACCACCCGGGCAAGGCTAATGTAGTAGCCGACGCCTTAAGCAGGAAAGAATACTCGGGTCGCCGAGTAAAATCCCTAGCCATGACCATCCACTCCCAACTGGCCACCCAGATCAAGGACGCCCAATTAGAAGCCCTGAAACCAAAAAACGTGGCAAGCGAAGCACTAAGGGGGATGGATAAGAACTTGGAAGTCAAAGGGGATGGAGCTCGTTATCTCATGAATCGAATCTGGACACCGAAGTTCGGTGGGTACCGAGACGTTGTAATGAACGAGGCCCACAAGACTCGATACTCCATTCATCCGGGGTCAGATAAGATGTATCTAGACCTCAAAAGGTTATACTGGTGGCCAAACATGAAGGCTGAAATTGCTACTTATGTGAGCAAGTGCCTCACTTGCGCCAAGGTCAAGGTGGAATATCAGAAGCCATCAGGACTACTTCAACAACCGGATATACCCGAGTGGAAGTGGGAGCGAATAACCATGGACTTCGTAACCAAACTGCCTAAGACATCAGGTGGGATGGATACCATATGGGTGGTTGTGGACAGATTGACCAAGTCCGCGCACTTCCTGCCAATAAAGGAAACAGACAAGATGGAAAAGTTGACCAGGACGTACATTAAGGAGATCGTGCGACTACATGGTGTACCAACATCCATTATCTCGGATCGAGATAGTAGATTCACCTCGCGTTTCTGGCAGTCCCTACAAAAGTCTCTGGGAACCAGGTTAGACATGAGTACGGCCTACCATCCACAAACGGACGGACAAAGCGAGAGAACCATCCAGACGTTGGAAGACATGCTGAGAGCCTGTGTGATAGATTTTGGTAAAGCATGGGATACCCATCTACCGCTTATCGAATTCTCTTATAATAACAGTTATCACACTAGCATTGGAGTCGCTCCATTCGAAGCTCTCTACGGTCGCAAGTGTAGATCACCACTGTGTTGGGCCGAAGTTGGAGATACTCAGCTAGCCAGAGGGCAAGTCCCTGATAGCACCCTTACGGGGCCGGAAATCATAAGGGAAACCACAGAAAAGATCATTCAAATTCGGGAAAGACTAAAAGCGTCTCGTGGTCGACAAAAGAGTTACGCGGATAAGCGACGCAAACCTTTAGAATTCCAGGTCGGAGACCGGGTACTACTAAAAGTTTCCCCCTGGAAGGGGGTGATACGTTTCGGTAAACGGGGGAAACTAAACCCAAGGTACATCAGTCCGTTCGAAATCCTTGCTAGGATTGGTCCTGTGGCGTACAAACTCCGACTACCACAAGAACTTAGTAATGTGCACCCTATCTTCCACGTGTCCAACTTAAAGAAGTGTCTGTCTGACGAGACACTCGTAATACCACTCGAAGAAATCGAAGTTAATGAAAATCTCCACTTTGTGGAGGAACCCGTTGAGATCATGGATCGAGAGATCAAGAGAACAAAACAAAGTCGCATTCCCATAGTGAAGGTTCGTTGGAACGCGAAACGAGGGCCTGAGTTTACCTGGGAACGTGAAGATCAAATGAAGCAAAAGTATCCACATCTTTTCCCAAACCCTTGAAGTCCCAGCCGAATTTAAATTTCGGGACGAAATTCCCTCTAACGGGGGGATGATGTGACAATCGTCAATCTTGAGTCAAGTCAAGTCATCAAGTCAAGCCGGTCAACTCTATTAAACCTTGTGTATTAGGGTTTGTGTTATGTTCGTACTGTATAACTTGCTATATTAATGGGAAAACATCACTGGAGAAAAGTTTTGTGTTAAAAATTTCCTAAGCCTTAGTACTAATCAATGAATTAAACTGATGAAAACCATATTGCATACTCATTAGGAGTGTGTGGGATCCTTAATCATGACTTAACGGGCTCAAGAGACTCGCATTACGGAACCAAACACTCACAAATGCCACACTTGAAATCTCTCCCAACTATCTCTCTGTATGAGAAATCTCTCCAAGAATGTCAAATCTCTCCTAAATCTCTCTAAGTATGTGAAATCTCTCTCAAATATCTCTCTGTATGAGAAATCTCTCCAAGAATGTCAAATCTCTCCTAAATCTCTCCAAGTATGTGAAATCTCTCTCAAATATCTCTCTGTATGAGAAATCTCTCCAAGAATGTCAAATCTCTCCTAAATCTCTCCAAGTATGTGAAATCTCTCTCAAATATCTCTCTGTATGAGAAATCTCTCCAAGAATGTCAAATCTCTCCTAAATCTCTCCAAGTATGTGAAATCTCTCTCAAATATCTCTCTGTATGAGAAATCTCTCCAAGAATGTCAAATCTCTCCTAAATCTCTCCAAGTATGTGAAACCTCTCTCAAATATCTCTTTGTATGGGAAATCTCTTCAAGAATGTGAAATCTCTCCCAAATCTCTCCAAGTGTGAGAAATCTCTCCCAAATCTCTCTCAAAAGTTTCCCGTAACTTTTTGGAATCATTCGGGTCATTCCGGCCCTTAACCGGGTCAAAAACGGCTTAAAACGGGGCGAAAACGAGAAAAATAGGCTTTAGGAACCGAAACCGGAATGAAAGGCTTCTTAGGACCAGAGACCGAGCCTCTGGTGGCTAAGAGACCAGAGGCCGAGCCTCTGGTGGCTAAGAGAACCGAGACCAACCGAGCGATCGGTCCCTCTCGGTGCCTCTCGGTCCGCCTCCCTCTCGGTGCCTCTCGGTCCGCCTCCCTCTCGGTGCCTCTCGGTCTCTATTCGCTCTCGGTTCCCTTTCTCTCGCTCGGTCTCTATTCGCTTTCTGTTCCTTATCTCTCGCTCGGTCCCTCGCGCGCTCTGTTCCCTTCTCTCCCCTCTATCTCTCGCGCGCTCTGTTCCTTTCTCTCCTCTCTGTCTCTTCGTGCTCTCGGTTCTTCCCTCCTTCTCCTCTCCTCTCGGTTCCGCCTCCCTCTCTCTCTCGGTTCAGCATAAGAGGGCCGAGCCTCGGCCAGATTTCGCATTTTGTCATTTTCAGCCCATTTTTGATATTTTTAACATTTTAAGCCCGTTTTTCGTGATTTTAAAGCGGGATTTTCTCCAGAAATTTTATTTTAACATAATAAACTCTAAATATTCATAATTTAAACATATTTTTATAAAAATCATTAATTAAATAATAAAGATCTAATGGGGGATTTATTTAAGGTAGAGTGTTGACTTTGCCTTAACTTATGACACAAGCAACCACCCCACACCCACTCTATGACCAGCCATACCTCCCCACCTTACCTATGTCACTTCAATGTTCCCTTACACTCAAATTTCACTCACTCCCACGTTTTTGAGCTGGAACAAACAACCACACTCCTCATTTCTCTCATTTCTCTCATTCCACTAAGTAACAAACACCACTTTTTCTCTCAAACTCTTCTACACAAATTTTCGAGATCCAAGGCTGATTTCAAGTGTTCTTCCACACTTAGTAAGTAAAAATTCATCCTCCCTATTACTATTTCACTTCATTCTACTCAAATCTTTGGTTGCTTACACAAACTCCCTAACTATGATGTTAGATTCTCGAAAACCTTCAAGGCATCTCCAAGTGTTCTTGAATTAAACACTTCCATTCTTCAACAATCATCTACTGAAATCACTCAAGGTGAGTTCATACCCCTACATTTTCATGTTTTCTCAAGTTTTCAGGGGGGGAATACAAGTTAAAACACTAAGAACATATCTAAAATTTTCTAACAGCCTTCATCAGAAAAGTTCAACTCCATTCACGGAATGTTTTGGGCATCTTAAATATTTTTGTTTTCAAAACTGTACAAGGTGCAAATAGTTCAAGTTTTTAGCTTTAAAATGGCTACTTGCACATCTCCATGCGATTTTTCTACAATTTATGGTGATTTTTACAAAACTGCCTATCATTTCAAACAACAATCCGGACCAGTCTGTGATTTTGGACTTTTTCACCCAAGTTAGAGGTCATATTAATTTGTGATAAAAATTATGAGCAAACTAGACACATTTTGTGAACTCTCAGAATTTACGGATCTAGTTTTCGACTTCGTATGATTTTTCTAGGATTTTTCCAAAACAGGGCAGAATTGCTAAATTTTGCCAACAGCATGTAAATATCATAACACTTTGTATTATGTTGAGCAAAGTGTATAATCTTAAGTTTTAATATATGAATGTGTTTCCTAGTTAGTTTATCATTATGAACTGAAACCAAGACACTCATATTAAATATTATTCATTCATTTTAGAACACGTATTATTTAACTATAAAAAATATAGTTTGATAAATTCATAACACTAATACATTTCCATGAGAGAGATCATACATATTACATACAATTTAGATAAACTATAATAGGTATAGTTTATGATACATCACTCAACGCACTCGTACAAAAAGGGTACATCCATACAAGAAAGATTTATATTCACACACATTTCACGTAAACTTGTTAACCTATGTTGTGAGACTCTCTATCTCTCTCCCCGTACGTCCGAGTGCGGGATATAATTCCTGGTAGTTATAATCAGAATCTCCTTGAGGGAGAACGTGATACTTGTATATAGATCTATATTGGGTTTGACACCCCACACCTTGCTGCTAGCTACAGTGGGACCTGCAGGTCTACGGGTGACAAATGTCATTTCATTTTCGCGACGCCTGAGAAACGTTGTGGCAGGTTCACATAGTCACAGTATGATTATAGCGACTCACTTAGGGGGATAACAATTCATGAAGTTTACGGGGTTTCATAAAACCTAAGTAGGTTTTAGGTTGATAAAAGAAATTTACTTTCCATAACATTTTAAACTCACAACATTTTTACTAAGAAACGATGATTTCTCATACACTCTAGTCTTTGGTTATAAGGCTACATTTCTCGGATTTCAAGGGAAATATCGGATTTTTCTGAAACAAACGCGACATTTACATGTGAAATACTTCTACTAAGTTTATTAATAAAAGCTTATGAACTCACCAACCTTTGTGTTGACACTTTTCAAACAACTTGTATTCACAGGAAAACACTAATCAGGTTATCAAGTGCTTTTGAGGATGGGACGTTAAGGCGTCAAACTTTTCACATTTTGACAACATATTGTAATTGATTTTGAAACATGTAATTCATACAAGTGATGTAACTTTTTCAATTATATATATGTTGGTTGTGTTTGCTTAAATTACCATTAAAATTGTGGTTATGATGCTATACATGAAGTCCTCCACCCCCGAACGTTTCCGCCATCCTTGGTTTGGGGGTGTGACACACACACACACACACACACACACACACACACACACACATATATATATATATATATATATATATATATATATATATATATGATTCCTTGCATGCTCATCAATGACGATAAACCATGTCTCGTTTTTTCCGAATTTTAGTGTCTATTTTCGCAAGACACAGATTTCAAGTGAATTTCCCGGTGAACCAAAGTGAATGTTTGATATTCTATCCATTTCTGAGGACATTGCTCTATAAATAAAAAACATTTGCTAATGTTTACATGTTAGCTTAAAAGAATGCACAAAAATAGTTATAAAATATATTGGTTAACAATATCATATATCTTTGGTATTAGGTGTTTTACTAACTATAAGCGTGAAACATGTAGAAAAAATGATATACAGGTGATAGCATTTATCTAATCTTTAGATGATTTAAAAATATAAAGGTGGTGTAATAACCTCTTGCATATTAACCCTTGCTAACAAATCCTTGAAGACAACATTTCTAGTACAATTGAATGATAATGCATCTTCTTGTTGTAGCATAATTTTTATTGAATCTGGTGAGGTGGCTCTTGACAAAGCGACATATAGTTTTCCGTGTTTGAAAACAGAGTTTGCAAGGTATAAACCTACATTTTTAAGAGATTGGCCTTGACTTTTGTTTATAGTCATCACGTAACACACTTTAAGAGGAAACTGTTTCTGGTAAATATGAAAGGTAGGTCAGAGCTATTATGTACGAATTCTATTCTTGGAATGTACACCCTTTTCCCAATAGATGTTCCTGTTATTATGGAAGCTTCAATGATATATGGTAATAATTGTGTAACAACCAAACATGTTCCATTAAAAAGACCTTCTCTTTGATTGATATTCCTTATTAACATTAATGGGGTATTAACTTTCAATAATAATGTATGTGAAGGAATACTAGAAATGTGAAGATTGTTTAAATACTCTTGGGGATATAATGAATCTAATTCTAAGTTATCATGGGTTTGTGATTTAATGGAATCACAACTGTTGTATAGCACCCCCTGACCATCGGTTTTTGATAGAATCAAGGCATTTGCTGGATCAGTAGTTTTATTTTTTGGACAAATAATGGCTCTAACAAATAACTCTTGAGGTGATGGATTGGAGATTATATCTGTTCCATATACAAAATGTATTAGTGATTCTAATCATTTGTCTCCTGATTGGATAAAGAAACACTGAGGTATTTGTATAATGTTTGTGCTTTCCGGAACATTTGTATCTGGTGTTCCTATATTTCCATTTCCAATACCGAGCAACCATGAAGCAAACTTTGATATTCGATTAACATCTATGGTAGAATTGATTGTCTGGGATAAACACATATTGTGATGCAATTTGAATACTGTAAAGTGTGACCATAGATATGAATTAGGTAGTGTTATGCCAATTATTTGTGATTTTTTACTTTTAGGTTGAACAGGAAGCGTTTGTCAAAAGTCACCTCCTTGGAGTATTAACATCCCACCAAAAAGATGGTTATCATTTTCAAGGACATCTTTTAGTGATTTATCAAGAAATTCAATGCAACGATGATCACTCATTGCAGATTCATCCCATATGATCATACAAGTCCTCTTTAGGAGCTTCTCAAGTTGTGTTTTTTTTTTTTTTTAATATTACAAGAGAACTTGTCTGTAAAGTCAATTGGAATAACAAATCTAGAATGAGTAGTACGACCTGAAGGCAACAAAAGGGATGTAATGCCTGAGGCTGAAACAGTCAATAAAAATTTTCTCCTAGATCTGAAATATGAAAGTATCGTCATCCAGAAAAATGTTTTTCCTATACCGCCAGAGCCATATACGAATAAAAGCAGTTGCTTTTTGTTTTGTTCTGCATCAACAACACTTTCATAAATTGTAAGTTGAACTGGATTTAACTGTGATACCATGGTTGCATTCTGAGAAATTCAAGAGTTGTGTATCATAATTAGTTTATTCAAGAAGAAGAAGATTTCAGAGAATGGCAAGAAGATATGGAGATGGCGTAGGCAATCCAATATCAGCAAGTTATTTCGAAGGCGTTGAAGCTAGTAGTGTTTTTTGAATTTCGAGAAGTATTTGTTGTTCTAGTGTATCAACACATAGAATAACATTGGGACCCGTACAATTGGAAGTTAATGTGTTGGTTATGGCATCTCCCATTATAGTTTTTGCGGCTTCCCATAACAAAAGAGGTTTCCCTACTTCACAAAACATAAGTTGATGACAGAAGAGAGAACGAAGTTCTGATGATATTGCCCAAGACGATGTTGCTTTGAATGCTATTTGCCATTCCCTATCATCATTAGTTAAACCTAACGCTTCACATGCATCATGAAAAGTTAAGTATGTTCTTTCACGAATAGCCCTAATGCAACGGAATGATTTACATCCTTTTGGATGACACAGTACAATATGTAGATAGAATAACTCCTCAGCTGCTGGATGTACATATGCAAGTCTACCAATGGTAATATTTCTTGTGATAGTAATATGAATCCATTTCTTTTTATTGGTGTCCCGAAAATATTTAGAAGGGTAATCATTGTATGTCAAGTCAATGCCTCGAACATTACGCTGAGTATTGTGCAACCATTCCGTTAAATTTGTAACACCAAAACCTGGGTTATCACTTAAAGAACCTAACTGGCAGTTTTCTTTGAAAATAATTACTTGTATCCCCTCCAAATGGATGGCTAAGACCTATACAGTTGGATCTCATTCGTGAATGGAAAAATTTAGGATTCGCCATGCTGCTTCGTGTGGACATATATACCGACCATCAAGAAACGACTTGATTTCATTCATAGCGACAGGTATGGTAGGGGAGGAAGCTGTGGTATTTGCCTCTGATGTTTGAAGATTGAAATGAACACGATCAACCCCCTTTGAAATGTACTTAAATAAGTACTTAATCATCATATTGAAACCACAAAATTCTACGTTTATGTGAGCATCAAATCGACTACACAAATGTTTGTTGTACGGCACCACATACCCATTATTAGTTCTAACACCACTTGGTAAGACATGATACGGTCCAACACGTCTTCTATAATGCACATATGCATTTTCATTGAAATTTGTTAATGAGTTGAATGGTTTTCGAAACCATTTCACACATCTATTATCTACCATACATGGGGCACCTAGATTCAGTAAACCACAAGGACCAAGTAGCATGTATGTAGTAATAGTCCTATATAGTGTTGGTTCGAATTAGGAGGCTCAGTGGTTATGTATTTTTCAATATTTGCACCTTCTTGTATTTTAAAGGGTGATGCAACCCACAATAATGTATGTCAATGTGCTAAACCCCTTTTTTGGAATTCAATGGTGTAAACATCTATAAATAAAAATTTACCATATGTTACGTAAGACATAAAAGGAACAGAAGGCAAAAAGAAGAAGAAGAATGAAATAAGAGATTAGAAACGTACATATAGTAACATCTCCAAAAGTTTTGTCTTCTTTAAGGAAGTTAATGAAAGCATGAACTTTGATCTTAAAGATGTGTGCAATGATATCTAGTCTATTTCGAATATCACATTGACCAACAACATCCATGTATCTTCTATACTAAGGCCATTTAACATTGCAAGTGAAAGTGATGAAATATTATGGCTTACCATGAACCCTACATATGGCTAGAGCGTCCTGATAGTGTTTATACATATAGCTAGCTCCCTTACGAAAGCTGCAGATAGAAAGATATGCTAACCAATGACACGACTATCTGTATCGCCTTTAGACAAAGCGTCATAAACATCGTTAATGTACTGTAAACGCAATTGATGTTGATGGTGTTCAATAAAGTCAAGCCTAGATTGTTCAATGCATGTATATGCATCCACCAAATACTGGTAGAAAACGTAGTGTGCATGTAAAATAAGAGAGTAATTTTTTGGATCATGAATTTGATAATTGTAATACATATTATTTGTTAAAGTTATATTAGAGGCAATACTTAAATGCAAGGTAGGAGACCATCCTTCTTCACCATACGGGAATAGTAATGGATACTACAAAGGAATATAAGTTAGATGAAGCTTACTGACTCGCCTAGCTGACCCAGACTTTGAATGGACAACAATGTCATAAACAGCCCTAGAAAAATCATCTCCACAAACAATACAACCCAGAATTCCAGGGGCCGATGGCCCATAACTTCTATCAGGCACATGACCAAATAACCGTACACAATATGAGTCTAAATTCATTGACTGAGCTATTTCTCTCGCAGTCTTAAATGTACGGACATACTCATTATGTGTGTTTAACATACGACTTAATGAATATACAACATTTGAAGACAAAAGTACTTCACCCTCTCCATGAAAAGAATGAAGTCTATTAGAAACCTCATTTTCAGTATCACACATATACAATTTTAGAAATTGGGGTTGATGAACGTATTGAGGACAAAAGGTTCCAATCTAATGGTAAATCTAACCATTAACCTTAAACACATATGGTTCACGACCTTTGTTGATTGAGTGATCTTCCTTTGCACCAAAAGACATCATAGAGAACACGGAATTATATGCTCTTATGTTACGCATAAAGTGATCATCTTCATAAAATTGCATAAGCATTTCAGCCGGGCGAAGAGGGTAGGGTAGAACAACATTTCTCGAGTCACAACATTTCGTATATCGTGGATGATTGGACCGTGATAAATACATTACTCTCTCATGATACCAAAAAAATGCCCCACAATACTCACACACACAGGAACAATTCCCACAATCAGAATATACATGCAACATTGGTATCTCTACTAAAAGTGTTCTCCTGCGTGAACAACGGGGAACTATTGTATTGGAAGTAGAAGCCATTTGTCGCTGTTTTGGAGGCGTCACAAGAAGGCATTTACTGAAATGGAAATCCAAATTTCATCGACTTTTAACATACTTTATATGTAATCCCTATGGAAAATTAGATTATCAAAAGTAAATTTGAAACTAACTATTATGTTTGGTAACTAACTTTTGGAGAATATTTTAAAAATATTTAGAAAAAATTACATAGCATACTCTATGATTGTATTAATCCATGGATACATTGTTATAAATTCAACTAAAACTCCCTTTAAGTAGGATAAAATTGAAATAAGGACCATTCTATAAAAACTTATGCCTGAAGGATGATTATTTTAATAGAGTATTGATTAAGGACCAAAATTTGTAAAAACTATGTACACAAACCATATCCAATGAAAGGGTTAAAGACAACTTACCCAATTTCGAAGATCCAAGGTAGAGTTGATATCAAATTCCTGTAACTTAAAAATTATATATTTTATATTAACACCAATTCATAAGATATTGAGAAGGGTTTTAAAATGTCAAAACAACAATGTAGAAAGGTATAAATAGAGAAAAATCAAACATTGAAGTATAGTTTAGAAAATTAATTTCTAATACAAAGGATGGAAAACATACTAGGACTTCAAATTACAACTGAGTTTAGACAGCTGGAGACGTCAATAAAGCAGAACTGTTGTTGGCGACGAAAATGTCAAACCTAGAATGTTGAACATAAAACATGGTTTATGGTTTCTCATCATGACCTCCACCAAGAAAGATGGTAAACATTCATAGCATAATTTTTTAATTTCACATGTTTGATGCAGTTACCCGATTAGAGCTGTTGTATGAGATATTTTTTTGCAGATTTATAGCATATTTTATCATTTCACATGTGTTATACTGGAGAATTTTGATGAACCATTTGTTTGATAAAATACAAAGGAACACTACTTGTAGCTTTAGTTCCTTATATGCATCTATATTTATATGCTTCTAATTCTATGATTTATCATTTTTAATGATCTAATATTTTTCCCTATTTGGAGAAGGTTTTTGAAATGTCGAACACACAAAGTTAGATAGGAAAAAACACAGCAAAATCAAAATTGAAAATGGAATAGGAAATGAATAGTTATTACACATATAAAAACTTCTATTATTTGCGTAAAATTAATTAAAAAGAGGAAAAATTAATGAAATTATTGACCTAAGACATTTTTCTAACATATTTTGATACACAGACTATTTTTGTAGCAGATTCTTGCCACAATGACAGTTTTTGTAACAGATTCTTGCCATAACGACCATTATTGTAACAACATATTGATATAAAGACCATTTCTTTATAAAATTATGTCACAAGGATCATTACTGTAACAAACTATTGATATAAGGACCAGTTTTTTAAAAGTTTATGCCATAATGACGATCACTATAATAGTAGTTTACCACTTTATATGTAATATTAGTTAACCACTTTTAATGTTATCATATTGGTTTTTACGTTTTTCAAACAATCATTAATCTTTATCAGTTAACAGATAATATTTTAACATCTTAGTCATAGTAAAAACTGATAATTAATTTGAGTTTTTTTTGAGGTAAAAATGCTCAAAAAATATCAATGATTTGATGCCTACAATATTTGTTTCAAAAGTAGCTCACAATTTAAGATTTTTATTTTTTAATGCTATCTTAGGACGTCTCTATATTAAAAATGACGACAATATGATGCTTTTTTAGTTAAACAGATAAACTTTTTTGTGGTTCTTATTATCTCACTGGAATGAGTTGTTTTTTCTCATATGTTAAAAACGATTTCAAATTTTTTATAAAATTTATGCTTTGAATATCATGATCTCAAGATAGCATTAAACAAAAAAATATAAGTATTTTAGCTACTTCTGAAATAAATACTTTATGATTCAAGTTATCAATATTTTTTTTGACCATTTTGCCCTCAAAGGAAGCCCAAAGTTCTTATTAGTTTTTACTAAGAGTGAAATATTAATAACATGAAATCAATAGTTATCACACATTTCTATTATTTGCCAAAAACGAATTGTATGTTGAAAAAAACATAGAAAAAGTGGGAAAATTAAGCAAATTATTAACCTGAGACGTTTTTGTAATAGATTTTGATACAAGGACCGTTTTTATAGCGGATTCATGCCATAAGCACAGTTTTTGTAACTGATTCTTGCCACAAGGATCATTACTGTAACAAACAATTGATATAAAGACCATTTGTTTTTAAAATTATGCCACAAAAACCATTACTGTAACAAACTATTGATATAAGGATAAGTTTTTTAAAAGTTTATGCCACAATGACCATACTGTAATAGTAGTTTATTGTTTACCAGTTATATGTTATCACATTAGTTTTTAGGTCTATCCAAAAATCATTATTCCTTATTAGTTATTAGGGACTATATTAACATCTCATTCTTAGTAAAAACTGTTAAGTACTTTGAGTTTTCTTTGAGGTCAAAATGGTCAAAAACTATCTATGACTTGATGCCTAAAGTATTTGTTTTAGAAGTTGCTAACAATTTTAAAATTTTGTTGTTGACTGTTATCTTAGGTGGTGTCTGTATTAAAAATGATGACATTCATATATATGTTTTTTTAGTTAAACAGATAAACTTTTTGTGGTTCTTATTATCTCACTGGAGGAGATGTTTTTTTTTTCATATGTTAGAAAACAATTTCAAATTTTTTACAAAACTTATGCTTTTAATATCATGATCTCATCTTGGAATATCTGTAGTCGTGTCGTAGAATAATTTTTTTAATATTTGGAGTATATGTAGTGCAATAATAACAAATCACTATTAACAGTAAACATTTTAAACATATATATATATATATATATATATATATATATATATATATATATATATATATATATTCCAAGATGAGACCATGATATTCATGACCTCAAAACAAACATAAAAATGATGGAAACTTAACCCATGTTTTGTTTCAAATGTTTTACATGGTGCTTAATGTATATTTTTAGGAATATCAAGAAACAATTGTCAAAATACAATTACTTAGTTTATCTATTTCACTAAAAAAAACATTTGAATTTCATCATTTTTACCACAGAAACAACCTAAGGTGGCATTAAACAATTACAGATAAATAGTTTTTTTGCTTGTCAAAAACTAAAGATGCAGGTTTGATCTTTTTCTTTTAAATGACTTGAATTATACACGACTAAAATGAAATTAAGTTCTAATTCTTTTTCCTAAAATCAAGCAGAAAATCAAAATCAATTAGAGACAATATATGACATACCGAAATTTTATACAACAGACCACCGGTGATTGGTGGCGGCAATTGAGAGCAGACGTGGTTGTTGACGAAAATTTGAAATCCTGATTTCTTGGACGGGAAATCTACGGAAACCTGAAACCCAAAAAGTTGGAGACCTCGCTCAAAGAACACAAAAAATTAGAAAGAAGAGGAATTAAACCCTAAAATCATAATGAAATTGAAAGAAGATACAGCATACCAAAAAATTTCACTGCTACACAGTACAACCGGTTGTTGGCGGGCGTTTGGTGGTGGCAATACAACGCAGGCGGTTGTTGTTGAGAGAAATTGAATTCCGAAATTATTGGATGAGAAGTTATCGGGAGGATCAGAATGAACAGAAAGTGAACATAAATTGAATAGAAATTGAACATAAAATCATAATAAAACATACCAAATTCTTCACAACAACACAGTACAGGCGTTTTTTGGTGGGTATTTGGTGGCGGCAAATATTGTGTTGGCGGTTCCTATTGAGAGAAATTGATTGGTGGTGGCAATACAACGCAGGCGGTAGTTCTTGAGAGAAATCGAATTCCTAAATTATTTGATGATAAGTTGTCCGGAGGATCAGAAAGAACAAAAACTGAATAGATGTTTAACATAAATTGAATGGAAAATTATAATAAATATACCAAATTCTTCACAGCAACACAGTACAGGCGTTTGTTGGTGGGTATTTGGTAACGACAATATTACGTTGCAGTTCCTACTGAGACAAATTAAATTCCTAAATTCTTGGATAAAGAAAGAAAGTTGTGGAAATAAAGAAGAAAGGGGTGGAATAATTTGCAAAGTGATGGCAGTGGGTTTGTGGGTTACGAAATAAGATGGTCGAAACATCGCAGGACGATATAGTCATTATGTATAAATTAAAGTGGTGAAAGTATGAAACTGTAAAAGTACACTGTTCATAGACGTATTGATTTTTAATATAATAATAATAATAATAATAATAATAATAATAATAATAATAATAATAATAATAAAATCATCAAGAACACTATGATTTTTTATTTTAATTGGAAAAGGTTTCCCGTTTTGCGGGATTGGAATGTATTCGTTTGTAAAGTATGTTGTTCCTCCATTATTTTAACAGTTCATACATATCAAAGAGGAGATACAAAAGTTTGTTGGTGATTAGTGAAGTATTATAAAAAGCCGAACTTCATACATGTTATACTAAAAAAAATGCAACGGATAAAAGCTTACATAGCATACATAGAAAGCAAAACATAAGATATAAAAGGTTGTAACTGTCTGGTGAAGTTTTCCATTTTTATTCATCGTTGTCAATGACATACAACATATCTAAGTAAAGCATTATGGGAGTTTGTGAGTTGTTGTGTGAGGGATTGGAAGGTGAAAAGAGGGATGCATGCGAGGATGTTAATAAGTTCCTCTTTACCTTTGAGATTTGTGAGTAATTTTTTGTAGGTGAGATAGTCAGATTAGCCTTTGTTGTCTCGTGTTGCCGGAGCAGGTTGTGTATCATTTTTTTTCATGTTTTCTTTTGATTGGTTTCAATGGAAGTATACGATTGATCTTGATTAATTTTGAAGGTGGAAGAATTAGCATTAACCTAAAAGATGATTAAGTGGTAAAACGTCAAAATGGATATGCAGAAGTGACACAATTCTATCAAAATTCATGAAAAAGGTTTTTTTTTTGGTCATGCTAGCTAAAGAAAGGAAATGGTCTTTTGTTATGTAGGCATAATTAAAAATCAAATTACGATGCTATAAATGGAACTTTGAGATAAGGTATCATCAATTAAGTAGTTTACATTTATGCACGACTAAACATTACTATAAAAATTGTAAATTAAAATACTTTTAGGTATATATAATAATACATACCTCAAATGCAGAAGTTGTTGGAGAAAGGCATTGTAAACATGAAGAAAGAAAGAGAGATTCTAGTGAAGAAAATGTAAACCTTTTATTTATCACCCAATCAATGAAAATCAACATGTTATAGACACAATACATACATATTTATACTAGACATGATCAAAGTTAATGTTGGTTATTAACCAACTATCACAACTAGCATTTTTAGCTACGAAATTTTGTCTTCGTGTAAAAATCAACTCTTTTATAACTTGTAATCTAAGTTGATATCATGTACTATCCTCATTCAAAACCAATCATTTGAACCAAAATTCCTGAATGAATTTTATAACCTAATTCAATGCATCTCATATACTTAACTATGGGATTGAAACCTTAATATTCCAGTTTAAACTCAGAATGGACCAGGATCCTGTTGTTTGGCCTAATGGGCCAGTAAACTCTCAATTTGGTTATTTAGGTTAAGGAACCCCATTTGGACCTTAAATAGACCCATATTCATTAAATAATAGTATTTTGAGCAATAAGACTTCTCATGGGCCTTATTGGGTCTAAAATTTATCACTTTGTCATCATGGGCCTTTAAGGGCCGTAAATGATTACTTGAACTTTAATGGGCCGTAAACTCCCTTTCCTTATCACTATTGGTCCATAAAACCTCATATGGACCCAATGGGCCAAAAACATTCAATTTGGGCCTCATAATTTCGAGCATAATCAAGAAAAGACCCAAACCTTTCCTTTCTCTTTTCCTTCCCCCTCATTCTTGGTTATATATATATATATATATATATATATATATATATATATATATATATATATATATATATATATAACAAAGGGGTGAATTAATGGTTTGACACCTCATTCTCGGTTAGTCTCATGTACCCATGTAACCATCTTGTCGAACTTCTCTCTTCTATTCTTCTACCTTCGTATTCTCGGTCACACTCATCCCATACAAACCTTACACCCTCACCTCTAAACTTCACTCATAACTCTCAAGAAAGGCTCTCACATTTCCCATCTCTTAATTACGTGTGTATCTTGAGAAACATCAAGATCTCTTCTTCAAAGATCATCACTCATTCGGTAAACTACTCCTTTAAGCATAATTATTAACTTCATTTTATAATAACCTCCACTCCTTAACACACCATTTCATGATCCATGGCCTTAGATAAAACTGCACTCAACAAGCTTCTAGGGCTGAGATCCTTATCATTCTTCATCAAAAACCAAAATCTTCAAACCAATGCGAGTTCATACTCCCTATTTTCAGTTTTTACTATGTTTTGGGGGAGAATACAAGTTGTTTTGTGTAGATCTATGTGTATATGCACAATTTTATGTGTTATTCATGATATAAGTGTGATTATGTATTAGAAAGTTCAATAAATTTGAAGATATGTTAAAATATGATGATATTTGTATAAAATAACATTGATTGCAACTTATTATGCAAAGAAAAGGTTTTAAACACTTCAAAGTTGCTTAACACTAAGAAAATTGCATAAGAGGGCCAAAAATGACAAAATAATAAAAATGAGGTTATTATATGTAACTCACGATTTTAAGGGACCAAAAAGGATTTATTTTTGATAAATATGAATCTTTATTGTATTTGTGATTTTTAAAGGGTTAAAAGTGTAAATTTTCACAAATGGGCCTCATTTTGGGCTTTCACAGTTTTTGGGCCAAAATTGCAGTTTTAGGAATTTTGGTGGGCTTAAGCGTCACTTTAAAAAAAGTAGTGCCAAAAATGTAAATTTTCAACAATATGGACTGAAAATGTAAATTTATTAAAACTTAGGGTAAAAATATATATTTATTTACAAATGGGCTAAGAATGCGCTTTTTCATAAAACTAACCCAAAAATGATATTTTTGACAAAAATTAGTTAAAAATGTTATTTTGACTTAAAACTAGCCTTAAATGAAAATCTTTAGTCTTAAAGGACCTAAAGCATCATTTTTACCAAAAATGTGACTTAATTGTAAACTTTCGGTTTTAGGACCAAAAATGACTTTTTACAAAAAGAGGGCCTTTTTAAGTCATTTTAGTAAACAACGAAGCTTAGAAAACCAAAATAACTACCCACGGATCGATTACGTTATTCATACTTTTATTAGGTTTGGAATATAATTTACATGCTTAGTGAGTCTTGGTTGTTGACTTACATGTTTATTGGGCCTGAAATATACCTTATATGCTTATTGGGTCTGGAATATAATTAACATACTTAGTGGGCCTTGGTTGTCCACTTACATGTTTATTGGGCCTAGAATATACCTTTTATGCTTATTGGGTCTGGAATATAATTTACATGCTTAGTGGGCTTTGGTTGTCCACTTACATGTTTATTGGGACTGAAATATACCTTATATGCTTATAGGGCCTGGAATACAATTTACATGCTTAGTGGGCCTTGGTTGTCCACTTACATGTTTATTGGGTGTGTGCTTTATATGTTTATTCACATAAATCTGAAAAAGGATCTAGTGAGACGTTTGATTTGGCACCAAATGAGTGTACAAACGTAGCATGTAGTTATAACCAAAGTTTCCCAGAGAGAGAGCGAGAGCTTGTGTATAGATCTATATGGGGGTGACATCCCACACTTGAGATGTTCGCTACAATTAGACTAGGCCAGTCTAGGGTGACAAAGCTTACCTTAAACAAGTCGGCGTCTGACAGACGTCATGACAAGCAAAATTGTCATTTTCAAGTATGGTTATAACGACTCACTTGGAGGAATTAACACCATTATAAAATTTACCGGAAACAATCTTTTGTGGAAAACACGATAACGTACACGCACTGGTACTCAACCTTGCATGTTGAGATTCAAACATTTTCATAAACAGACAACATCGGGTTTTTGTGGGGTCATTCCCTTTATATTCTCATAAACATTAACACACATGCATTAATATAAGATCGGACACAAACATTTCAAAACGTTTTTCAGAAAATATCGGATTTTCTGGTGTTTAGAAAGTAATACAAAACATTTTTCATAAACATGCTTATGAACTCACCAACATTATATATGTTGATCTTTTTAAATTAACTTGTATTCTCAGGAAATCGTTGAGCGGGTTGGTCAACAAGAATACCTGAATATTTTGTTATGTTTTGTTTTCATCATACTTTGGATATTTTGGCATGTAATATTGAAATACAATATTTTATGTAAACCAATGACAATTGTAATATTACATGTGTGATGATGATGATGATGATGATGATGATGATAATGATGATGATGATGATGATGCTATGTTTCAATTATATACACTGTGATGATACTACAAGAATGAAGTCACCTAATCCCCTGGATGTTTCCGTCGTCTGGTTCGGGGTGTGACACCAACCAATGCAATCCCTATGTTAACCATTGAACCCCTTTGGGAAGACACCTCTTCAAGATACTCATTAATGGCACCCCTTCAAGGAACAATTCCATTTTGTAACTACTTGTCTACCACAATGTTACATAATATCCCCTAAAATCTAGCTTATTTTCAACATAAGCCAACCCTAATATTGTAGCTCTAATAGAAAGGCAGCCTATAATATCCCTTCCTAATCATTACCAACTTATAAACAAATAAACATATGTAATTCATAACTATGAATCGTTGAAAGATTTTTTTATTGTAAATAATATAAAATATTTAGAGGTGCATAAATACCTTGGCATCCACGATAACTTAATGCTATGATAAAACGCATCAGATTGCCTGAAATATAATAATAAAAAAGCACTATAATTCTGTAAAGTTGAAAATTGTGTTCAAAATTATTTAAATGAAAATATAATGTCAACTCACCTATAAATTTTGTATTTGATTCACCAGATGTTAAAAGTATTTGAGAAAAGGGAAAAACGACTACATACTTCTATTTTGACCAATCCCAAATGATAAGCTTTATGTATGAAATAGCAATAAACGTTCATCTTTTTTGTCTATTATAGCTTCTTTGTTTTTATTTCTTAATTTCTTTTAAAGTTATGTTAATTTGTACTATCTGAAGTACGTTACTATTAAGAGTAAGAAATAGAGTACATTTTCCTACATTGGTCGCGACAATAGAATGAATTCCAATCCGTATAAATTCCCCTTGATATGGTCAAAACTACAGTAAAACATGTATAGCACCACTAAAAACATGTTTGGCACTATACTTTGAAATAAGATAAATGACATTAGTGATAAATTTAAATATGACTCTTCATTAATCAACTTGTCAACGAACCAGAATAAGCATTGTTTTAGCAGCGGATTTGACTGGTGGAGAGTAGTTGACTATGCTGGTGCTACTGCTTCTCTACAAAGTACATATGCCTACGGGGAGCCCAATTGGTTTTATTGGTCGGTGTTGACTCAACAACATATAAGTATTGATATAGAAAAAAGGAACCTACAAACCACAAGAAATGAATTGAATTTCACTTGGATGGAATGAAATTTCAGATTTTTAGATAACCATCTTTCTGTTCCTTCCTGAATCCTCCATGACATATTAACAAAAAATGTTAAGTCATTATAAAAAATTAAACAAAATTCAATCTGAAACTTGGCTACCCTTAGATACATATATTATATTTTTTTATGCAAATTTATAATATTATATACAGTAGTACATAAACAATATTAAAATACCTTGAGGTTTATATATGTAGGCTTTGTGACACCATCATGCCTTGCAAAGAAATTAGAAAATCAAGTCTTAGGAAACAAAAAAAACAAACATAAAATACATCATCATTGTATGAAAAAGGGCAAATATGGGAAATCAAGTCAAAGATACTTAAGCTCACATAATCATTTTGTAATTGACATAAGTACGAAGCACAACATAACTATTTTAACAAAGTCAACATATATTGAGAAATAGAATAAGAAAAAGTATCATTTCACCCCCAAAAAGTTTATAAAACTTCATCCTCAATTGAATCAGACCACGATATTCCTTAGGAAAAAAGACTTGTAAATTTAATGCAACTCATGGACTTCTCTTAATATCAACTCCAACCTATAAAGATATAAAAGTACAACTATTATTGTTCTTAATACAACTATTTTCCATAGTCTATCTTAACTATTTCCACTCCTGTTTTTGCAGTTTCCAAACCAGCATCTTGCAAATTCATCCATGCTTTGGATTTTTTTGGCCGTTTACCCAATAAGTAATTTACATGAATAAATTAGAAGAAAATCATAGTTACCTGCATATAAGCACCATGAAGCTCTTTTTCCATATACCTAATTGAATCTATAGCTAAATCATATACAAAGTTCATAGAACAAAAAAGAAGAAGACTGACAGATAAAAATAATCCCCCACCATTGATGATAAAGTTTTCCACATATCATTTACAGATTGATAATATTGATCTAGGTCTATTTAAAATGGTATCTTAGATATGGGGATAACATATGTTTAAGAAAAACACTACCACTTCCACATGGTCAACAAAAACCCCTTCTACTCACAGTCAAATAACTAAGTCCTGCAAATATGTAAACCAAACACGTCACTCGTCACGAGGTGCTACTGATTAGCTAAAGAAGGAGCTTGGAACTACAGTTTGGAAAAATTTACCACCCTATGAATGGTTTATATATAATGTGTAACTTTGATGAAGTATTGAAAAGTAAATTAGCATAATCATCCTTAATAACCCAAACATTTATACAGCCCATTAAGGCACGTTGTGAACAGTTACACTAACAGCAAGGCAAATGACACCATAACCAAAGAAAGAAGCAAGAACACCGATTAGAAGAAAAACCCATGGTGTATATTTGTTAGAAGCAATGCCTGGAAGTATATCAACATTTTCCCTCATTAGCAACACCGAGAATTTTAAGTTGTTGCTGAAAAGACCCAGTAGAGTTTTCAGAAAGTGGGAGTAAAGAGCGAAAGCATAGGCATTGCCGAAGGCGATTTGAACCCAAACTATCGCGATTTGTCAGATATTTAAAATATTCTAACATTCTACTAGAATATTCTAATATTCTATTAGAATATGTAAAAAAAAATTGTATTTTTTTTTTAAAATATAAATGACGAAAATAATTTTTGAAAAAATTCAATTATTTTGCATTTTCAAACTGCTAGTTTTATCTAAAAAATAGGTGGCTAAGATTGCGTCTAACGGTATCACAAAATAAGACCGTTTCACATGAACCTAACCTGTAATATATATATATATATATATATATATATATATATATATATATATATATATATATATATATATATATATATTAGTTATATTATGAATTTTAAGAGAAAAAAGTTACAAAACTTTTTGTATAATTATATATATATATATCATTAATATTTGCTAAAAGTTTGAAGACTTGAATTTGGAGCAAAATGACAATTTTAAAATATTAAATTAATCTATATACACTAATTTAAATTTTTTAAACTAGACACCAATATTAATTAATTTTTCCATTAAATGTATAAACATGCAATATAAATATAAGGCCAAAAACTATTATTTTCTTTAAAAATGGTTATTTTTTACATAATAACCAATAATATAATCTAATAATTATTTTCCACAAAGAAAATCGTTCGTCAAAAGAGCAATTTGTCGTCGCCGCTTTGTGCGGGCATATATATATATACATATATATATATATATATATATATATATATATATATATATATATATATATATATATATATATATATATATATATATATATATATATATATATATATATATATTGAAACGTCCCAAAAATACGGTCAGAAAATTCGTTTGTTAATCATTAATAAATCCATAAAGATCATCACCATAGTATAAACTCATAAACCATGTATATCAAAATATCATAATATCTGTCAACATATCAAAATCTCATATCAAATATTAGAGTAAATCTTCCAGGCTATAAAAAACTATGGTGTGTGCCATACGATCAGCCCGAGCCCTTCCCTTTGCTAGCTGAAGTACCTGAAACCAAACTGAAAACTATAAGCACGAAGCATATAACATACATCAGGCTTTCCCCAACATCGGATCGAAGCCTAGCACACATAACACGTAACATATAAGCTAACATGCATCGGGCTTATCCCGGCATCAGGCCTAGGGCAGGAACACATAAGACATAACATGAATGAATCAAAACGACATCAAACATACACATACTCATCTCGGGACCTCCCCGACATCGGACCAAAGTCCGGCTTATGCTAACATACATAAACAGGCCGACATTGGTGCCTTCGGCCCGTTCCTACTAGAGGAAAACTCACCTCTCAAACTCGTTGCTAAACTCGTGAATGTGGAATCTGTGCTGGATGTTCCCACGACCCCCCGACCAACTCTATACAATAAATACTTAGTCAGCAAACTCAAAATTTGTCTAAGGGTAAAATAACCATTTTACCCCTAGTCAAAGTCAATATTCTGAGTTGATCAACTCGCCCAGTCAACCTTTCAACTCGTCGAGTTCTTAAACTTTGAAATCCTGAAATCGCGACACAACTCTCCGAGTTGTTTCTACGACTCGTCGAGTCCTATCGAGCTGCTCATGCTCGCGACTTGGCAAGTCTACCCGTCAAGTCCCTTTATAGACTCGTCGAGTTCTACTATAAACTGAATCGGGTCAACACGACTCGATTCGTCGAGTTTCCCTCTGGACTCAACGAGTCCCTCTGTCAGTTTGGCCATCTTAATAGATTAAGCCCTTTCTCTCTAGATCTATAGACCGTACCTCAATTGTTTACTGAAATTACCTCAATTGCCCCGCTTCCAGAACCGGATAACACCCTTCCAGGGTGACACCTTCAGGACGACCATATCACCCTCTTGAAACTCTAAGGTCGAACGTCGCCTATCGGCATACCTCTTTTGCTGACTCTGAGCAGTTTGGAACTCCGGACCTGTTAGATCTGCTCTGTGATCTTGAGAACTACCTCAGTACTCCCCATGACCCTTTGACCGACCTCGCCCTAATAGATTGGGGTCCTACACTTCCTCCCATATATCATATCGAAGGGAGGTTGGTCTATGCTAGCGTGGTAACTGTTTTTATATGGAAATTCCGCTAATAGAAGATACGTATCCCAGCTGCCAACAAAATCCAAAACACATGCACACAACATGTCCTTGAGAGTCTGAATAGTCCTCACGCTCTCTGTTTGTCTGGGGGTGGAAAGCAGTGCTGAAATGGAGACGAGTACCCATCTCGTTGTGGAACCGCTTCCAAAATATGGAAGTAAAACGAATATCTTGGTCTGACACTACCGAGACAGGCACTCCATGTTGTGACACTACCTCTCACACATAGATCTCAGGCAACTTCTCAGCCGAGATGCTCTCCTGGATCGGTATGAAGTGGGCGCTCATGGTCAAATGATCCACGATGACCCATATTGAATCAACCACATATGTGGTCCTAGGAAGCTTGGTGATAAAATCCATAGTAATGTCCTCCCATTTCCACACAGGGATGTCTAACGGCTACATCTTGCTATGAGGCATTTGGTGCTCTGCCTTGACCTTCCTGCAGGTTAGGCATCTCTCTACGTACCATGCAACATCCTGCTTCATGAAGGGCCACCAATAATCAGGTCGAAGATCTATGTACATCTTCGTCGCCCAGGGATGGATGGAGAACCTGGATTTGTGAGCCTTATCCATAAATATCTGTCGTACTCCGCCTCAGTACAGTACCTAGACCCTCTCATGTAGCGTCAATAACTCATGACTATCGTAACCAAAAGAGGCCACCTGGCCTATAATCCGCTCGCACTTCCAGCCCTCCTCCATCAGGCCCTCAGCATGTGCTTCTCAGATCTGCTCTAGCAGTGCAGTAATCACTGTCATCCTCAGACAGATGCCTCGAATCGGAGTCGTTACAGCCTTGCGGCTCAAAGCGTCGGCCACTACGTTAGCCTTGCCCGGGTGGTAAAGGATCTCACAATCATAGTCCTTCACCACATCTAACAACCGACGCTACCTCATGTTTAGATTCGGAATATCCATGAGGCACCTCAAAACTCTTGTGGTCCGTGTAAATGGTACAGCAGACCCCGTAGAGGTAATGCCGTCAAATCTTGGGGTGAACTCCACAGCCCCCATCTGTAAATCATGTATCGGATAGTTATCCTCGTGAGGCTTCAACTACCTCGAAGCATAAGCTATCACATGACTCCGCTGCTTCAAAACTACTCCCAAGTCTATGATCGAAACATCATAGTAGACTATAAAGTCATCAACTCCCTCTGGCAAGGTGAAAATCGATGCCTCGCAGAACCGCTCTCTGAGCGTTTAGAAGGCTACTTGTTGCTCATATCCCCAACAGAAAACCACTGACTTCTTGGTCAGTCGGGTCAAAGGAACTGCAATCTTGGAGAAGTCCTAAATGAATCTCTGGTAATAACCCGCTAGACTCAGGAAACTCCGAATCTCAGTTGGAGACCTCAGAATCTCCCACTACATCACGACCTCTATCTTGGCCGGATCGACCAGAATAGCCTTCTGGTTGACAAGATGCCCAAGGAACTGCACGTCGCGCAACCAGAACTCCCACTTGGAGAACTAAGCAAAAAGACTCTCCCTCCTCAACGTCTCCAGCACCTCCCTCAGGTGCTCCTCGTTCTGCTACTAAGTCTTTGATTAAAGCATGATGTCATCAATGAACACTATTACAAATGGATCCAGCACTGGTCTGTACACTTGGTCCATGAGGTCCATGAACATGGACGGAGCATTAGTGAGCCTAAACGGCATCACCACGAACTCATAATGACCATAGTGAGTCCTAAAAGTTGTCTTATGTACATCATCGTCCCTGAATCTCATGTGGTGGTATCCTGACTGTAGATAAATCTTGGAGAACCAATATGCTCCTTGAATTTGGTCAAAAAAATCATCTATCCTCGAAACTAGGTAACGGTTCTTCAGCATTACCTTATTCAGTTCTTGGTAGTCTATACACATGCGATGTAACCCATCCTTCTTCTTCACAAACAGGATCAGGGCTCCCCATGGTGAACTACTCGGTCTGATAAAACCCTTGTCTAGTAACTCTGGCAGCTATGTAGACAACTCCTACATCTCGACAGGACCCAACCGATATGGTGCCTTGGCTATTGGAGGCACACCAGAACCAGTTCAATCCTAAACTCAACCTGTCCTTCAGGAGGTATCCAGGTAAATCCTCCGGGAATACGTTCGGGTACTCTCGTACTACCGATACATCATTAATCGTCGCCTTATCCTTATCTCAGGTATCCATGACATATGTGACATATCTCGCGCAACCCTACTGATGGTGGCGACTCGCCCTCACTGCTATACAGGAAACTAGTACGCAATGTGGCCTCTCTCCCTGTTCTACTAACGCTCTCCCACTAGTAATGCGAACCGTCACTAGTTGTTGCTTGTAGTAAATCACTGCCTCATTGGGGCTCAACCAATCCATACCCACTATAACCTCATTCCCACGTAGGGGGATAGGAAGCAGATCTACTAAAAACTGCTGATCGAATAACTGAAGCGTACATCCTCTTTGAACCCTTGTGCCCCTGATGCTCCTATCATTCTGCTATCTCCACATCTAGTGGGCAATCCAAATCCCATAGAGCTCCTACCAATCATTTTTTTAGTGTGAGCGACACTAAAGATTGGGTGACACCCGAATCAAACAATACCAAAGCTGATATAACGGTCACTAAGAACGATCCTATATCCAAATCATATAGACATAACTAATAATACATATTAGTAAAGAGATAAGAGAAAAATATATACCCATCACCACGTCAGGAGATGCTCTTGCCTCCCTGTAGTAAGCTAAAAAGTCGTGCTATGTGTCGTAGGTGCCTCAGCCAGGCCCTGATGGCCATCTTTAATCCTCAATGTGGCAGGAGAACGTGCTGCCACCTTCCCTGCTGCTGCTAAACTATGTCATTGGGACCACTTTTTTCCCCTTTGATTGTACTGAAAGCAAATCAGATATGATGCTATCGAATTGGTTGTAGTGGCTGAGCAATCTCAGCTCACATGACCAGTTTGGCTGCACTTATAGAAGCCCAAACTCCCCGCCTTACATGCACCCTCGTACATCCTGCCGCATTTTCCATAACCATTGTGGCTCTGCTCGCTCCAAAATCTATGATCTGATACCCTGGGCTTCTTCTCTGAAGTCCCTAACTGAACCCCCTCGGGTTTCCTTTTCCTCTCCATCTCTAAATCCAACTCTCTCTCCATCTCTCTCTCTGTCTCTCTCTCTAGAGCCCTAGCAATCATGTCATCCAACATCTTGCAGCTGGAACAGCTCATAAACTGGTGGACATGACTCTGCAACATCTCATGATACCTGGCATTTTTCATCTCCTCGTCGACCATGCACTGAAGAACGAGAAGGATCCACTTCTTAAACTTGGCGGTAATCTCCACTGTTGTCTTTGTCATCTGCTCAAGATCCTAAAACTCTCTGGAAAGCTGTTATACCTCTATCACAGGTGCAAACTTGGCCCCGAACCTGGCCGTAAAGTCACTCCAAGTCATAGCATCAAGAGATGCATCATCACCCATGGCATGTACGACCTCCTCCCACTAGTTACGTGCCCTGTCCTTCAGTAGACAAGACGCAAGTCGAACCTTGTCCTCCTCGGGACATCTACTGGTACGTAATGCGTTGGCAACATCCACCAACCATCTGGTGCTCGCTATGGGGTCTCGGGCCTTGTGGTAGTTGGGAGCTCCACAGGCTCTAAACTCCTTGAAAGTTAGTGTGCGTGACCCTATCATCGCCGCCACCTCAGTGTGGAAAGAACTCATCCTATCGTCCAAAAGCTCTAAGATGCCCTCCTTGATCGTGACAAAGATCACAGGAGTCTGATCTAGGATACTGCATGTGATCCCAGAGGAGATAAACTCCTTAGTCTGGTCATCTAGCTGCACGACTGCTGAGCCTGAGCTTGATCCCTCACCGGTGTCTGAATTGCCGACTGGCCTAGTGTGTAAAACCACCATTCTGAAAAACACATCATAACAACTTCAAAATACTAATCATATCTCGAGGGATCACACATACTACAAGTTTCCTAAATTCATCTCAAACATCCTTTATTTGAGTACAGAACCTCTGCTTTCAGTAGTACGGACCATACTACCTTCCACATTTATCCGTACTTTCCTCACGAACTACATTGACTTCACCAAGTCCCTTCTTCTACTAATGCTTCACACGCTACTCTCATCCTAGGCTTTCCCTAGGGTAATCACTATCCCACTCTCCCCATCAGTTGCATAAGAAGTCCCTGCTATCTTCCGTAACTAGCTCGCGGAGACTATTATATATCACTCAAAGTAGATAATTCTTCGAATGAAAGGTTGTAACATCCCAAAAATCACAACTAAAATTTTCTTTTTAAGACTTTACCAAAACCATATTCATAAAAAGCGTATCATAAATCATAACATAATTTCATAGCATTAATTCGAAATACAAATTTATTATCAGAGTAAAACATCCCAGGCTAGCTGACTATGGTATGTGCACTGCAATCTTTCCGAGCTCCTCTTTTGAAAACTGAGTACCTGAAACCAAAAACTGAAACTGTAAGCACGAAGCTTAGTGAGCTCCCCCAAACTACCACATACCATACAATAACATATAAAGCACATACTAGGCCTTGCCCACTGCATCGGACCGAGGTCCGGACTAACTGGGCCCTTGCCCCTGCATCGGACCGAAGTCCGGAAACTGACTGGGACCTTGTCCCCTCCATCGGAACAAAGTCCAGACTAAATGGGGCCTTGCCCCTGCATCAGACCGAAGTCCAGAAACTGACTGGGACCTTGTCCCCTACATCGGACCGAAGTCCGGAAACTAACTGAACATAGCATAGCATAACATATCAACTAGCATGAACACATATACTGCATACTGCATCGGGCTGTAGCCCGGAACACATAACACATAAATCCTGTCTGAGCCACGAAGGCATCAAACATACTAACTACTGCATCGGACTGATGTCCGGAAACTGCTACTAGCTAAACGGGCCGGCATTGTGGCCTTAGACCCGTTCTTACTGGTAGGAAACTCACCTGAACTGCTGAATTCTGCTGGACCCTCGGACTACTAACCAACCACCGTCTGAAACGCTGCTCCTCTAACTCTCCGAGCTACCAATAACAAAGTGACACTTAGCCTGACAGTCCTCTAAAAGTCAACTAACTCAACTCCGATCAAAGTCAAAGTCCTGGCTAAAGTCAACCTTCCATGTTGACCCTACTCGCCGAGTCATTCTACTGACTCGCCGAGTTCACTGATTTCCGAGTTCTGTCCTGTCCAACTCACTGAGTCCCCACTCAACTCACTAATCGGAGCCTTGAATCGAAGGGTTTGGGGTTCCGCAACTTGACTCGCCGAGTCCAAGAACAGACTCGCCGAGTCCAAGGCAATCTTCAACAGACTCGCCGAGTTGTTCATCCAACTCGTCGAGTTCATCTCCATCTTCATACTACTCGCCGAGTCCACTCAAAGGACTCACCGAGTTTATTCAGTCCTTAATCCATGCAGTGGCTTTTCGAGCCAAACAGGGCTTCCAACTCACAGATCCATACTTCTAAGGCCTATCCCTCACGTAAAGTGGCAAACTTTACGTGTAGATCAAGAGATCTAAGCTTAAAACAATCCAAACTAGGGTTTAAGACAAAGAGGCTTCACTATCAACCCAAAAAACAGATGCTTTATGACTTTCTAGGCCAAGATACACTTATATCTGAAGTAGCAACTTCAGATCTGGGCTTCTAACTCGAAATAGCTCTTAAGCATGGCCTAAAAGCTCCAAATCTCATAGCCAAGGTTGATTTATTATGCAAAAGAGGGAAGGTAACGATTTATTACCTTTAAATGCTCAGAAATGTTCCCCGAACTCTGGATCCAAGGCTCCCATCTTTCTCCACAATGAGTATCCTCTCTCTCAAGTTCCAAAGAGCTTCACCAAGGGTTAGATCTTGCTCCAAAACGATTATGGTGGCTAGCGTTTATTGTTATGTGCTAGAGAGGCAGTAAAGGAACCCTAGGGGAGAGAATGAGATGTTTAAATAAGCTCCAAGTCCCGGATTTAGGATTTTCCTTGTTCAGAACAGACTCGCCGAGTCACCTTGGCCGACTCGCCGAGTCGGTCGCTTACTCCTGGACCCAGACCCCGCTCGGACTTGCCGAGTCCCTCCTTGGACTCGCCGAGTCCCCCCTTAAAATTGGGGTTTTCTCTCTTTTCTTGGCTTTCCAAACTTTGGGTGTTACAACTCTCCCCCACTTAAACTAAACTTCATCCTCGAAGTTTGCTACGATCCACCGACTGCGATCTGCCTTCAATACCCCACCGTTCATTCTAACACTAGCTGCCTACCTTCGCTGGCCTCCCGCTCAGTCATTCAAACCAATGCCAATCCTTACAGATAATAATCTCGGGTCCATCCTGACCCTGAACATTCTTGAAATGCAACTCACTCAACCGACACTCTGTCTGATAATCTTCCAAATACTGCACTGACCCCGTAGGGGTTCACCCCTTCTTTCCTTGCACGATTTCCTTGCCTTCGCAAGGCAATGCTCCATAACCACCTATCTACTCTGCCACTGCGAAGACCCTATCTCCACCAAATCTATTACTCCCGCTACTCCCAGTACGGGTCATCGTCGCCAGTATCCACTGCGCATTCTGTCTACTATCATACGATGTCGCGCACTCCACGAACAACTGACTGAAAATTCCGCTATTCCATATCTGGCTTCCGGATGAACTGTGACCACCCAGGTCCAACTAATATGGCTGAACTTGCAGTCCGACACCAAATTAATACTACCTAAAGTACTGCAACTATCTGAAACACAGAACTGCCTGAAACACTGAACTACCTGAAACACTGAATTGCCTGAAACACTGAACTGCCTGAAACACTGAACTGTCTGAATCACTTAACTGCCTGAAACACTGAACTGCCTGAAACACTGGACTGCCTGAAACACTGAACTGCCTGAAACATTGAACTGCCTGAAACACTGAACTGCCTGAAACACTGAACTGCCTGAAAGACTGAACTGCCTGAAACACTGAACTGCCTGAATCACTGAACTTCCTGAAACACTGAACTGCCTGAAACACTGAACTGCCTGAAACACTAAACTGATGGATACTACTGCTTCTCCCCTGCGTCCAGACAACGCGTTCACGCTATCTACTAACCTGGCGAATGCTACAGCTACACCCGTAGACCTACAACTCTCTAATACTGTCTGGCTGCTAGTGAATGCTACGACTACCCCCGCAGACTGACAACACTACTACTACTGTCTGGCTGCTAGTGAATGCTACATCTACCCTCGCAGGCTTACATCACTTTACTATCTTACTGCTTACCAATCACTAATCCGAGGACTTCCTAATTATTCCTAGTTCTGCTAGCAATTCGTCATCCTGACTTCTCAAAATCAGTCCTCAATCATCAGATGCCACATCAACCTTGACATCTTGTATACTTGACGAAATTAGCGTTCCGTCGAGGAATTCTTCGACTTGGTTGCCAAACCAATCGTCTACTAATCCAGAAACATGAAACTAACATTGGGAAGTTTCCAAACTTCCAACTCTTGAACCCACACAACCCTACATGCTGTCTCTACCACTGACTACAACCACGGAACCAACTCTTGCTAACCGTTCTCAAGGTCCTCCTTTCCGACTCACACGAGTCCTACAGGCGACCCTTCACCGAAATCCGAACCACATTCTCACCATTACCATTTATACGCACAGATCAATGGGGAGTTTGTCAAACTCCCACCCTGAACTACTCAATCCGTCAAACACTGAACTACTTCTTTTCTGTCTCAAAACTCACGTACTCGTTCTGGATTTGCATGCTCTTACCCTGGTACACTCGGAGAATTCCCCCCCCCCCCACTTTGATCCTGCTTACACCTTGATGCTCAGAAAAGAGAAGTCCCAATCCTTACTACCATTCCAAAATCAATCCGTTGAGGAATCCCAAGCTTACCATAGCTAGGGATCTAACCTGTCCATTCTAAAACTTATACGGCTCCAAACTAGCGAGACATACTGAGTCCCTCCAAGGCATGCTACAGTTACTGCACCCTAAGTGACCTTCTCTAATAGAACTCATCCCTTAGCCATTATCCAAATATCTAGGGTATGCAGATGGCATATAACTCGATCACAATCAACCCACTCAAAATAAAATACTCATACAGATAATGATGCAGAACCATAACAATATAGTCATAACATAAGCTGACAAAAACAGGAAGATTCATACCCACGTCCTGCTCTAAAGAACCCCCAAATCCCCCTTCCTTTCGATGCCTCCGATGACACTGAGGCTGCTCCTCCCGCTGAGCGGGGTAATTTTCCCTGACATGACCAGGCTGATGACAACGATGGCATAACTCTACTCCTATTGTGCATTCTTAGCGTCTATGACCCTTCCATCCGCATATGCCGCACTTAGACTTGCTACGCATGCCAGCCCATGATCCCTTCTTGCTCGTGCAACCATCTCGACCCTGCGGGCCCCTTACACCAACTACGACAGTGTCCGACTGCCCATCCTGCCGAACTAGACCAAAAGATTGCATCCTCTTCCTTAGCTGACTATCCGAGCCAATCTCCCATTCTTGGGTCATAATGACCATTTCACCCATTTCCTGGACAGCTGAGGTCCGCCTTTCAATCCCGACGACCACTCTATGGGTGATATGCCCAATGGTGTTTGGTAACTCTTCCTGGAGAGCCCGCGAAACCTCTGCAGCAATCCAATCCTATAAATGACCTTCCTGAAAACATGATGCACCATTCGCTTTTGACCCCAATCTACAAAAGCTAGTGGTAGGATCCTCCTTCCAGAAAGATCCCAGAGACCCACAAGCTTCGGGCTCCGGATGAGCCCCCACCTGCTCTGCTACAATCTCGGCCTGGAGGGCCCCGAGGCGGCTATCCAAAATCTCCACAATAGCCTCCTTAACTGAATCAAAAATCACAGGAGTATGATCAATGATGTTGCGCATGATTTCTGCTGAAATAAACTTTCTTGTCCAGTCATCAATCTGTCCAACTCCAGAGTCAGAGCCAGATCCCTTTCCGACACTTGAACTACCCAGTGATATCTCTCGCAACGTCACCATGCTGAAAATGTAACCCAATCACTATCAAAATACTTATCACTACTGAGAGACCAAACACATGCACTACCAGGTTCCCAATCTTGTCTCGGCCTTTCCCGAATCGAGTATGGATCCTCTGCTTTCAGTAGTATGGGCCCATACTACCTTCCACATCTATCCGTACTTTCCTCAAGAACTGCCTTGACTCCACCAGGTCCCTTTCTACTACTTCTACTCCAGTACTACCTCATCCTAGGTTGACCCTAAGGAAACCTCTGACTCAACTCAAACCAGTCCTCAACTGCTGAAGGCCTCCTCACGATGCCAATTAGCCATCACCTGGATACCATCACATGTGACGAGGCTCAGATAATCCTTCGAGTAACAGATTCGTCCCTACAACGGTTAGACTCAAACGAGAGCTGCGCAATAGGGCCAAATCCAGCACTCTGAGATTATTCAACCCTGATCACATGTGACGTGATGTATCCACCTAATGGCTAACTCCCATCACTCCGAATCCCACAATGCACAAAGCAAGCAGCAGTCATACAAAGGGAAAATCTAACCATAACATACTCAAGCAATCATATCCACATAGCAAGAATCTGAATTAGCATGCAACACAACTCATAAACTCAGGCATACCCTAAACAGGCTATCCTACTACTATCTATTCAGCACTATCATGCAGATCAAAAGCACATATGATAGGCACATAAGGCATCATCCCTAGATCCTTAGTCAAGCAATCATGCCCACTGCATCGGACCGAGGTCCGGACTAACTGGGGCCTTGCCCCTTGCATCGGACCAAAGTCCAGAAACTGACTGGGACCTCGTCCCCTCCATCAGACTGAAGCCCGGACTAACTGGGGCCTTGCCCCTGCATCGGACCGAAGTCCGGAAACTGACTGGGACCTTGTCACCTGCATCGGACCGAAGTCCGGACTAACTGGGGCCTTGCCCCCTGCATCGGACCGAAGTCCGGAAACTAACTGAACATAGCATAGCATAACATATCAACTAGCATGAACACATATACTGAATACTGCATCGGGCCGTAGCCCGGAACACATAACACATAAATCCTGTCTGAGCCACAAAGGCATTAAACATACTAACTACTGCATCGGACCGAATTCCGGAAACTGCTACTAGCTAAACGGGCCAGCATTATGGCCTTAGACCCGTTCTTACTGGAAGGAAACTCACCTGAACTGCTGAATTCTAATGGACCCTCGGATTGCTAACCAACCACCATCTGAAACGCTGCTCCTCTAACTCTCCGAGCTACCAATAACAAAGCGTCACTTAGCCGGACAGTCCTCTAAAAGTCAACTAACTCAACTTCGATCAAAGTCAAAGTCCTGGCCAAAGTCACCTTCCATGTTGACCCTACTCGTCGAGTCATTCTACTGACTCTCTGAGTTCACTAATTTCCGAGTTCTGTCCTGTCCAACTCACTGAGTCCCTACTCAACTCACTAATCTGAGCCTTGACTCAAAGGGTTTGGGGTTCCGCGACTTGACTCGCCGAGTCCAAGGCAATCTTCAACAGACTCGCCGAGTTGTTCATCCAACTCGTCGAGTTCATCTCCATCTTCATACTACTCGCCGAGTCCACTCAAAGGACTCGCTGAGTCTATTCAGTCCTTAATCCATGCAGTGGCTTTTCGAGCCAAACAGGGCTTCCAACTCACAGATCCATACTTCTAAGGCCTATCCCTCATGTAAAGTGGCAAACTTTACGTGTAGATCAAGAGATCTAAGGTTAAAACAATCTAAACTAGGGTTTAAGACAAAGAGGCTTCACTATCAACCCAAAAAACAGATGCTTTATGACTTTCTAGGCTAAGATACACTTAGATCTGAAGTAGCAACTTTAGATCTGGGCTTCTAACTCGAAATAGCTCTTATGCATGGCCTAAAAGCTCCAAATCTCATAGCCAAGGTTGATCTATTAAGCAAAAGAGGGAAGATAACGATTTATTACCTTTAAATGCTCAGAAATTATCCCCCAACTTTGGATCCAAGGCTCCCTTCTTGCTCCATAATGACTATCCTCTCTCTCAAGCTCCAAAGAGCTTCACCAAGGGTTAGATCTTGCTCCAAAACGATTATGGTGGCTAGGGTTTATTGTTTTGTGCTAGAGAGGCGGTAAAGGATCCCTAGGGGAGAGAATGAGACTTTTAAATGAGCTCCAAGTCTCGGATTTAGGGTTTTCCTCGTTTAGAACAGACTCGCCGAGTCACCTTGGCCGACTCGCCGAGTCGGTCGCTTACTCCTCGACCCGGACCCCGCTCGGACTCGCCGAGTCCCTCCTTGGACTCACCGTGTCTCCCCTTAAAATTGGGGTTTTCTCTCGTTTCTTGTCTTTCCAAACTTTGGGTGTTACAAAGGTTCTACCCTACAAAGGTTAGACTAAAACGAGAGCTGCAAAATAAGGCTAAACCTAACCTTCTAAAATTATTTAGTCCTTGTAACATGTAACTTAACATATTCGTCCACTACTTAGGAAAAGATAGCTAGATGTAACGCCCGCAAATCCGGGCTAGTCAAATTAGAGGCAATAGGGGTCAAAAAACGACTTTTCGACAAAATATTATATAGAATAAATAATCTTAACCAAGTTGTAGTATATGTCACGAGGTTTCCGTACATATAAAGAACGCCAAAATCCGAGTTATAACGAAAAAGTTATGACCCGTCCAAGTTTCGCAACAAAACCGGCACGATACCGGAAAGCGTAAATAGTGAATTTACGATAGAGCGAGATTTAGCCTTAATGATCTAAACGGAAGTCGTATAATATGTTAAACTAAGAACATCGATAAAAAGAACGCCCAAATCTGACTCCGTATGAAGAAGTTATGATTTTTCGAAGTTTCGAGTTAGTAGTGTACAACCCGAAATTCGAATATTAGATCGAGCGGTTTTTAGCCGACATGACCTGAACGAGAATCGAAGGTCTCAATAAGAGCAGAATAACGAGAAAAAGATGGGCAAAAACGGACATCGGATGAAGAAGTTATGAGAATTTAACGGACCAATCCTGTCCCGGCCTGTTAATAATACAAAATTTAAAATTGAGCCAAAAATTAGCCGACGGAGTCTAAATAAAAGTTGTAGATTATATTCCCACCTTCGTGTGGATATAAAGAACGTTAAAAACGGAGCTCGTATGAAGAAGATACGGATTTTTGAAGTTGTAACTCGAAATTGCGAAACTGGTGCGAGGGTGATAAAAGCCAGCGAAGGCTGCCGACTTTCTTGCACATTTTTCACTTCTCTCTCTAATTACTTTCTCTCTATAAGGTCCCAAACCACTCCTAAGCCCTAGGTAAAACCCCTAGCACCCTTGGGAAGCCCCGAGGCTGCCGGAGTCCCGAGAAAAAGGATTTTTTCGGTTTCGAAACGCTGCTCCAATTAAGTCTCGGTTTTCGATAAAATTCACTGTAAGTGTACTACGCTTACACAATTTTTAATATAGCTTTCAAATAATTATAGGAATGTTATTAGATCCTTAAAATAATTATTTGGGATATTATTATGAGTTATATCGAGTATTATTAACGCTTAATAATACTCGGACTAATGAATTTGTCGTGGTTATCGTTAGACTAAACCCTAGTGGTATCGATACTAGGTTTTATCGAAGGAATATCGTTTTGAGAGTATCGAAGCGCTGTCCGAGTGCTGAGTCACCACCTACTCATGTGAGTGCATAGTTACTTTCATCTTACACATAGATATGAAGTATTTTAATATAAATTACGTGTTATGTGTGCATATTGTTTGAATACTTGTTGTCTATGCTGGATGAATGATTTATACGTGTTTTAAATGATTTAAACTGTATAGTTATTTTATATCTACAAATATCATGGGATAAAACATGGGTAGACGAAATAGTTGGTAGGTGATGAAATAAAATAATACGGTGATGATAGATAGGTGATTATGAATCGGTGATGTAAGATACTACAACCTTGTCCGACAATTTGGAGATGTAGTCATATACCAGATTATAGATGGCAACCACGGACTATCATAGACAACCCCGTGGAAACACCAGCGGGCTAGTAACCTGTAGGTGATGAATTACTAGTTCAGGCGATGTTGTAACTACGTATTCATGTGATGATAGTCTAACCCTTATTATGAATTACGATTCCAGGCGATGTTGTGGCTACGTATTCATGTGATAATAGACTAACCCTTATCATGATTTACAAGTCCAGGCAATGTTGTGGCTGCGTAATCATGCGATGATACCCTAACTCTTGCTAGACACATATTGAGGGAGTAATCCCTGGATTAGTATTGTCTATGCAATGTAGGCGATGATCCTTAGGTAAAGTTCGTAGCAACAATCATATAAGGAAATACGATGTAAGGAGATGAGAAGTAAATATGATATAGGAGATGACCCTTGAGATAATATCTTTAGGGAAGAATAAAAGAAGATAATGGGGATGGGTAATTGGGTTGATTGTTTGATTGTTTAAACATAATAATTATATTATTGTGGGTTGAAAACCCTATGTACTCACCAGGTTTCCCAACCTGACCCACTCAGTTTATTTACATCACAGGTGGCGATATGAAGTGACATTACACTGAGAGATTTAAAGAGATGTAGATCACTAGTGTAAATAATTGTAAGTTCTGTTTATGCTTATGTTTCTGTATTAACGATGACATCCCAAACGTTTTAAGATGAATAAAAATACGTTTCTTCGAAAATATTTTAATAAAGCATTTATCATGTTTTTCTGGGAACAAATTCCTTAACCTTTTTATAAAATGAAGTACTCTGATTTTTATAAAGCATAAACAAAATCGGTCTTTTCTGGCCGTGATTTTGGGGATGTCACAGTTGGTATCAGAGCATTAGTTTAAGTGAACTAGGAATATGGATTTATTTCTAGACTTAAACTTAGAATGCTAAGCGATGATTGTGAGGTGTGAGCACTAGCTTATTTTAGGAATGATGCCTAAATTGCTTTTATGTGCTAAATGCTTTGCGCATGATATGATTTGTTCGGATCTATGGTCTGTTGCCGACCGGATCTGGAAACCTTATGTGTTTAGGATTCTAAGCGTTTAACTACGATATTAGAACTAGCATATAAACGTTTCGGGGTGATAAGGATGATTTAAGACGTCAATCCTAAATTAAGATCTAGATTCACCTTATTCGGTGTATAGATCAATATGGCAAAAACCCGTAGTGGAGCTAGGAATACAAATGGAGATAGGAACCAACCCCCAGTGGTTCAGCAAATACCTATTGTTGAAGAAGTTGCACCTGAGCCAGTCACCATGGCTGGAGCTCAAGCCATGATTCAGGCTATGTTAGCTGAACAAAGGGAAGAAATGAGACGGATGTTGAATAGGGACGAACCTGCCGTACATGTTGAACCGACGGAGCCAGTTCCCGAGCAATCCGAGGAAGGGAACTACAACCGCCAAGTGAGTCAAGTAGGGACTCAAGGTGAGCAAAGGGATGACCCAGAAGGGAGAAACAACAAGGATAGGCGGATGTACAAGAATTTCTTTGGTGCGAAACCACCAAGTCTCTCAGGAAGCCCAAAGCCGGTTGAGATTATGGATTGGATCTCTGAGATGGAGATGGTGTTTGAGAGCTGCAGCTATAATGAGAAATAGAAGACTGTCTTCGCAGTAAGACAGCTGAAAACTGGAGTCTTGAGCTGGTGGAAGCTATTGGCAGATATGATGCCATGAGGAGAAGCCTTAAGGATGTTGTGGGAAGAGTTTTTGGAACAGTTGAAAATTCAGTACTGCTCGGAGGTAGATCTGATAGAACTAAACAATGAGTTTCAGAATCTAAAGAAAGGGAAGATGAGTGTTGATGAGTATGCCACTGCATTCGCCGAGAGGATGAAGCTATTCCCCTACTTGGTGCCTACTGAACTCTCCAAGATTAATAGGTTTGCTAACGGACTACCCACTGACTTTGGCCCAATGGTCAAAATGGCAACTACCTTGAAAGCAGCTGTTAGGGCAGCTAAGAACGTAGAGGCCCAGATAAGAGAAAAGGGTCTAGAAAAAGATAAGGTAGGAGAGAAGCGGAAGTTTGAAGGATCTTCAAGGTCCAATAAGGAAAGCAAATTCTCAAAGCTTGGAGGAGGAGATGGAGGTGAAGCGAGATGGTGTGATAAATGCAAGAAGAAGCATGGTGGGAAGTGCAACGAGGAAGTGACTTGTTACAAGTGTGGGAGGACTGGTCACTATTCCAAGGACTGCACACATGATGATAAAGTATGTTACGGATGTGGAGGCAAGGGGCACATGTCCAGAGACTGCCCAAGGAAAAATAAAGCAGCAAGACCAGAAACGCCACCAAGGCCAAGGGCATTTCACATGATCCTCGACGAAGCAGAGAACCATGCGAGGAATCAAGAATGAGGACTTCTTACCCGAGGATCGGATTATGCAGTAGTCATAGTTTGGTATGATGTAGCCTAGTAGAGACATAGTCTAGGGTGAACTTGAACACCTATGTAATCGTTTCAAGAAATGATATAAAACCTTCGTTTTGTTATCTGATGTGTTGAATGCTTATATGAATTGTTGCATGTTGACTTGGGAAACTGCGATACAATACTTGGGATGAGTAGGAGTAGGTGGGAATGGTAGTAGAGGCCTATACTACCGGAAGCACAGGACTCACACTTGGATCAGTGAAAGTCACAAGGTTACCAAGAAGCTAGTAATTGATTTCGTTTTATTCAAGTGTGTTGTTACCATTGTTTCGGTAATGACTAAGAAGATTGCTGATATTCTGACCCTAGTGGTCATATCCCATTGAGTCCGACTACGATGAATAGGTTACATGGTTTAGAGAACCAAGTTTGATGTAGCGTCCGACTTAAACCAAACGGTTGAAATCAAAGCGATCAATAGAAGTATCGCACTCGTTGTTAAAGAAGTTGGTAGCTAGAAATGCCAAATGTTAAAGTGTGATTATATCACATTAGAACATGAAGGAAGGCATAGCTTGTTTAACTATAAGAGACCTAAGTCTAAGTGTTGCAACATACGATGATAGGTCATTAGAATATGACACATCGATCCATAGTAGTAATAAAAGAAATCATCTCAAGTTCGTATCCAGTAAGGATTGAGATTGTGACTTGAAGGTCATAATTGGGAATCTAGCCTGTGGTAGAGAGCAGGTGCACGATCGAATACTCTTACAGTAAATGAGATTAAGAGATAGACTTGAAGGAATGTAGAAGTTATAATTATTACCTAGGATGAAGAGATGACGCATGGAGTCATTATACGACCCTGTTTCGTTGATAATTCCGGGAAGTTATCATCCTAAGGGGGAGATAATTGTAACGCCCGCAAATCCAGGCTAGTCAAATTAGAGGCAATAGGGGTCAAAAAACGACTTTTCGACAAAAGATTATTTAGAATAAATAATCTTAACCAAGTTGTAGTATATATCACAAGGTTTCCGTACATATAAAGAACGCCGAAATCCGAGTTATAACGAAGAAGTTATGACCCATCGAAGTTTCGCGACAAAACCAGCACGATACCGGAAAGCGTAAATAGTGAATTTACGATAGAGCGAGATTTAGCCTTACCGATCTAAACGGAAGTCGTATAATATGTTAAACTAAGAACATCAATAAAAAGAACGCCCAAATCTGACTTCGTATGAAGAAGTTATGATTTTTCGAAGTTTCGAGTTAGCAGTGTACAACCCGAAATTCGAATATTAGATCGAGCGGTTTATAGCCGATATGACCTGCATGAGAATCGAATATCTCGATAAGAGTAGCATAACGAGAAAAAGATGGGCGAAAACGAACATCGGATGAAGAAGTTATGAGAATTTAACGGACCAATCCTGTTCCGGCCTGTTAATAATATAAAATTTAAAATCGAGCCAAAAATTAGCTGGCGGAGTCTAAACAAAAGTTGTAGATTACGTTCCCACCTTCGCGTGGATATAAAGAACGTTAAAAACGGAGCTCGTATGAAGAAGATACGGATTTTTTAAGTTGTAACTCGAAAATGCGAAACTGGTGCGAGGGTGATGACGTGGCTCGATCAGGGCCATAGCTTGGTAGTCACGGTCTGGTCTTCGGATTCGAACACCTCGCCTCGCTACATCTCGCGTACGAAGGGAAGGCCCCGCGTCCGAGTACGCCCCACGTCGGAAGAAGGCTACGCCCAACGGACTTCGGATTGAACGGTTCCGGAGCATGCCACGATGACCCATCCGAGGAGTGCCACCTGTTGATCTTATCCGAGGAGTACGCCCAGTGTACCCTCGGTACGCCCCGCATAAGGTCCGAACTTTGGCCTATAAAAGCCAACGAAGGCTGCCGACTTTCTTGCACATTTTTCACTTCTCTCTCAAATTACTTTCTCTCTCTAAGGTCCCAAACCACTCCTAAGCCCTAGGTAAAACCCCTAGCACCCTAGGGAAGCCCCGAGGCTCCCGGAGTCCCGAGAAAAAGGAGTTTTTCGGTTTCGAAACGCTGCACCAATTAAGTCCCGGTTTTCGATAAAATTCACTGTAAGTGTGCTACGCTTACGCAATTTTTAATATAGCTTTCAAATAATTATAGGAATGTTATTAGGTCCTTAAAATAATTATTTGGGCTATTATTATGAGTTATATCGAGTATTAATAACGCTTAATAATACTTGGACTAATGAATTTGTCGCGGTTATCGTTAGACTAAACCCTAATGGTATCGATACTAGGTTTTATCGAAGGAATATCGTTTTGAGAGTATCGAAGCGCTGTCCGAGTGCTGAGTCACCACCTACTCAGGTGAGTGCATAGTTACTTTCATCTTACACATAGATATGAAGTATTTTAATATAAATTACGTGTTATGTGTGCATATTGTTTGAATACTTGTTGTCTACGCTGGATGAATGATTTATACATGTTTTAAATGATTTAAACTGTATAGTTATTTTATATCTACAAATACAATGGGATAAAACATGGGTAGATGAAATAGTTGGTAGGTGATGAAATAAAATAATGAGAGATAGGTGATGATAGGAAGGTGATGATAGATAGGCGATTATGAATCGGTGATGTAAGATACTACAACCTTGTCCGACAATTTGGAGATGTAGTCATCTACCAGACTATAGATGGCAACCACGGACTATCATAGACAACCCCATAGAAACACTAGCGGGCTAGTAACCTGGAGGTGATGAATTACGAGTTCAGACGATGTTGTAACTACGTATTCATGCGATGATACTTATTATGAATTACGAGTCCAGGTGATGTTGTGGCTACGTATTCATGTGATGATAGACTAACCCTTATCATGATTTACAAGTCCAGGCGATGTTGTGGCTGCGTAATCATGCGATGATACCCTAACTCTTGCTAGACACATATTGAGGGAGTAATCCCCGAATTAGTATTGTCTATGCAATGTAGGCGATGATCCTTAGGTAAAGTTCATAGGAACAATCATATAAGGAAATACGATGTAAGGAGATGAGAAGTAAATATGATATAGGAGATAACCCTTGAGATAATATCTTTAGGGAAGACTAAAAGAAGATAATGGGAATGCGTAATTGGGTTGATTGTTTGATTGTTTAAACATAATAATTATATTATTGTGGGTTGAAAACCCTATGTACTCACCAGGTTTCCCATCCTGACCCACTCAGTTTATTTACAACACAGGTGGCGATATGAAGTGACATCACACTGAGAGATTTAAAGAGATATACATCACTAGTGTAAATAATTGTAACTTCTGTTTATGCTTATGTTTCTGTATTAACGATGACATCCCAAACATTTTAAGATGAATAAAAATACGTTTCTTCGAAAATGTTTTAATAACGTATTTATCACGTTTTTCTGGAAACAAATTCCGCAACCTTTTTATAAAATGAAGTACTCTGATTTTTATAAAGCATAAACAAAATCGGTGTTTTCTGGCCGTGATTTTGGGGATGTCACACTAGAACTCCTAAAAGCAAAAAGCGAGCAGCATTCGAGAATTAAGTACACATAATCAAGCATATACTACTCAGGCTATCATACCGACTAATTTGTACTAGCATGGAGTTCATAAATCTGGTACACATATAACAGGCACATAAGGCATCCTTCCAAGGTCTTTAGTCATAATCTAGCATGCAGTTCTCATAAAACTGATACACATATCATAACAATTACTTGTATGTGTAATTTAGGAGTGCTTACTTGAGCTTGGTTGATTGCATGCACCACACCTTTTTCTCTTTTTCAAAATTGTTTTTGCTTTTTCTAAAACTCTTTCGTTTTCTCAAAATCCTTTTAGAAAAATGATTTTTCTTTTGAAAAATTATATACCGGTTCCTTAGTTTGAGTTCAGACACACCCGAAAGTGTGCCCGCATACCTCAAACCAAGGCTCTGATTCCAACTTGAAACGTCCCAAAAATACATTCCAAAAATTTTGATTGTAAATTATTAATAAAACCATAAAGATCATGACCATAGTATAAAATCATAAACCATGTATCTCAAAATATCATAATATTTTTCAACATATCAAAATCTCATATAAAATATAAGAGTAAATCTCCCAGACTAGAAAAACGGTGGTGTGTGCCATGCGATCATCCGGATCCCTACCCATTGCTAGTTGAAGTACCTGAAACCAAACTGATAACTGTAAGCACGAAGCTTAGTGATCTCCCACGGACTACCACATACCATACACATATATAATAATAGATAACAAAATTATGGGACACCACCCAGCTGCATCGGGACGAACCCGGAATTGGCTTACATGGCATCAGAATCCTCCCCGACATCGGGCTCACCCCTGCATCTGACCATGTATGGAATTAGTCACACCCAGTCATCGGGCTTGCCCCGACACTTGGCTTACCCCGACACAAACACAACACATCATATATCATAAACACATAACATAAGCATATAACATACATCGGGCTTTCCCCGGCATCGGACCGAAGCTCAGAACACATAACAGATAACATATAAGCTAACATGCATCAAGCTTATCTCGATATCAGGTATAGGCCCGAAACACATAACACATAACATGCAAGAATCACAAAGACATCAAGTATACATATACTCTTCTCGGGACTGCCCCAGCATCGGACCGAAGTTCAGAACACATAATGTGCATCGGGCTAGCCCCAAAATCGGACTGAAGTTCGGCTTAAGCTAACATACATAAAAAGGACGATATTAATGCCTTCGGCCCATTCCTACTTGAGGAAAACTCACCTCTCGTAATGGATGTTGAACTCGTGCGTGAGGAATCTCAGCTGGCTGTTCCCACGACTCCCCGATAAACTCTATACAATAAATACTTTGTCAGCAAACTGTAAATTTCTCTAATGGTAAAATGACCATTTTACCCCTAGTAAAAGTCAAATGCTCTGGTCAAAGTCAACATTCTTAGTTGACCAACTTTTCGAGTTAACCTTTCAACTCGTCGAGTTCTTAAACTTTGAAATCCTGAAATCGCAGTATAACTCGCCGAGTCGTTCCTACAACTTGTCGAGTCCTATTGAGTTGCTCATGCTCGCGACTTGGCAAGTCTACTCGTCGAGTCCCTTTACAGACTCGTTGAGATCAACTATAAACTTAATCGGGACAACACGACTCGACTCGTCGAGTTCCCCTCTAGACTCGACGAGTCCCTCTGTCTGTTTGGCCATCTTAACTGATTAAGCCCTTTCTCTCTAGATCTAAAGCCGCAAAAATATCAGTTTACCACATAAAGTCTCGAGCTTGCTTCCATGCATGGCCCGTTTGGGGCTAAAAAGGCCATAATAACATCCTTAGGGTTTGCATGAGACTCAAATGGCATAAGGTTTGCACCGTTATGCCTTTACAGTCCTTAATGACTCTAGATCTGAAAGTATAATCCACTTGGGACATCCATGGCTCACAAATCATGCTACTTGCACAAGAACCCCATAAAAGTGACCACAAAAAGATCTAATGAACTATATGGCAAGTTAACGCTTGATTACTAGAAAGTGATGAGGATGGAACAAAATCCATGGATCTATAACTTTCTTCTTGAACCTTCAAGCTCTTTCTTCTTCTTCTTCTTCTTCTAGGCTTCAAGAACACAAACATACTCAAAGATGGCTCACACATTCAAGAGAAGCTTTAGGATTTCGTGGACTAGGGTTTGGGACAAGGAGGTTGTGAATGACGCCAAGGGGTGAGGGTTATGATGCTTAAATAAGGTGCAAAACCCTAACATTAGGGTTTCACTTTGGACATGCTACTCATCAAGTCGGGAGTCTCAACACGCCGAGTAGGTGACTTAAACCCTATGCGTAATCTGCCCTCTACTCGATGAGTCGGGGCCACCAACTCGTCGAGTCCTTCTTTCAAAATGAATAATTAAATAAGTTTGCACACTATGAAATGGGCGTTACAATTGTCCTCCACTTGTCTTAGACTTCATCGTTGATGTCTTCTATATTTGGAAACAAACCTGGGTAGTGATGGGTTTTTGGTCATAAGAACATCCTATGTGCTCATACAAACCCTAATGCTTAGATCTAGGTTTCTCTATTGTACATGCAAGTTATCCAAGACTATAAACCCTAATTCTAACACATGGAAATCGATATTAACATATAATTAGGTTTAAGATATTACCTTGATTGTTATGTAGCAATAACAATCCCAATTCCTCCTTGTATTGACTTTAAAAAGCTTATAGTCACAAATGTCACTCCTCTAATGGTTCACAAACACCACAAGCAAGAGGATGAAGAGGAGAGAGGATAGAGGCTGCCCAAAACGTGTTCTAACCCTAGAAGAGAAGTTCCCCCACGTTTTTGAGCCTTAAGGGTTCTATATATAGTGAGGCTATTAGGGTTATCTAACAAGGAAACCCTAATTTGGATGCTTAAGCCCTAAGCAACCCATAGACTCCTTTAATTAAGGCCTTGGACGATTTCCTTATGGGCTTCCCCATGGAATTCGTCCACTCCTTAATTTAAGACAATCCATAGCCCAAATTGCAATTATCTTATAATTACAATTCCAGTCCCTTAAGTTTAATTAATCTCTTTTAGTCACAAAACTAATTACCAATTAATTATTAACTAATATTAATTAAACAATATGATTTCTCCTTTAATATATTATTCTCATAGTATATTAATAAATCATATTTAATCATTTCTCTCCATAATTCATCCTCTCAAGTTGCTTTGGTGAAGGCAACCCAAAAGGACCATGCACCATCGGGTCAAGTACATACCAAAATAGTTATGGACTTAGACACTAATCCAACAGGTAGTTCTCCCTCATCTACTCCTCGGGCTCCCATCTCCACTCCAAACCCTTACGGTGTTGCCACTGCACCTTCACTAGCTCGACCCTCTTGTTCCTCAACTCCTTCGTCTTGCAATCCAAAATCGCCACTGATGTCTCAATGTAATTCAGGCTATCATCAACCTGAATTTCCTCTAAGGGAAAAATTGTTGTGTCATCTACTAAGAAATTCCGTAGCTGGGAAACATGGAAAGTGATATGGATCTGGCCGAGCTCTGTGTGGAAGATACAATTTGTACGCTACCTTGTCCACCCGGGCTTTGACTCTGAAGGGGCCGATATACATGGGCCCCAGCTTTCCCCACTTCTGGAAATAGATGACATCCTTCCAGGGTGTCACCTTCAGGAGGACCATGTCACCCTCTTAAAACTCTAAGTTCGAACGCCGCTTCTCGGGGTAGCTCTTTTGCCGACTCTGAGCTGTCTTGAGCCTGCTCCGGACATGCTGGATCCGCTCTATGATCTTGAGAACAACCTCGGTACTCCCCATGACCCTATGATCGACCTCGACCCAATAGATTGGGTCCCTACGCTTCTTCCCGTACAACATCTCGAAGGGAGGCCAGTCTATGCTAGCGTGGTAATTGTTGTTATACCAAAATTCAGCTAATGGAAGATATGTATCCCAACTACCATAAAAATCCAAAACACATGCACGAAGCATGTCCTTAAGATTCTAAATAGTCGTCTCGCTCTCCGTTCGTCTGGGGGTGGAAAGCGATGCTGAAATGTAGACGAGTACCCATCTCATCGTGGAACTGCTTCCAAAATCTTGAAGTAAAACGTACATCTCGATCTGACACTTCCGAGATAGGTACTCCCTGCTATGCCAGTACCTCTCGCATGTAGATCTCGGCCAACTTCTCAGCCTAGATGCTCTCCTAGATCGGTATGAAGTGGGCACTCTTGGTCAATCGATCCACGATGACCCATATCGAATCAACCCCACGTGCGGTCCTGGGAACCTTGGTGATAAAATCCATAGTAATGTCCTCCCATTTCCACATAGGGATGTCTAATGGTTGCATTTTTTGTGGGGCCTCTAGTGCTCTACCTTGACCTTCCTACAGGTCAGGCATCTCTCTACGTACAAAGCAATATCCTACTTCATGCAGGACCACCAATAATCATGATGGATGGAGAACCTCGAGTTGTGAGCCTTATCCATTAATATCTGCCATACTCCGCCTTAGTACAGTACCCAGACCCTCCCATGCATGGTCAATAAGCTACGACTATCATAAATAAAGGAGGCCACCTGGCCTATAATCCGCTCGCACTTCCAATCCTCCTCCTGCAGGCCCTCAGCCTGCGTCTCTCAGATCTGCTCAAGCAGTGGAGTAATCACTGTCATGCTCAGACAGACGCCTCAAATCGGAGACGCTACCACCTTGCAGCTCAGAGCATCGGCCACTACATTTGCCTTGCTCGGGTGGTAAAGGATCTCACAATCCTACTCCTTCACCCCATATAACCACCAACGCTGCCTCATGTTCAGATTTGGCTGATACATGAGGCACCTCAAAACTATTATGGTCTGTGTAAATGGTACAGCGGACCCCATAGAGGTAATGTTGGGTTTTGAACAATCTAACACTTCCTAAGTGTGCATGCAACCCTAATAAACCTTGGATCTATGTTTGTCTAAATACATGCAAAATAATAATTTTCCAAGGTTTATAACCTATCTAACATGGCATGGGGAACATTTCAACATAAAAGAGTTAGAAGAGATTACATACCTTTTGGTGAGTTTGGTTCTAAGGAGTTTGAGGGCCAAGCACCAATAGTGTGAATGCCTCAAATGGAATCAAAAACACCACAAACTCTTGGAAAACTTTGAGAGAGTATACACCTTGTATAAAATCGGCCACACACATGAACACACACACACTAGTTCACTAGTTTTCTCTTAGGCTCCATTTCATGCTCCATAAGCATGCTTATATAGTGTGCATGGTTAGGGTGAAACCCTAATAACCCATGTCTTTTCCTTTTCCAAGGATCCATGGGTTAAAAGCTCCATGGATCATCCATGGACTTCCACATAAGCCTAGCCCATTAACAAATGAGTATTAGCCCACACTATATAAAACAAATAGCCCATAATCTAATTAGTCTTTCTTTTAATCTCTAAATTAATTCATAATTAATTTAAGATTAAAACTAATTAAATAACGTAACTTCATATTAATATATTATAACTCATAGTATATTAATGAACATATGTGTATAACTCTCATAAAATTATCCATAATAGTTTGGATGAGATGCAACCCAAATGGACCATGCCGGTCGGGTCAAGTATATACCAAAAAAGTTATGGACTTAGACACCTTATCCAACAGACTCCCACTTGGATAAGTCTAATAACTATATTTGCCTATAACTTCAGGAACCAACCAACAATCGTAGCTTTCGAAAACTCCCTCGAACAATGAAGACTCTGTCGAACTATGAAGCGCCATTTTAGATAAGTGATCACATAATACTCTGTTCTCATGATATCAGCCGGACAAACACATGGAACTATATCTTGCTTATTATCTAGCAGTTGTTTCTCGATTTTCCGATTTGTTTGACGAAGAACTTCACTGAACACATCGGTTTAGTTCTGACCAGGCCTGGTACATGGGTCAACACAAAATCATCGAGGTGCCCAAATATCGCTTCTATTTCTAGAAGGAACAGATAAACTTCGACTGATATGCTTGTTCTACTACTTATTGAACTGTACACAAAGGCACGTTTTATAACATCAAGTTACTGATGCGTTTACGTGCAATCAATGCACACCCAACTCATAGGTAACAACTCATATCTCTAGGTTTAAAGATTTATATGATGTTATCGTCTCACAATCACTTGAGATAAATTCCATGAAGTGATACAAGTGAGTGTGGGTTTATACCAATACTCATAACTTATGAGTACTCATGAATGTTGCAACAACCATTGCCATGTCTAAACACCTTTAAGGCATCTACAAACCCAATTCATGACAATCTTGATTCATACCTACTTCCGACGTATGATCGATTGTGGAGGTTTGAATAAATTAATTATTCTGGAAGTCAAAACATGCAAAACTGAAACAATAGTAAATAATTGACAATGATAGTAACACTTTACTCATAAATAAATCACAAATTTTATTCATCATCAAACGTCGATTACATTTTACAAGTTTCAGGAAAACTATCTAATCTGTAAAACTAATATCGTCCCTCAGCCCGATGCATCTCGCATGCTAAAAATGCTTAACCCTCGTCAGTCCCTTCGTAAGGGGATCTGCAGGATTCTCATCCGACGATATCCTCCTTGTCACAAGGAGTCCTTCTTCAATCTTGTGTCTTATGAAGTTATATTTTCTGTCAATGTGTCGGGATCTGCCATGATCTCTTGGTTCCTTGGCTAAGGTAACCACACTATTGTTGTCACAGAAAATCTCTATAGGTTCCTTAATAGCTGGTACAACTTCAAGGTCTCCGATGAAGTTCTTTAGCCATATCGCCTCCTTCGCTGCTTCACTTGCTGCTATATACTCTGATTCACAAGTCGAATCAGCCGCCGTCTCCTGCTTGGAACTCTTCCAAGAAATTGCCCCTCCATTTAAGGTAAAGATCCAGCCCGACTGAGAGCGGAAATTATCCCTATCAATCTGAAAACCAGCATCACTATACCCTAATACTTTCAAGTCATCACAGCCACCAAGGGTAAGGCTCCAATCCTTAGTCCTCCGTAGGTACTTGAGAATGTTCTTTACCGCGGTCCAATGAGCCTTGCCAGGGTTCCCCTGAAACCTGCTGACCATGCTCAAAGCAAATGCCACATCAGGACGGGTACAAGTCATGGCATACATGATCGAGCCAACTGCGGAAGCATACGGTAATTGGCTCATCTCAGCTATCTCTGCCTCTGTACTCGGACTCTGAGTCTTACTCAGTTTGGTATTGCTTTGGATCGGTAAATCTCCTTTCTTGGAATTCTCCATGTTGAACCTTTTCAACACCTTATCCAAGTAGATACTCTGACTAAGTCTAATTAGTCTTCTACTCCTTTCTCTTAATATCCTTATCCCTAGGATATAGGTAGCCTCCCTTAGGTCCTTCATAGCAAAGCACTTCTCAAGCCAGGACTTAATATCCTTATCCCTTGGGATGTCATTTCCTATGAGTAGTACGTCATCCACATACAGTACCAAGAAGCTAACTATACTCCCACTAGCTCTGACATACACGCAAGACTCATCTTCGCTTCTCAAGAAGCCAAACTCTTTTACCTTCTCATCAAAACAAAGATTCCAGCTACGAGATGCTTGTTTTAATCCATAAATGGATTTCTCAAGCTTGCATACTCTATTAGGGTACTCTGCATTGACAAAACCCTCTGGCTGATTCATGTACACATCCTCAGCCAACTTTCGATTAAGGAAAGTGGTTTTGACATCCATTTGCCATATTTCATAATCATGAAATGCTGCAATGGCTAACATAACCCTAATAGACTTAATCTTTGCTACCGGCGAAAAGGTTTCATCATAACCAACACCTTGAGTTTGAGTAAAACCCTTCGCAACCAGTCGAGCCTTATAAGTATGCACTTTTCCTTCCATGTCTGTCTTCTTCTTGAAGATCCATTTGCACCCGACTGTTTTACGGCCTGGTACATTGTCAACCAAGTTCCAAACTTGATTGTCATACATGGACTGTATCTCGCTGTCCATAGCCTCCTTCCATTTAGCAGACTCCGGGCCTTCCATGGCTTCCTTAACACTGCTAGGTTCATCCAAATTTACTAGTGTACTATCACTAATAAACGTATCACCTTCCATAGTAATATGAAAACCATAATAAAACGAAGGTGTGTTCCTAACCCATGTGGAATGCCTCGGAGGTACAGACTCATCAGCTGGATCAACAGGAGTTTCCTCCTCAGGTTGATTGCTAGTGTCTGAGGTTCCTTCACCAATTGATTCTTGAATTTCTTCAAGATCAATCTGCCTCCCACTGTCTCCTTGGCTTATAAATTCTTTCTCGCGAAAGATCCCTCTTCGTGCTACAAAGACCACATTCTCACTGGGTCTGTAGAAGAGGTAACCGAAGGATTTCTGTGGGTAGCCGATGAAAATACACCTTTCACTTCGGGGTTCAAGCTTATCATGAGTTTCACGCCTCACGAAGGCTTCGCAACCCCAAATTTTGATGTGGTCCAAATTGGGAACCTTCCCAGTCCACATCTCATGAGGTGTTTTGGTAACCTTCTTTGTAGGGACTAGATTAAGGATATGGGCGGTAGTCTCTAAGGCATACCCCCAAAAAGAGATTGGTAACGAAACTCGACTCATCATAGAGCGAACCATGTCCAACAAAGTTCGATTACGCCTCTCAGCTACACCATTCAGCTGTGGTGTCCTGGGAGGAGTCAATTGTGAGACAATCCCACACTCCTTAAGATAGTCAAGGAACTCGGTACTAAGATACTCACCACCTCGATCGGATCGAAGCATCTTAATGTTCCTGCCCAATTGATTTTCTACTTCCTGTTTGAATTCCTTTCAAAGGTTTCTGACTTATGTTTGATTAAGTAGACATACCCATATCTACTAAAATCATCAGTAAAGTCACATAATACCGATTAGCATCCCTTGTGGCGGTTTTGAATGGCCCGCATACATCAGTATGTATTACGTCCAACAAACCTTCACCCCTCTCACAAGTTCCAGTGAAGGGTGATTTTGTCATTTTTCCAAGTAGACAAGATTCACAACTATCATCTGATTTAAGGTCAAATGATTCCAAGACTCCACTCTTTTGGAGTTGGCCTATGCGTTTCTTGTTTACATGTCCAAGATGACAATGCCACAGTGATGCTTTATCTAGGCTAGTAGAAGAATCAATATACAACACATTATTTCCTAAGTTGTCTACAATCGACACAGTTTCATACACACCATCACAAGGTAATGCTTTAAAATAAAACACATTATTAAAGAAAGCATTAATACCACCACATTCATTATCAAACTAAAAGGTAAAACCTTGTTTGTACAAAGCATGAAAAGAAATAATATTCCTCGCCATTTCAGACGAGTACACACATTTATTCAAATCTAATTTTAACCCATTATTAAGCAACAAAGTATAAACTCTAATCTTGGAAACAGGTGAAGCCTTCCTATTCCCCATGATTAAGTTTATCTTCCCGTGCTCCACATCCTCACTTCTTCTTAGGCCCTGCAAATCAGAACATATGTGAATACCACATCCTGTATCAAGCACCCAAGAGTTAGAGTATGTTGAGTAATTAGACAATATGGTGTAAATACCTGCATAGGTGGGTTTCACTTTCCCATCCTTTAGATCCTGCAAGTACTTAGGGCAGTTTCGCTTCCAGTGTGCCTTTTCATGGCAATAAAAGCATTCAGCATCCTTGGGAATGGCAGAAGGAGTGGCAGAACTGTTCTTGGTCTTTGATGAGGAGCCTTCAAGAGACTTTCCCTTGGTACCCTTCGAAGGGTGCTTCCTCTTTTTCCTTTTGCCTTGCCCAATAGCTAAAACAGGGGTAGAAGTTGGAGTAGGAGTAGTAGAGGTAACAACTGCTTTACCCTTAAGACCGGTTTCAACGGTCTTCAAGAGTCGTTGAAGCTTACTGAGGGTAACTTCCTCCTTGTTCATATGATATGTCATTCGAAAATGATCATAACAAGAAGGCAAGGAGTGCAAAATAATGTCAATTGCTAACTCCTCGGGGATGTTAACATTCAGCTTTAGCAAACGGTCCACATACCTTTGCATCTTTTGCATGTGGCCCGTGACGGATTCACCATCCTTCATGCGAGTAGTTATTATGGAGGAGATTATTTCATATCGCTCCTGACGAGCACTCTGATGGTATCTTTCCATCAGGTCTTGGTGCATCTCAAAAGTGTAGAAATCTTCATACGATTTTTGGAGCTCGGCTGTCATCGTGGCCATCATGATACATGCTACCTTAGTAGCATCTCTCTCATGAGTCCTGAATTCAGCGATCTCCTCAGGAGTATCAGTAGACTCATCAAGTTCTTTTAACTCCTTATCGAGGAAATATTCCTTGTCCTCGTAACGAGTAACCATCCTGATGTTCCTAATCCAATCCATGAAGTTGGAACCATCAAATATGACCCTCCCACAAAGATTCATGAGAGAGAAAGAACCAGTTGGGTTAGAGCCTGAAGCATTAGTGTTGGAAGACATCTGAAAGAAGAAAGTAAGTTTAGATTAGATATTTAGGATCCTTAATAAGACACCCAAATGTAATATTAAGGGTAGGATCCAATCACAATATATTACACTTAGAAGAGGGATGGCGTAATCTAAGTAATAATATATTTGAAAGGTAGGTGAATGACGATTCACCAATTTCCACCATGAAAACGAAATGCTTTATTAGGTTTAATTGGATTTGAAATTCCTAGATTCTTTTGAGATTCATTGAACTTTTCAATGGCATGTTTCAATCTCGATTGTGCCTTTCAAGTTTTGTGACTGGGATGCCGAGGATCACAAAACAAGGTGTGAATAACCATGCTAATTCACTTGGTACTCTTAATATTATCACCTAATCAATGTGCCGGTTAACCACACACGCTCCATTGATCTATGACAAACATTAAGTCACCCTTCGTGATCCTTACTAGTCCTAGTTAGTGTGTCGGTTAACCACACACGCTCCACCAACAACTTGGCAAGGTACAAAGTGTGAATTCCATGGACTAGCACCATGTTCACATTTTCCTAAAATAACTAAGATTGGGAATTAAAAGAGTTTAGTTATTTTATAATATTCATTATACTTTTAATGAGGATTTAAAGTCATTGTTCTACCCGTTCGGCTAACGACCCTCCACCAATCAAGCAAGCGGTGGGTGAGAGTATACACCCATTAAGTCGCCATTTTATAGGCAACAACCTTATACCCACCTTATAGACCGGCTTCGTGAATGAGGCCTACTAACGGTAAAACGACTTATTCTTATACATATATATAATAATTAACCATTAATGTTATAAATAGTATAAGGGTTGAATTTTAACTATTAAAACTCTAAGGTTTGGAATTAAAGTTTATTAAAGTGTGTGAAACTTTACAAATTCCAAAACTTGAGGGCAAGTTTTGTAACTTTGCAAAACTCTTCATTTCATAACTTATGAATTAAAGGTTCATAAAAATGAAGACTCTTCATTTTCATGTAACTTATGTGTTTTAAGTGTGTGTTAAATGAAAGTGACCTTTGGTAATCCATAACTTGAGGACAAATTATGGACTCCATTAAAACACATAAATGATAATGAATTAATCCTAAACAATTCAGCAAATAATTCCTATCATTTTCTAAATTCATAAGAACATGAACATGATCATCAAAAATTCAAAAATTATATGAACACATAAAATCATGGAATTTTGATATATGCTATTGTAAATGGATTAGAACAACCATTACACCAACTAAGATAAGTTTTATAACACCAAAACAATTTAGGGTAATGTTTCTAGTCCATTTTCAGCAGCAAAAGTCGAGAATCTGCACTCTTTCGATCCTACTCGTCGAGTGCATGAACTGACTCGTCGAGTAGGTTGAAGTTTTCCTTGGACTCGTCGAGTCCCCCCAATGGACTCGGCAGGTCTACCATGCAGACAGCAGAGATTTCGACCTTTTTCACTATTTTGCATCAAGTATCAAACAAGCAAGCCTAGGCTCTGATACCACTGTTGGGTTTTGAGCAATCTAACACTTCCTAAGTGTGCATGCAACCCTAATAAACCTTGGATCTATGTTTGTCTAAATACATGCAAAATAATAATTTTCCAAGGTTTATAACCTATCTAACATGGCATGGGGAACATTTCAACATAAAAGAGTTAGAAGAGATTACATACCTTTTGGTGAGTTTGGTTCTAAGGAGTTTGAGGGCCAAGCACCAATAGTGTGAATGCCTCAAATGGAATCACAAACACCACAAAATCTTGGAAAACTTTGAGAGAGTATACACCTTGTATAAAATCGGCCACACACATGCACACACACACACACACTAGTTCACTAGTTTTCTCTTAGGCTCCATTTCATGCTCCATAAGCATGCTTATATAGTGTGCATGGTTAGGGTGAAACCCTAATAACCCATGTCTTTTCCTTTTCCAAGGATCCATGGGTTAAAAGCTCCATGGATCATCCATGGACTTCCACATAAGCCTAGCCCATTAACAAATGAGTATTAGTCCACACTATATAAAACAAATAGCCCATAATCTAATTAGTCTTTCTTTTAATCTCTAAATTAATTCATAATTAATTTAAGACTAAATCTAATTAAATAACGTAACTTCATATTAATATATTATAACTCATAATATATTAATGAACATATGTGTATAACTCTCATAAAATTATCCATAATAGTTTGGATGAGATGCAACCCAAATGGACCATGCCGGTCGGGTCAAGTATATACCAAATAAGTTATGGACTTAGACACCTTATCCAACAGGTAATACCATCAAATCTTGAGGGCCAACACCACAACCCCCATCTCTAAATCATGTATCAGATAGTTAACCTTATGAGGCTTCAACTGCCTCAAAGCATAAACTATCACATTACCCCGCTGTATCAAAATTGCTCCCAAACCTATGATCGAAGCATCACATTAGACTATAAAGTGATCAACTCCCTCTGACAAGGTGAAAATCAGTGCCTCGCACAACCGTTGTATGAGCGTCTCAAAGGCTGCCTGCTACTCAGGCCCCTAACAAAAAACCACCGACTTCTTGGTCAGTCGGGTCAAAGGAACTGCAATCTTGGAGAAGTCCTCAATGAATCAACGGTAATAACCCGCTAAACCTAGGAAAATCCAAGTCTTATTTGGAGACCTCGGAATCTCCCACTACATCACTACCTCTATGTTGGCCGGATCGACCATCATACCCTTCTAGTTGAGAAGATGCCTAAGGAATTGCACGCCGCCCAACCTCGCAAAAAGCCTCTCCTTCCTCAGCGTCTCCAGCACCTCCCTAAGGTGCTCCTCTTGCTGCTCCTGATTCTTGGAGTAAACCATGATGTCATCAATGAAGAATATTATAGACCGATCCAACATCGGTCTGCACACTCGGTCCACGAGGTCCATGAACGCGGTTGGAGCATTGGTGAGCCTAAACGACATCACCACGAACTCATATTGACCATAGCGAGTCCTAAAAGTTGTTTTTTGAAAATCATCATCCCTGAATCGCATGTGGTGGTATAATGACCGTATATAAATCTTGGAGAACCAAGATGCTCCCTGAAGGTGGTCAAAAAAAATCATCTATCATCGGAAGTGGGTAGCGTTTCTTCACCGTTACCTTGTTCAGCTACCGGTAGTCTATACACATGCGATGTAACCCGTCCTTCTTCTTCACAAACAGGATCGGGGATCCCCATGGTGAACTGCTCGGCCAGATAAAACCCTTGTCTAGTAACTCTTGCAGCTATGTAGACAACTCATGCATCTCAGGAGGAGCCAACCGATACGGTGCCTTGGCTATTGGAGCCGCACCAGGAACCAGGTCAATCCCAAACTAAACTTGTCTCTCAGGAGGTATCCCAGGTAAATCGTTCGGGAATACGTTCGGGTACTCTCGTACTACCGATACATCATCAACCGCTGCCGTATCCTTATCCCAGGTATCCATGATATAGGCAGCGTATCCTACGCAACCCTGTTGGTGGGGCAGACTTACCCTCGCTGCTAAACAGAAAACCGATATGCCATGTTGCCTCTCTCCCTAGACTACTAATTCTCTCCCACTAGGAATGCGAACCCTCACTAGCTGCTTCTCATAGTCAATCACTACCCCATTGGGGCTTAACCAATCCATACCGACTATTACCTCATTCCCACGCAGGGGAATAGGATCCAGATCTACTAAAAACTGTTGATTGAATAATTGAAGCAGACATCCTCTATGAACCCTTGTGACCCTAACAGTCCTATCATTTGCTATCTCCACATCTAGTGAGAAATCCAACTCCCATGGAGCCCCTACAAATCGCTTGCTGAGCGTGAGCGACACAAAAAATCAGATGACACCCGAATCAAGCAGTACCAAAGCTGATATAACAGTCACTAAGAACGATCCTATATCCAAGACATATGGGCATAAATTATAATAAATATCATTAAAGAGATAGGAGAAATATACATACCCATCACCACGTCAGGAGCTGCTCGTGCCTCACTACAGTAAGCTGAAAAGCCCTGCTCTGTGCCGTTGACGCCTCAGCCCGACCCTAACGGCCATCTGTAATCCTTAATGTGGTAGGATAAGGTGTTGCCACCTTCCCTGCTGCTACTAAACTTAGGCACTGGGACCACATGTTTCACCTATGATTGCACTTAAAGGAAATTAGATCTGATGTTGTTGTGGTGGTGGTCGTGGCTATGCAATCTTGGCTCATTTGACCACTTCGGCCACACTTGTAGCAGCCCGAACTCCCCATCTTGCATGCACCCTCGTGCATCCTGCCGCATTTGCCACAATGGTTGTGGCTCTGCTGGCTCTGAGATCTATGATCTTATACCTTAGGGTTCAAGCATGAACTCCCTGACTAAACCCCCTCGAGTTTCCTCTTCCTCTCCATCTCTAAATCCGACTCTCTCTCTCTCTATCTATCTATCTATCTATCTATCTATCTATCTATCTATCTATCTATCTATCTATCTATCTATCTATCTATCTATCTATCTATCTATCTATCTAGCTATCTATCTCTCTCTCTCTCTCTCTCTTTCTCTCTCTCTCTCTCTCTCTCTCTCTCTCTCTCTCTCTCTCTCTCCCTCCTTCTCGCCCTAGCAATCATGTCACTGAGCATCTTGTAGCTGGAGCGGCTAATAAACTCACAAATGTCACTCTGCAACATCTCATGATATCGGGCCTTTTTCATCTCCTTGTCGACCACGTACTTCGGAACAAAAAGGGCCCACTCCTTAAAGTTGGAGGTGACCTCCACCACTGTCTCCGTCGTCTGCTCAAGGTCCTAAAACTCTCTAGAAAGCTGTTGCACCTCTATCACAGGTGCAAACTTGGCCCTGAACCTGACCGTAAAGTCACTCGAAGTCATAGCATCAAGGGATGCATCATCACCCATGGTATGTACGACCTCCTCCCACTATTTTCATGCCCTGTCCTTCAGTAAACAAGACGTAAGTCGAACATTGTCCCCCTCGGGAAATCTGTTGGTACGGAATGCATTGGCAACATCCACTAACCATTTGGTGCTCGCTATGGGGTCTTGGGCCCTGTGGTAGTTGGGAGCTCCACAGGCTCTAAACTCCTTGAAAGTTAGTGTGCGTGACCCCATCATCACCGCCACCTCAGTGTGGAAAGAACTCAACCTCTCATCCAAAAGTTCTAAGATGTCCTCTTTGATTGTGCCAAAGATCACAGGAGTCCGATCTAGGATACTGCATTTTATCTTAGAGGAGATAAACTCCCTAGTCTAGTCGTCTAGCTGTACAGCTCCTGAGCCTGAGCCTGATCCCTCACCGGTGTCTAAATTGCCGACTGGCATAGTGCATAAACCACCATTCTGAAAAGCAGATCATAACAACATCAGAATATTAATCATATCTCGACGGATCACACATACTACATCTTTCCTAGATTCATCTTAGCCTTCCTTGATTTGAATATGGATCCTCTGCTTTCAGTAGTACGGGCCCATGCTACCTTCCACATCTATCCATACTTTCCTCAAGAACTACCTTAACTTCACCAAGTCCCTTCTGCTACTAATACTTCATGCGCTACTCTCATCCTAGGCTTGCCCAAGGGTAATCTATCCCACTATCCCCATCAGATGCAGAAGATGTCGCTGCTATCTCCCCTAACTAGCTAGCGAGTACTATTACATATCACTCAAACTAGATAATTCTTCGAGCGAAAGGTTCTACCCTATAAGGATTATACTTAAGGGAGAGCTGCGAAATAAGGCTAAACTTAACCTTCGGAACTTATTTAGTCCTCGTAATATGTAACTTAACATATTCGAGCATTCAGCACACAAAATCAAGCATATACTACTTAGGCTATCATACCGACTAATCTGTACTAGCATGCAGTTCATAAAGTGGATGCACATATAACAGGCACATAAGGCATCCTTCCTAGATCCTTAGTCCTAATCTAGCGTTCATTTCTCATAAAGTTGATACACATATCATAACAATAACTTGCATGGGTAATTTGGGAGTGCTTACTTGAGCTTGGCTGATTGCATGCACCACACTATTTTCTCTTTTTCAAAATTCTTTTTGCTTTTTCTAAAACACTTTCCTTTTCTCAAAATCCCTTTACAAAAATGATTTTTATTTTGAAAAAATCTATACCAGTTCCTTAGTTTGAGGTCAGACACACCCAAAAGTGTGCCCGAACACCTCAAACCAAGGCCATGATACCAACTTGAATTGTCCTAAAAATACACTCCAAAAATTTTGTTTGTAAATCATTAATAAAACCATAAAGATCATCACCATTGTATAAAATCATAAACCATGTATCTAAAAATATCATAATATCTGTCAATATATTAAAATCTCATATAAAATATCAGAGTAAATCTCCCAGGCTAGAAAAATTGTGGTGTGTGCCATGCGATCATCTCGAGCCCTTCCCATTGCTAGCTGAAGTACCTGAAACCAAACTGAAAATTGTAAGCACAAAGCTTAGTGAGCTCCCACAAACTACCACATACCATACACATATATCATAACAGATAACACAACTATGGGACACCGCCCAGCTGCCTCAGGACGAACCTGGCATTAGCTTACCCGACATCAGACTCCTGCCCAACATCGACCTCACCCAGGCATTAGGTGACGTCTGGCATCGGTGTCACCCCGACATCAGGATTGCTGCCGACATCAGACTTACCCCGACACATACACAACATATCATATATCATAAACACATAAAATAAGCATATAACATACATCGGGCTTTCTCCGGTATCAGACTGAAGCCCAGAATACATAACACATAACATACAAGCTAACATGCATCGGGCTTATCCCGACATCACGCCTAGGACCAGAACACATAACACATAACATGCATGAATAAGAAAGACATCAAGCATACATATGCTCTTCTCGGGATCGCCCCGAAATCGAACCAACGTTCGGACACATAATCTGCATCGGTCTAGCCCCGGCATCGAACCGAAGTCCGACTGATGCTAACATACATAAAAAGGCCGGCATTGGTGCCTTTGGCCTGTTCCGACTGGAGGAATACTCACCTCTCAAACTAGATGTTGAACTTGTGCTTGAGGAATCTCTGTTGGCTGTTCCCACGACTCCCAGACTTACTCTATACAATAAGTACTTAGTCAAAAAACTGAAATTTTGTCTAAGGGTAAAATGATCATTTTACCCGTAGTCAAAGTCAATAATCTGGTCAAATTCAACATTCTGAGTTGACCAACATGTCGAGTTCTTAAACTTTGAAATCCTGATATCGCAACAAAAGTCACCAAGTCGTTCCTATGACTCGTCGAGTCCTATCGAGCTGATCATGGTTGCGACTAGGCAATTCTATTCGTCGATTCCCTTTATAGACTCATGGAGTTCTACTATAAACTGAATCGGGACAAGACGGATCTACTCGTCAAGTTCCCCTTTGGACTCAACGAATCCCTCTCTCTCTCTGTTTTGCTATCTTAACAGATTAAGCCCTTTCACTTTAGATCTAAAGCCCCTACCTCGATTGTTTACTAAAATGACCTTTCTAAGGGTAAAGTTTCCAACTTTACCTGTTGATAACCCTTTTTGAAGGGTTTAACTAAATTCCTAATTCCTTTAGGACATAGATCTTGTCCAAACAGCCTTAGCTTCCCAAACCAAAGCATGAAAACCTAGATCTAAGGCCTAGATATCAGTTGACCACATAAAGTCTCGAGCTTTCTTCCATGTATGGCCCTTTGGGGGCTAAAAAGGCCAAAACAACATCCTTAGGGTTTGCATGAGACTCAAATGGGATAAAGTTTTCACCTTTATGCCTTTACAACCCTTAATGACTCCAGATCTAAAAGTATACTCAACTTGAGACATCCATGGCTCATAAATCATGCTACATGCACAAGAACCCCATAAAAGTCACCACAAAGAGATCTAATGAACAATAAGGCAAGTTAGGAGCTTGATTACTAGAAAGTGATAAGGATGGAACGAAATCCATGGATCTATAATCTTCTTCTTGAACCTTCAAGCTTCTTCTTCTTCTTCTTCTTCTTCTTCTTCTAGGCTTCAAGAACACAAAAAACACTCAAAGATGGCTTACATACTCAAGAGAAGCTTTGGGGTTCGTGGACTAGGGTTAGGGACAAGGAAGCTGTGAATGAGGCCAAGGGGTAAGGGTTATGATGCTTAAATAGGGTTCAAAACCCCGAAATTAGGATTTCACTCTGGATAGGCTACTCATCGAGTCGGGAGTTTCGACTCGCCGAGTAGGTGAGTTAAACCCAATGCATAATTTGCCCTCGACTCAACGAGTTAGGGCCACTAACTCGTCCAGTCCTTTCAAAATGAATAATGAAATAAGTTAAATGCATACCAGGAACTGGGTATTATATATATATATATATATATATATATATATATATATATATATATATATATTTAGGTCTAAAATTGATTTATACTTTGCTTTTCTAAGCATTTATTGTTTTATCATTTGGGCTGAAAACTAATATTGGGATTAGTTGTACCTTGGACCGAAAACCCATGAGTTTTCGGTCTAGCATTGGGTTTTCGGTCCATTGGGTTTTCGGTCCGACCTTGAGTTTGTGGCCCTTGTATATATAGGTGTTATGTGGGTGAGGTGAAAAGATCTCTGTAGGTGCTTAAGTGTGTGTTCGTAAGGTGTGAGAGAAAGTTAGAAGATCTTTGTAGGTGCTTAGTATATGCATGAATCTATGTGTAAGGAGCTTCATTTCAACATTGAATACATCATTGATTCAAGTTATTCTTCTTCTCCTTCTATTCTATTTTGATTGTAAATCATCCAATTGATAGGGATTTCGCACCACCAGCTAGATATGATTGGTATACAAGCAGATTTGGGGACTAACAAGTGGTATCAGGGCTTAGATTGTATCAATAAATCTTGTCAGATGTAGAGCTTATTTAATCTTATTTTTGAAGGATTTTTACGTTTTTGGATAGATCTCAGCAAAATAAAGGGGGTTTGTTCTTTGCGTTTTTCATAAAAATGAGTTTTTGATCGAGTTTTGGAGCAAAAATGGTGAAAAACATCGTTTTTTTCTTCGCATCTGAAGGGAGTTTTCGCTTTTTGAAGAATTTTCGGTCTATGATGGGCTTTCTGTTGGATTTTCGGTCCAAGTTTTCGGTCGGGTTTTCGGTCCGTGTCGTGCGGCCAGCGAGTCTTCGTTCAGCAGCCTCGGTCTAACTTTCGAACCTTGTCTTCGCAAGCAGCAACCTTGCACACGCCTTTATGTAAAAAATAGGAAACGGAATACAGGGTGCCGGGGATTGAACCAGGGTCCTCTAGTTGATCAAAGATGTATTTTACCAGTTGGACTAGGAAGTACTTTGTTCCCATCCTTCAAAATTTAAATGATATAGTGTTCTCAGCAAGATTGTTTACACATAAAAAAATGGGGGCGAATTTAGAGTGGCCAGAAATCGAACTCACGGCCTCCCATTCATCAATCAGCACCACCTCCAACTCATTTAGCTTTCTAGATGTTAAATTCCTTCTATTTTTAATTCAAATATCTTGTTTTCGCTGTTTTAATTTCAAAATTAACACTTTTATCCCCAAAATTCAATTTCTTTTATTTGTAAATTCAATTTCCATCCAAAAATTTTACTTTTTAAATTGACTTTTATTTTAACTTTTGACTTTAACTTTTGACTTTAACTTTTAAAGTTTGACCTTTGACTTTCTCCTTTAACCTTTAAATTTTCAAATTTAGCTCTTCGGTTTGACTTTTAAGTTTGACTTTCATGCTTGACTTTTTAAATTTGAATTTAAAGGTTGACTTTTTCGGTTTTTAAGTCAAAGGGAAATTAAAAAAAATGAGTTTCGCATCAATTCCGGTAAATAAAGTTTCATGTACTCCATCTTGTGTTAAAAATATTAAATTTTTACGAGAATCAATAGATCTAATGAAGAGAGAGAATGAGGACTTAAAATACGAAGGGTATCAACTTAGGAAAGGACAGAAACCCCTGAAAGCTCAATTAGAAACCAAAATCAAGGATTTTCGAAAACTCCAAGAAGATTACAGCAACAAGTATGAAAATTATGATTACATTAAGAAAAAACTTGTTGTAACTAAAGAACTTGATGCTTTGAAAATTAAGTGTGGAAAAACAGAAATTAGTTTCAAAAATTACACTACGTCAAGTAAGATAGTCGAGTCCTTATTTGAAAACCAATTAAAATTCAAAGATAATCAAAACAAGGGTTTAGGGTATGATTGTGTTCCTCCACCTTTCAATCATGACTACACATCCATCCCAATGACACATGAAGAAATTGACAAGGAGGCATATCTCCAATATGGGAAACCTGTTGTGGTTGTGCCAGAAAAGGATGAAGTGAACGTTTCTAATGACTTTGTTACATGTGCAGGTAAAGTAGCAGAATATGAGAATAAGGAAAAAACTATTGAACAATCCAATGACTCATTAAACTCTGAATCTGTTGCTTCGAACTCAGTTGCTTCTGATCAACCTGCTGTTGAGAAATATAGGCCTCCAAAACAAGCGAAACCGACGGCTTGCTGTAAGTGTGCATGTGGGAACAACCAGAGACAAGGCAAAGATACGCCACCAGGGGCAGGAAGAAACAACTCGATGATGGGTTTTAGGCATAAGAACAATCATATATGCTCATTCAAACCCTAATGCTTGGATCTAGGTTTCTCTATTGTACATGCTTTGAATCAAAGACTAACAAACTTAGATCTAACATATTATAAACTGAATTAGGGTTTATAGAATTACCATTGATTGTCATATAGCAATAACAATCAATTCCCTGCTTGAATTGGCCTTAGAAAACTTAGTGCCTCAAGTGCTGCACCTCTAATGGAGTCACAAACACCATATCCAACTTGGATGAAGAGGAGAAGAGAAGGGAGGCACCAAAAACGGTTGGAAACCCTAGAGAATTAGTTGTCCACGTTTTTGGAGCCTAAGGGGTCCTTTATATACTTGTGTGGGCTGCTAGGGTTTCAGTCAAAACCCTAATTGACAGCTTAAACTCTAAGCAGCCAATGGAACCTTCTGGATAAGGCCATGGACGAAAATATGATGGGCTTCCATCATAATTTCGTTCACCCCTTGATCCTTTAGCATTCCTTACCCCAATAACTCAATTATCCAATAATTGCAGTCCAGTCCCCTGAATTTAATTAATCTCTTTTAGCTACAAAATTAATTATCAATTAATTCTTGACTAATATTAATTAAACAATATGATTTCTCCTTTAATATATTATTCTTATAATATATTAATAAATCATATTTAAACCTTTCTCTCCTTAAATCATCCTACATATTGCTATGGTGAAGGCAACCCAAAAGGACCATGCTCATAATCGGGTCAAGTACATACCAAAATAGTTATGGACTTAGACACTAATCCAACACTCCACAGTGAAGAAAAAGACATGTTTTCATTGTGGAACACCTAGACACATTGCAAGAAATTGTCCAAATCACGCATATGTTCCCTACTATGCACATGGCTGGCAGAAAACACCAAGAGAGAGGTACCCCAAAAGAAACCTTTTGAGGCCACATTTAGACAATAGCGACTGGAATGCCACGAAGGCCAAAAATCAATCCCACAATGTCAAGAATCCAACTCCCATGGTCAAGAAGGGAATGTCGGCCAAGAAGCCAAATCCAAGAGATGCTCCGGTGAAGCTAAAATCAAAGTCATCTCAACGGCCGGCATCAAGATCAAAAGAAAGTACTGAGCCATCCATCAGAACGAAAAAGAAATGGGTTAAACCTAACTACAAATGGGTTCCAAAGGTCCATTCTCCTAAATATTCTAATGATTCTAATATTTCAACATCTTTGGTCGTGGGAGAATGTTCCTTTCAAAGATGATAATGGTCGATCCAGTTTCAAAATGGACTAGGTTCCAAAGACCAATTGATCCCGCTATGTGTCGGAGCAACTCTGGAGGCATATCATCAGACCCCGGTTTGTTGATAGTGGTTGTTCCAGGCACATGATAGGAGGCATCTCGCAACTGTACAACACTTTAAATTTTGTTTGAAAGTATGTGTCCTTTGCGGGAAGGGAAGAAAGGAAGGGGTCACTCATGGGGTTTGTGCTTAATGACGTGTAGAATTTTTGGATATATTCTAAGGTTACGCATGTTGTTCTCAGACCTTCTTGATGCAAATTCAATCGGTGAATTACGGCTTGACTTTTCTTCTTTATACTCCTGAATTTATCTTTATCTGATTCATTTTGTAGATAATTTTTTTATTTTCTTATAGTTTTTCGTTAGTATTGTTTGGGAAGTGATATCAACAAGTGATAAAGGGGAATCTGAGTCTGTGTAAAGTACCAAAGCTGAATTGTCTAGGCTCTGTATTCGATGTGCTGGTAGGCACGAAGGATTTAATGGACTTGACTAGGTGAAGATGAACTTAAGGAATCTAGAGACTTGAAAAATATTGACCTAGATAGTTCCGTTTAGCCTGACAATACGATGCTCGGATAGGTTGATCAGGGAGATATACATGAGAATCCACCGGTCACATTAAAGAACCAGTATCTAGAACTGTGGTTTTACTTTTCCTCGATGTATAGATTCTATCCTTAAATCCGATATTGATAGAGTCACTGGGGAATTCCGATAAAGTAGGTCTATAGAAAATTATTTTCTTTCTTTCTTACTGTTAGTCATATGTTGCCTCCTCTACGTGATTGGAAGAGATCCGACCTGGACTGCAACGTATGCAAATCTATTTCTCTGCATATTATATCTATGCAATTCTTCCTATCTATTAGTCATATGTTGTCTCCTTTGTGTGATTAACAATCTAACCTGGTACACAGCATATGCAACCTTCTACTTCTAAATCCCTCTAAAAACTATAATTAATAATAATCTAAATCTATCCTCTCTATGAATAATAGTCTGCTCACCTAAAGTAAGGAGTATCTCGGATGTTCTTGATTATTGGGGTATGTCAGGAAGCGGGAAACACATTCTAGTACATCTAAAATTGAACAATTGTAGATTGTCTGTAGATCTTGCTGCTCAATTTAGGTGGACAACAATATCCTTGGTCATCGTCAGATGAATGGTCCTTAGGAAGTTTTATCTACGAACATAGGATCAACTTATCTTGTCACTTATAGCATGTCCAAAATTTGTCACAATTTTTCATGCTTAAGTGGACCATAATACCCGACGATCGACCAAATCTATTCATGAAGGGGAACGTGCTGACAAACGGATTAAGACTGTCTAACAACTTTGATCCCAAATATTTTCTTTTTGTTAAATTTGTTCATAGTTTTCCTCTACGCACAAATCAGAAAATCAGAAAATTAAAAATCCAAAAATAGTGTTATTTCTTGTTCAAAAAAATCAGAAAATCCAAAAATATTTTTTGTTTCTGTTTGTATTTTTCCATAAAATATAAAAAATCCAAAACTATTGTGTGCTAATTTTCTTTTAGATTTTTTTTTGTCTTGAAAAGTGATTTCAGGTGTAGATTAGACTCGTGGAGACTGTATCGAGATTTTTGAGCCAAAGCTTCATCCGTGATCATCGAAGAATTCTCATTTGAAGGAGCAAGAAATGAAGATTATTCTTTCGACATTCAATCTTTCAACTCCTGAAGCAAGGTGAAGCTGAAATTAAAGATTATGTGATGGATTGCATTGAAGCCTCCTCAATCAGTATGGTGCTATCTTGTACCTGCTGAAGTGATCCAGTAGATTAGTTCTCTCTGATATTTTCTCTGAAGATTTTGAAGCTGAAAGCGCTATCTTTCAAGAGTCAGTACAAGAAGCCTCCTCACCCAATGTGCGTTCAATGTCAAATTTTGAACAAAATCCCAACTGCTCAAGATGATGTCATTCATCGAAGATTCATATATTCATCCTGATGTTGTGAAGAATTTGAAGATAATAGTTGAAACCAAGCTCCCAATGAAGATTTACAAGAAGTGCCATCTACATTTTAGGGGGAGCTTATTGGGTCAATTAGAAAAGAAAGTTATAAACCAAGGGGGAGATTGTTGGGTCTAAAATTGGTTTGTTTCTTTGCTTTTCTAAGCATTTATTGCTTTATCATTTGGGCCGAAAACTAATATTGGGATTAATTGTAGCTTGGACCAAAAACCCATGAGTTTTTGTTCTAGCATTGGGTTTTCGGTCTGGCTTTCAGTTTGTGGCCCTTGTATATATAGGTGTTAGGTGGGTGAGGTGAAAAGATCTCTCTAGGTGCTTAAGTGTGTGTTTGTAAGGTGTGTGAGAAAGTTAGAGAGAAGAGAGTGTGTGTGTGTGCATGAATCTATGTGTAAGGAACTTCATTCCAACATTGAATACATCATAGATTCAAATTATTCTCCTTCTCCTTCTATTCTATTTTGATCTTAAATCATCCAATTGATTGGGATTCCGCACCATCAACTGGATCTGATTGATACACAAGCAGATTGGAGACTAACATATATATATATATATATATATATATATATATATATATATATATATATATATATAGGGTCAAATGTTTTCAATAAGTATTTTGTACACATATGGACCAATCAAAATTTAGCATAGATAAAATTTTTAAATAAATCAATAAGGGTAAATTAGTAATATTGCATGTATATTAAATAAATTCCAAAATTAAAATCAAATCAAATCCCTATAAAATTGCAATCTGTTTTTAAACCCTACAAAAACCACCACAACAAAAAGTAATCGACGTCCTCCTCCTTCCTCATTGCTATTGTTCTCGTCGACGCGTTCTTTCCCCACATATCCAATTCTTTGAACGAAAAGATTCCAAGCATCATCTTCACTCATGATATTTAATTGAAACGGAACATCAACAGACATGTCCTCACATACATCAGAAGATCGAGTGTTTAAGAAGATCTTACAACAGGAATCCCTTGAAGGAATTCCCACAACATCTAAGTCGATCTTTTCCCAGACATCATCAAGGAATAGAAGGATATTCGTTTTAGTAGCTTCCACCCTTATCTTCAGTCTTCGAAGAATTCTATTGTCTAAACTGTGAGTTGTGTCTCCTGCTTCCACTTTTAAATGAAGTATCTTGGCAATCTAAGTGTGAATCATGCTCAAATTCAAGTCCCTGGAGACTTGAATCCAGATCACGATATTAAAAGAATTTGGAGAGGAATTGCACAAGTTATTGATCAATGTTTTTTCCTAAATTTTTTTTTATAGAAATTGTGATTTGTTTTTCTCCCTTTGCACTAATTTTGTGAATCTTTCTCATGCTTTCGGTACAATTTTTGGTGTTGTGAAGGTGTTTGGTGTTTAGTACAACTTGTTGAAGGTGTTTGACATTATATTTCAAGGTAACACTACGACAAGTGTTTAATGCACAAAAGGTGTTTGATAGAATGCATTAGAGACGTTTCAAGCCAAATTCTTGGTAATTGACTAATGCAATATTTAAACACATTTCTAGTAACATTTACAAGCAGCATGCTTATGAAATATATGACCAGTTGTGTCTGTGGTAATGATGAAATTTCCAAGAAAATGTTACACCTATGTATTCTGCCATATTCTATGTATTCTACCAGAATACATAGAATACCATTAGTGTTTGTTTTGTATACTTTTTCTCTCTTGCAATGTATAAAAAAACCCAACTGGTGTTGTTTTTTAGAAGAAAATAATATGTGAAAGTTGAGTATGAGGTGTTAATAAATTTGTATAGATTCTGTCAGAATTTATTTATATAAATCCATTGTTTCAGAATGTTTGTATTCTAGCAAAATGTATTTTATGTATTCTGCCAAAATTTATAAAACAAATCTTATCAAAAATATTATTTTAGAATGGATTAATGTTTTTATTAGATTTTAATGGTTTTTTTCTTTTTAGGTTTTGAAGAGTTTTTCATTCATGTGGAAAAGAAAGAGAATATGGAGAACAAAAGTGTCTTATAGCAGAATGTATTCTGCTAGAATGTATAAAATGAATCTTAGCAATATCATTCCTTCAGATTGAATTACTGTTTTTTGTTGGATTTTGATGTTTATGTTGCATTTATGATAGGAATGGCTTGAATACCTTATAGGGATGACGTGAAGAATGAATAAAAGGTTGATCATAGTCACAGTTTAAGAATGTTGTTGGTTTTTAATAATTACACTTGTTATTCTTTGAGAATGTTGTTATTTTTCAAGAATGTTCTTTTGTATCACAATCATAGAATATAATTATTTGATATATTATTAGTTCAAGAGTTGATTTTGTATATGGTTTTATAATGTACTTATTTATGCTTTCTTCTTATTGATGTATTCTTATAGGATGGCATAAACTGTTATTCTAACAGAATGTCATTATAACAAAATTTCATTCTAATAGAATCGTATTCTAACAGAATAAAATAAGTTATAATTGGTTATGATTACAAATTAAATTAGAACTTAAAGTGAATTAATTTTAAAAAAAATATCATAATTATCCCTTTAATTTCGAAAATTTCGGTTTTTACATATAGTTAATTGTCTAAAATACTATATTAATTAAATTTGAGTGATTATATGGTACATGTGTTGGATTAGGTGTCTAAGCCCATAACTATTATTGGTATGTATTCGAATTGAGAGTAGCATGGTCCATTTGGTTTGCATATCATCAGGACAATTTGTTAGGATGAACTTTTGAGAGAAGGTTATTTATGGTTTATTAATATATTATAAGTAATAATATATTAATATGAAATCATATGTTTTATTTAGTATCGATCAAGAATTAATTTAGAATTAATTCAATGGTCGAAGGAGACTAATTAAATCTATGGGGAATAATTATGATAATTATTTATATTTATATGTGTTGGGCTTATGATCCATGTTGGACCAAGTTTATGTATGGATACATAAAGAGTTGGCCGCATGAACCATGTATCATAAAACCCATGGGTATGGATTTGGGTTATATCCATAACCCTAGAAATCCCACATATAAATAGATACTTGATTGCCCAAAATCTCCACTTGTATCTTTTTAGAGTTCATGGTGTTTTTTTGTGCATGGAATTCTCTCTCAAGTTCAACCTTTGTCCATGGTGTGTTGTGATTCCATTTAAGGCTTCCACACTATTGAGGTAAGCTCTTTAAGGACAAGTACACCATGAATTCAAGCTCCATCGAAAGGTAAGTCATGCTAACTAGTATATTATATTTTATGTTAAATACATGCTAGTTGTAAGATTAATACCTTGGAAACCATTTGCATGTATAATTAGTGAAAACATAGATCCAAGGTATTTAGGGTTGTATGTGCACCATAGGATGTTGTAGTATAACAAAACCCAACAGCTGTATCAGAGTCGTAGGTTGTTTTCAATTATACTTGATGCAAGTTGCTGCAAAAAACTGGAAAAAATCAAATTTTTTGTTGTCGGGACAGTAGACTCGACGAGTCTAGTGATGGACTCGATGAGTCCATGAACAAATTCATCCAACTCGTCGAGTTGGTTCATGCACTCGACGAGCTGGACCCTCTGACAACTTATCTTCGAGTTTTTTGGCCTGTTTTGGATTAGAATCACTACCACAAAGTATTTTTCGTTAATAAAATTTGTTTTTGATACTATGGTAATGTTTATTCTCATCCAAATAAAGGATAATAATCAAAGTTTCAAGTTTTATACATGTTTATATGATGCTTAAAAAATGTTGATTATGAATGTTCATGTTTATGAGTTTGTTTAGATTAATAGGAAAAATTATGAGATAGTTGTTTTCAATCCAAATTAATCTTGAAGTTGTTCATAATATGTGTTTTTGTAACTTGTCCTTGTAACAGCCCGGAATTTCAGGTATTACTTTAAATTATCTTGGGGAATATTTAGGGGGGGGGGGGGGCTCGGCGAGTTGATGCCTGACTCGCCGAGAAGGACCACGGTCTTAGTCGCAGATTCGCGACTGGACTCGACGAGTCCATTAGGGACTCGGCGAGTCGACGCTGTTCAGCTGAAACCCTAGCCGTTTTGATTCTGGATCGTATATAATGCCTTTAGGGCCGTCATGTCCCGTCTTTTGGCCGATTGGAGATAACCAAAAAGTCTGTGGGCGTCTGGAACAAGGGTGAAGGCTAGTGGAAGCTTGAAGAGGTTGTTAGGCAAGGAGAGGCAAGGTGGTGATCAAAGGAGGTTCAAGGGGTCGAGCTCTGAAGGTTGGGGACACAGGGAGCACGTTTTCCAGGTAATCCTCGGATCATTTTCTGTAGTTTTGGCGTTGTATACGAATCTAGGGTTTAGGAAACCCATTTAAGGATTTGATAGATTATAGTGTTGTTACAAGTGTTTAAACCCCTGTAATAGTATATGTGAAGGTCCAGGAAGTCCCATATCTATATATCACGGAATCATGCGAGTTACAGGAGGCAGCTGATTGACTGCATGGCGAGGACTCGCCGAGTCCAATGATCAGACTCGGCGAGTATCTTGAAGATTCACTAGAACTCGCCGAGTTGTTCGTCAGACTCGGCGAGTAGCTTGAAGATCTACTGGAACTCGTCGAGTCGTTCTTTAGACTCGGCGAGTGGAGTCGGGGTGTCTAGACTCGCCGAGTTGCCTTTGCACTCGACGAGTCCGGTCAAGTTGACCGTTGACCTGTATGTAATTTAGTAGGGTCAGTTGTCTTGGTTGATAAGATCATTAATAAAGGTATGTGGTATTATAGGGAGCCTGCAGATTAGCGGATCGAGTGCGAGTGGCTCGAAGGGTTTATAGCTTGCATACTACGAGGTGAGTCTTCTCACTATACTTCACCCGGAAGGGTTTGACTGCGTGACCGGAAGGTCGTATGTGTTATATTTATGCTATGTCTAGCGAGGTAGATGCTTTATATGTGATGTATGCTTATATGTGATGTATGCTTATACGGGCCGGAAGGCGAGACTTTATGTGATAGAAAGAACGGTATGATGTATGACTTATGTGTTATGTGTGATATGTTATATGTGTTATGTTTTATACTATTATGGGTCGGAAGGCGAAATACTATGGGCCAGAAGGCAATTTAATACGGGCCGGAAGGCGATATGTTATGGGCCGGAAGGCGATTATGTTACGGGCCGGAAGGCAATGTTATGTGGACCGAAAGGTCCGGGCCGGAAGGCGTATGTGGGTAAGTTGTATACTGGGGAACTCACTAAGCATTTATGCTTACCAGTTGTGTTTATGTTTTTCAGGTACTAGTGATGACCGTGGGAAGGCACCGGCGTGACACGTACACACTGCCATTGTTGAAGATCTTGGGGGATTCATTATTTATATTTTTGCAATAAACTTGGAATAAATTCTTTTATCGAATAATGATGTATTATTTTAAATGAAAATTTTATTTGAAAATTTGAGCTGTTACAATTGGTATCAGAGCCTTGGTTTGAGGGATTCGGGTGTACTTTCGGGTGCAACTGAACTCAGACCGGGGATTTGAGGAAAAACCTTTTTAAAATAATAAGGACACAACATTTCATAAATGGTAAGGCGGTAAAACAAGAATGGAGCAGTGTGTACGATCAGCCAGCGCCCGAACGGTAAAGATCCCCAGAATACCTTACAATGTTATGTTATGCACTGAATTATGAATTGTTATGCATGCTAGAAGACTAGGTATACATGATAGGACTAGAATTGCCTGTTTTGTGATGCCTTAGTCTAGGGAGATTGTTTATATGAGATATTTGGTAGCGTGCAAGTAGATAGTGCATACTAGAGGTAGAGTACTCATTATTCGGGATTTGGGGAGGAAGATTTGGGACGAATACTGATGCGGTGTGGTCGGTAGTATTGGGCCCGTACTACCGAAGACATTGGATCGGTGGAAGACCCAAGTAAGAATCCCTGGAAATCGGAGACTGAGTAGGGCGCGTATCGAGTACAATTGTACTTGGTAGAGTCTCTGATGATTTTATGTTATATTTCAGAGACATCATGGTCATCACACGCAATGGGGCGAGTTCGAGTGGTGCGAGTGACGAGGAGATTCGTCAGATTATTTAGGAAGAGGTAGCTGCGGCGGTTCGGGCTGAGATCCCGGAGATGTTTGGGTCTATTAAGACCACTCTGATGGAGGAGTTTGAGGAGCGGTACGCCGCACTTACTGAAGCTGCAGTCGCTGCCGCTACCGCAGATGTGGCTGTTGCTAGGCCGCAAGGGGGTGATTCATTGCTATTCAGGGAATTCAGCAACACGAAACCCCCTGAATTTGATGGGACGCAGGATCCGATTGCGGCTATGAGGTGGATCGCCGACATTGAGGGGTGCTTCTATACTTGCTCATGCCCGGAGCACCTGAGGGTACGGTTCGCCTTGAACCAGCTCCGTCTGGGAGCGAAGGATTGGTGGAAGTTCGTGACGGCGAACTTCACTCAGGCAGAGATTTCAGCGGTGACATGGGAGAGGTTTACGGAGATGTTCAGGGACGAGTACATTCCCCCGGTGGAGAGGGAGCGATTGATTCAGGAGTTCTTGACCCTTAAGCAGGGTACTGACTCCGTGGCAGTGATCACGCGGAAGTTTCATGAGAGGGCAATGTTCTGCCCTGAGCTGGTATCTACAGAGCAGTCGCGGATGAGCCGGTATTTGGGCGTTTTGAAGAGGGAGATCCGGGAGTTTGTGTCAAACTCCACCTATCGTACTTTCACTGAGCTTCAGGCGAACGCCAGGAAGCGCGAGATCGAGTTGGAGACTCAGGCGAGGGAGGAGGCTGAGTCTCGGCAGGTGGATCGGCGGCCGGCCCAGTCTCAGCCGGCAGCCAAGCGGACTAAGTTCGCTGATTCGAGGATGGGAGGTCCGAAGGGTCGCACTTGCGTGAAGTGCGGCAGGAGTCACGAGGGGGTGTGTCGAGCTGGTGGTTGCTACAAGTGTGGCAAGGAGGGACATATTGCCAGGGATTGTCCTAAGGGGTTTATGGTTTGCTTTCACTGCAACCAGACAGGCCATCGGAAGGCCGAGTGTCCGCAGCTTCGTCAGGGAGCTACACCTACTACCAGGACTACTGAGACCCAACCGGCGAAGGTCGAGGCCCCGAGGGCTCGCGGGAGAGCCTTTCAGCTGACTGCAGAGGAGGTCCGCGCTGCACCCGACGTTGTGGCAGGTATGTTATCATTCACGTAATTACTTAAAGGTTGAAATGTTATGCTTATGTTAATGTATGTGTAGGTAATTTTCTTGTGAACTCTATGCCTGCTCTAGTGTTATTTGATTCGGGTGCGAGTAGATCGTTTGTATCGTTAGCCTTTAGTCAGCATATCGGCATTAGTCGTGAGCCGTTAAGTCGGCCTTTGAGTGTTTCTATTGCGGCCGAGAGGGTGGTTTGTGCTACGGAGGTTCTTCGGGGATGTGTGCTAGAGATCTTCGGGGTCGCGTTTCCGATTGACCTAGTTCCTATTGCGATGGGGGACGTCTGTGTTATCGTGGGCATGGACTGGTTGAGCCGATTCAGCGCTGTCATCGACTGCGAACGTCAGCTGGTGACTATACGAGACCCTAGTGGGGGAGTTCTTACGGTATACGGCGAGGGTACCCGTTCGGGATCAGTTTTTTGTTCGGCCGCTAGGGCGAGGCAATGCATACAGAGGGGATGTAACGGTTTTGTGGCGTATGTGATGGATACGCGGGAGACTTCCGAGAGGCCGAAGACAGTGGAGGAGGTTCCAGTGGTGCGCGAGTTTCCAGATGTTTTTCCCGAGGATTTGCCGGGAGTACCTCCTGCGAGGCAAGTAGAGTTTGGTATCGATCTAGTTCCAGGGGCTGCGCCTATTGCGAAGGTGCCTTATCGTCTTGCACCTCCAGAGATGCAAGAGTTGTCCTCGCAACTTCAGGAGTTGTTGGGAAAGGGATTTATTCGGCCGAGTAGCTCGCCGTGGGGAGCACCGATTCTGTTCGTCAAGAAGAAGGATGGTTCACACCGGATGTGTATCGATTACCGGGAACTGAACAAGGTGACTGTCAAGAACCGCTATCCGTTACCGAGGATCGATGATCTATTCGATCAGTTGCAAGGGGCATGTTGGTTTTCCAAGATTGATTTGAGATCAGGGTACCATCAGGTAAGAGTGCGGGATGAGGACGTCCAGAAGACAGCATTTAGGACGCGGTATGGGCATTACGAGTTCGTAGTGATGCCTTTTGGGCTCACCAATGCCCCAGCAGTGTTCATGGACCTCGTGAATAGGGTATGCAGGCCGATGTTGGATCGGTCTGTGATTGTATTTATCGACGACATTCTGGTGTATTCGCGGTCTAGAGAGCAGCATGAGGGACATTTGAGGGAGGTCCTTGAGGTGCTGAGGTCGGAGAAGCTATATGCAAAATTCTCCAAATGTGACTTCTGGTTACGGGAGGTCCAATTTCTGGGGCACGTTGTAAATAAGGCAGGGATATTGGTTGATCCGGCCAAGGTAGAAGCAGTGATGAGTTGGGAGGCACCGAAGTCACCTTCTGAGATCAGGAGTTTCCTTGGGTTGGCGGGGTACTATCGGAGGTTTATTAGGGACTTCTCCAAGATCGCGGTGCTGCTCACCAGATTGACCCGGAAGGGTGTTACATTTTCATGGGGACCCGAGCAGCAGACTTCCTTCGAGACACTTCGTCAGGTACTGTGCGAAGCCCCAGTATTAGCTCTCCCGGAAGGGATGGAGGACTTTGTCGTATATTGCGACGCATCGATTTCGGGGCTGGGTGCAGTGTTGATGCAGAGGGGCCATGTGATAGCCTATGCATCGAGGCAGCTGAAGCCTCACGAGGCGAGGTATCCCACGCATGACTTAGAGTTGGGGGCGGTAGTGTTCGCCCTCAAAATTTGGCGTCACTACCTGTACGGGGTTCGTTGTACCATATACACGGACCATAAGAGTTTAAAGTATTTGATGGATCAACCCAACCTAAATATGCGTCAGAGGAGATGGTTAGATGTGGTTAAGGATTATGACTGTGAGATCCTGTACCACCCAGGCAAGGCTAATGTGGTAGCCGACGCATTGAGTCGTAAGACGGAGAGCACTCCATTGCGGGACGTATGTTTGAGATTGATGGTGATGACTCCGGTATTAGATGCTATTCGTGGGGCACAGGCCGAGGTTGTGAAATCTGGGATGCAGAAACAGGAGCGGGTCGTCGGGTTGATTTCAGAGTTCGTTATGGATGGACGGAGACTTCTGACGTTTCAGGGTCGGATCTGGGTACCATTCGTGGGCGGTACGCGTGTTACTTTGATGGAGGAGGCACACAGATCGAAATTCTCGATCCATCCCGGTGCTACGAAAATGTATTTGGATTTGAGAAAAGAGTACTGGTGGCCTTGCATGAAGAGAGACGTCGCCTGGTTCGTTGAGAGGTGTTTGACCTGCCGTAGGCTTAAGACCGAGCACCAGAGACCGCATGGTAAGTTGCAACCCTTGGAGATTCCTGAGTGGAAGTGGGAACAGATCACGATGGATTTCATCACTAAATTGCCGAGAACTGCCAGGGGAGTCGATGCGATTTGGGTGATTGTGGATAGGCTAACAAAGAGTGCACACTTCCTTGCCATTAGCGAAAGTTCATCAGCAGAGAAGTTGGCAGAGTTATACGTGAGAGAGATAGTGTCTCGGCATGGGGTACCGATTTCGATTGTTTCAGATTGCGACGTACGTTGCACTTCCAGGTTCTGGAAGAAATTTCATGAGGAGTTTGGTACTAAACTGCATTTTAGTACCGCATACCATCCCCAGACCGACGGTCAGAGCGAGCGGACGATTCAAACATTGGAAGACATGCTTAGAGCGTGTGTGTTAGACTTCGGGGGTAGCTGGGATGCGCATCTGCCGTTGGCTGAGTTCTCCTACAACAACAGCCATCATTCGAGCATTGGTATGCCACCTTTTGAGTTGTTGTATGGTAGGAGGTGTCGGACTCCCATTTGCTGGGGAGAAGTGGGACAGAGAGTGATGGGCAGTACAGAGATCGTACTTCAAACGACCGAACAGATTCAACAGGTGAGGCAGAGGTTATTGACCGCCCGGAGCCGACAGAAGAGTTACGCGGACAGACGCCGGTCCGAGCTCGAATTCCAGGTTGGCGACTTCGTTCTCCTAAAGGTTTCTCCTTGGAAAGGAGTGATTCGGTTCAGAAAGAGGGGCAAATTGGGGCCTCGGTTCATAGGTCCATTTCGGGTAATTGCAAGGGTAGGTCGGGTAGCTTATCGGTTGGAGTTGCCAGCGGAGCTGAGTCAGATTCACAATACCTTTCACGTATCACAGTTGAGGAAGTGTATAGCCGATGAAGCGGCAGTGGTTCCGTTAGAAGATATTCAGGTGGATGCGAGCCTGAATTACGCCGAGAGACCAGTAGCTATCAGGGATCGGAAGATCAAGGTTCTACAGAACAAGGAGATACCTCTGGTGTTGGTTCAGTGGCAACATCGGAAGGGATCGGAGATGACTTGGGAGCCGGAGAGTGAAATGCGGGAGCAACATCCGGAGTTATTCGCAGAATGAGACTTCGAGGGCGAAGTCTAGTTCTAGTGGGGGAGAGTTGTAACAGCCCGGAATTTCAGGTATTACTTTAAATTATCTTGGGGAATATTTAGGGGGGGCTCGGCGAGTTGATGCCTGACTCGCCGAGTAGGACCACGGTCTTAGTCGCAGATTCGCGACTGGACTCGACGAGTCCATTAGGGACTCGGCGAGTCGACGCTGTTCAGCTGAAACCCTAGCCGTTTTGATTCTGGATCGTATATAATGCCTTTAGGGCCGTCATGTCCCGTCTTTTGGCCGATTGGAGATAACCAAAAAGTCTGTGGGCGTCTGGAACAAGGGTGAAGGCTAGTGGAAGCTTGAAGAGGTTGTTAGGCAAGGAGAGGCAAGGTGGTGATCAAAGGAGGTTCAAGGGGTCGAGCTCTGAAGGTTGGGGACACAGGGAGCACGTTTTCCAGGTAATCCTCGGATCATTTTCTGTAGTTTTGGCGTTGTATACGAATCTAGGGTTTAGGAAACCCATTTAAGGATTTGATAGATTATAGTGTTGTTACAAGTGTTTAAACCCCTGTAATAGTATATGTGAAGGTCCAGGAAGTCCCATATCTATATATCACGGAATCATGCGAGTTACAGGAGGCAGCTGATTGACTGCATGGCGAGGACTCGCCGAGTCCAATGATCAGACTCGGCGAGTATCTTGAAGATTCACTAGAACTCGCCGAGTTGTTCGTCAGACTCGGCGAGTAGCTTGAAGATCTACTGGAACTCGTCGAGTCGTTCTTTAGACTCGGCGAGTGGAGTCGGGGTGTCTAGACTCGCCGAGTTGCCTTTGCACTCGACGAGTCCGGTCAAGTTGACCGTTGACCTGTATGTAATTTAGTAGGGTCAGTTGTCTTGGTTGATAAGATCATTAATAAAGGTATGCGGTATTATAGGGAGCCTGCAGATTAGCGGATCGAGTGCGAGTGGCTCGAAGGGTTTATAGCTTGCATACTACGAGGTGAGTCTTCTCACTATACTTCACCCGGAAGGGTTTGACTGCGTGACCGGAAGGTCGTATGTGTTATATTTATGCTATGTCTAGAGAGGTAGATGCTTTATATGTGATGTATGCTTATACGGGTCGGAAGGCGAGACTTTATGTGATAGAAAGAACGGTATGATGTATGACTTATGTGTTATGTGTGATATGTTATATGTGTTATATTTTATACTATTATGGGCCGGAAGGCGAAATACTATGGGCCGGAAGGCAATTTAATACGGGCCGGAAGGCGATATGTTATGGGCCGGAAGGCGATTATGTTACGGGCCAGAAGGCAATGTTATGTGGACCGAAAGGTCCAGGCCGGAAGGCGTATGTGGGTAAGTTGTATACTGGGGAACTCACTAAGCATTTATGCTTACCATTTGTGTTTATGTTTTTCAGGTACTAGTGATGACCGTGGGAAGGCGCCGGCGTGACACGTACACACTGCCATTGTTGAAGATCTTGGGGGATTCGTTATTTATATTTTTGCAATAAACTTGGAATAAATTCTTTTGTCGAATAATGATGTATTATTTTAAATGAAAAATTTATTTGAAAATTTGAGCTGTTACAGTCCTCAAGTTACATAAAAAGTCACATTTATTAATTTTAAAACGCATAAAATTTCCATAAGTTATGAAAAAATGAAGAATCACATTTTTTAATGCTTTTAAAGTCTTCCATAACTTGTTTATAAGTTATGGAACTTAAAGGGTTTTTTTTTCATTAAACCACTTTAAAATTCATAAGTTATGGAAACCATAAGTTTTTTGAATCGTTCAAAACTTGTCCTCAAGTTTTGGAATTTGTAAAGTCAAACCTCATATACACTTTAATTCCAAACCCAAGAATTTTAAAAGTTAAAGTTCAAACTTTATGGACTTCATTAAATTAAATAACGTGTCTAATTAAAAGAGTTAATAATTCCATAAAGACATGGTTTAAGTTTAATTAAATTAAGAGTATAGTTTAATTAGTAGATTAAGCCACCAAGTATTTTAAATATTTAAAATACACCCTTATACTATTATAATGTTAATACTTAATATATATATATATATATATATATATATATATATATATATATATATATATATATATATATACATACATACATATATATATATATACATATATATATATATATATATATATATATATATATATATATATATATATATGTATAATAACAAAGTTAGTCTTACCGTTAGTAGGCCTCATTCACGAAGTCGGTCTATAAGGGGGGGGGGGGGTATAAGGTTACCACCTATAAAATAGCAGTTTAATGGGTGTCCACTCTCACCCACCGCTTCCTTGACCGGTGGAGGGTCATTGGTCGAACGGGTAGGATAAGGACTATAATTCTCCCTTCATTAAAAGTATTAATGATAAATACTAAGTGACTAAACCTTTTATAAATACCCAATCTTAGTTACTTAGGAAAAAGTGAATAACGTGCTAATCCATGAAATTACACTTTGCACTTTGTTTAAGTCGGTCAGTGGAGCATGTGTGGTTAACCGGAACACTAACTCTTATTTAACAACGTAGGCAAAGGGTAACTTAATGTTTCTCATAGCATCGATGGTGCATGTGTGGTTAACCGACACATCGATTGAGGGGTAAACACATAAGGGTACCAAGTAATTTGCATGGTTACTTCACACCTTGTTTTGTGATCCTCGGCATCCCAGTCACAAAACCTTAAGGTCACACTCGAGATTGAAACATGCCATTGAACAGTTCAATGAATCTTAAAGATCTAGGAGTTTCAAAAACCAATTAAAACCTAATAATATATATTTCTTTTTCATGGTGGAAATTGTTGAATCGTCATTTGCCTACCTTCAAATATTTTATAGCTTGGATTATGCCATCCCTCTTCTAATTTATAAAAATATTGTGTTGGGTCCTAGCCTTAATATTTCATATTGGGTGTTATATTAAGGACTTTAAATCAACTATCTTGAATATCTCCCAAAAGATGTCTGCTTTAGACATTTATGATCTTCCCAAATCTCTTGAAACATGCTTTCCTAAATGAAGATGATGTCCCATGAAAATCTTACTTCTTTCACCTCCTCTAATTATTCTCCCTAACACACAAGTTCCTGAAATCTTTAAGTTTAATCAAGCCCTATTGGCAAGCAAAGCTCTTTGTGTGATCATATCTTGGAGATGTAGTCACATATTGACAAGCCAGGAGAGTTGGGTGTCAAAGTCTTGAGAAAGTTGGTGGCTCAATCACTTTCTAAGTCATGTAGTGAGTTCCTTTGGGACTCCTATGAAACAGACTATGACAAGAACCTTAATGATCTTATCTAAGATCAACTTCCTAAAACTGTATGGACATTAACAATGAAAACACTGGAAATCCAGAAAAAGCATTCTCTTCCCAATGGAAAGGGATCGGCCATAATCAACTCGGTTGAGCAAATGGTAAAGAGAAAAGCTAAGTATGTGATAGTACCGGTACCATTACCAAAGGGTCCATATGTTTATATTGCCAAAGGAATCGGCATTAGTTGCGAAGCTGCCAATTTTACCTAAGGATGTTAAAGTCAATAAGTTTGACCCTACTTCAGGTAAAATCAACTATCTAGCTCTACTAAGTTTCTATACTAAGATTCTTGATACATGATGTGACTGGGTCACATATTGATGTTTGTAAGAATCAAAGAAAAGTGAAGAAACTTAAAGAAAGAATATGGTGAATCTGATCGCGTAGATGGATTTCTATCGCGTAGTTTGAAGATTGAATTCTTGAGCTACTTCTTAGGAGTTATGATATATTGCTTAGGAATATATAACAACAAAATTTTCATGTTCTTTTGCATTGTAAGGATAGTTTTTCCGCAAAGTTTTTAAACTTAAAGGAAAAAATGATGATGTTTTTTTTTTATTTTAAAATATCCTTACAATGGCATTTGAGGAAAAAAATTGTTGCTTATATGATTCCATTAAAAGCAAGAGTGGAAATATGAAATTGATTTTTTCATTTATGGTAATGTCTAAATTTACCAAATAAGGAAAGATCATCATCACCCAAGTTTCAATTGGACTGAAACTTGGAATCATGCAAGTTGTATAGCATGATGAATGATAATTTTTCATCTTTGGAAAATTAAGACTAGTTCCTTGTTCACATGTATATGTGAGTCAAGTGAAGGGCTAAGGGATCGAGTACACATTCTTGTGCACTGGCCAAAGTCCACCACAAAAGATCGATACGATTATTTGTCATAATTTACTAAAGCTCAGTAAATATGGTTATACTTACAAGCCTAAGTGAATTCTGAGACATTGGAAAAGGTTCCAACGTATGGTAGAGCGAATAACAAGAATCAAATTAGGCAGAAGGATAAAAGTTTCTCAAATATGAAAAGATGGGAGAGTACTTTAGTATCATGTCATATGATCATCTTAATGATTAAGAGACCTTATCGCAATTCATCCTCTAAGTGCATTCTGATACCTAAGAAGAGCAGCTATGAATTGTTGAAGTGGTTACATCAAGAAGATGAGTCATATTTCATTCCAAAAAAATTCTTAGAGTCATACTCCGAGATTGTAACTTGAGTGACGTGTCTTAAAGAAGGTTTAAAACACTTGCCGAACGTAAGAATAAAAGTTTTCTACTCTTGTACATTTGAAATTGGTAAGTTGTGATGTTTTGGACAAAACAAAGACCAACTAAGGCCAATTGTGTGAACTGTTTGTCTTGATTAGAATCCACACTATCTCTTGAATATCTGACAAGAAAGTCTTATACGTCAAGAGGATAGTAGGAGTCTTAAAGCTCTTGAAAGTCTCAAGAACTAATCAAGAATAAAACCTGAAGTTCTTCACTAGCACATGACTTGAGGTTTATAACCTATCGTGTTGACATATTATGTGCCCATTCCAGTTAAAGTTAGCTTTGCATATGAGTTCTTAGAGTTCTCAATTGGTTGCACAACAACTTGGCAGCAATGGCAGACCCTTGAGTTGCCAGGTGGCAAGAAATTAAGATTGAGTTCAGTCCATATGAGTTTGGATTTGTCATTATCCTTGTCTTGTGACTATGGTCTTGGCAATTCACATAGATAAGAACACATACACCATTAAATCTAAGGGTCATAAGGTTTATTTCCGATTCATGAAAATGTTGGTGAGGAAAAACTTCCACCAAGTAGATTTGAAGTAGATAGCAATTGTGATATTTGCATTCTCAAAGTCGTTAGTGGAGTTGTGTGGTTAACCGACACTAATGTGGACTTGTGAGAAGTGGCAAAGGTCTAAACAATTGAGACTATGATTACGGCATCCCTTTTCATAGTTCTGAAATTGTTTAGACACACCTGTGAGGTATCTAAGATAAGGTGTATGATATTGATAAAGTTTTATCAAAGTAATCTAGTATCAGAAATCTGAACTTTGGTAAGAAAGTCAAGTATTGTTTTTTCTAGAAGTTCAGCTGATTTCTGAGTACATGTCAAAGCTAGTGGGATCATAAGTGTTATGCTAATAATCATCATGTTAGTGGGAGCATGATAATTATGATAAAGGTTGCAAGTTAGCAATGTTAATTATAGAAAACAAAAGGTTTCAATTGGGGACAAATTGTTTTTCTATAATTAAGGGAGAGGAAATTATACTTCATCTCAAATCTAAAAGCTTAGATTGAGGTTTTAATTTTATTTAGTCAAGTATATTTATATATATGAATGTTATGTTGGAATGGCTCAAAATAAGAAAATTCTAATATATGGGTCCATTATTTGCGTTCTAAAATTCGATTATGATTACGGCATCGCTTTTCATAATCTGAATTATGAGAAATTGGCAAATTGAAATGGAAATATTAAAGCAAAAGACGGGTTTAGTCTTTATGTGAGACATCATGAATCGTGTCCCATATGCTCCGGATATACGATCGATTGCATGTGCTATATTCATCCTTTCTAAAATTTTCCAAATGCTTGGGGCATTAAGAAGGGAAAGGTCTAGAACTGGATATTGCTAAAAGGATTAAACAATTGTCAAGGACAATCTAAGGTTTACCAAAGATTGGTTGCTCAAGGACAGCTGGAAGTATAGTGATAATTCTGGAAGGACCATATTGACATAATTTGTAAGGAGGCAACTCTTGTTAAGAAGTGATAGTCAAAATGGAATATGGAAATGTTTCAAAGTTACAAATTATTAAATTTGTATAAGATTAGGAAACTTAATGCAAGAAGGATGTTTCTAAGGAGTTGATCTCCTTTGGAATGCTCTGTAATGTTTGTTGTCAAGTCTTTCTCACTTTGTGCATAATCATTACAAGAGGATCAATGCATATAAGTTTAGAATCTAACAAATTTCAGTAAATGGCATGAATTTGGATTTCTTGCATTTACAGTAAGGATTTGGGACTATGAAAAAAGGATCATTGGAGCTATGTTCAATTGATCTATTTCACAAAGTAAAGATCATAGAAAAACATAGTATGCATACTTGGTGTATGTCATGACTAGTGTTTAGAAAACATAGTGTACATGCTTGGAGCATGGGACAACTATTGTTTTAAATTCAAGAATAAAGTTGATAGCTGAAACAGTATACAATAAAAGGTGTTTTATTTATGTTCATAGGTTTTGATACCATATTGGATTCAATTATTATTGTGTGTCACTTTGCATGTTTTGACTTCCCGAATAAACTAGGTTATTCTTCCGGAATGACTATGTTATTCAAACCATCCACAGTCAGTCATATGTTGGAAGTAGATATGAATTAAGACTGGCATGGGTTGTCTTGTAGAGGTCTAAGATGTTGGACAAAGGGCTAAAACACTCATGAGTGCTCATAAGTTCTGAGTATTGGATTCAATCCGCGCTCATTGGAATCAGTTCATGGATTTTATCACGAGTGATAATGAGATGAAAATATCTTATATTCTTCAAACCTAGAGATATGAGTTGGTTATACATTGATTACACGAAAACAAATTGGTAAGTCAATGTTATAAAACATGCCTTTGTGTATGATTCAACAAGTAGTAAAACAAGCCATATAAGTCGAAGTTTATCCATTCCTTTTACCTTTAGGATAAAAGTGATATTTGTGGGCCCTCGATGATTTGGTGATGACAAACATAAGTGCTCGGCCAGGCTTGGACTGATTTAATTTGTTCAATTAGTTAGTCGTCATAAATCGGAAATCGGGAAACAACAAATGGACACAGAGAATGATTATAATAAATGTCTCAGTCCATATGATATCTAGAATGGAGGAATATATGATCCCTTATCTATTTTACATGTCATTTGATTTGTTCAGAGTTCGACAGTGGCTTTAAGAGCTACGATTTCTAGTCGGGATCTTGGAGTCATACTTGAATAATAGTTTTAGACTTATCCAAGTGGGAGACTGTTGGATTAGGTGTCTAAGCCCATAACTATTATTAGTATGTATTCGACCCGAGAGTAGCATGGTCCATTTGGGTTGCATATCATTAGGACAATTTGTTAGGATGGACTTTTGAGAGAAGGTTATTTATGGTTTATTAATATATTATAAGTAATAATATATTAATATGAAATCATATGTTTTAATTAGTATTGATCAAGAATTAATTTGGAATTATTTCAGTGGTCGAAAGAGACTAATTAAATCTGTGGGGACTAATTATGATAATCAGTTATATTTATATGTGTTGGGCTTATGATCCATGTTGGACCAAGTTTATGTATGGATACACAAAGAGTTGGGCCACATGAACCATGGATCATAAAACCCATGGCTATGGATTTAGGTTATATCCATGACCCTAGAAATCCCACATATAAATAGATACTTCATTGCCTAAAATCTCCACTTGTATCTTTTTAGAGTTCATGGTGTCTTTTTTGTGCATCGAATTCTTTCTCAAGTTCATCCTTTATCCATGGTGTGTTGTGATTCCATTTGAGGCTTCCACACTATTGGGGCTAAGCTCTTTAAGGACAAATACACCAAGAATTCAAGCTCCATCAAAAGGTTTGTCATGCTAACTAGTATATTATATTTTATGTTAAATGCATGCTAGTTGTAATATTAATACCTTGGAAACCATTTGCATGTATAATTAGTGAAAACATAGATCTAAGGTATTTAGGGTTGTATGTGGACCATAGGATGTTGTAGTATACCAAAACCCAACAACATGTTAGTCTACTGCAATATCGTAAACCCTCAGATCATGACCATTGATTTTATTCATCTATTGGTCCATAATTTTGATTAGGGGCACACAATAGACGTAAAACAAAATAACCTATCCCTATATATATATATATATATATATATATATATATATATATATATATATATATATATATATATATATAGGTTGAGGTTCAATAGAGAACTATAATTGTGAGAACGAGGATGATTTGATGAATAGGGTAAAGGTTTGAAAACTCAAACCTTGCATGTATGCTTAAGATCAATGTCGGATTGCTAATAAGTGTTCCATTCAAGTCTGGCAATACTAGTCAAGTTTAAATAATTACTCCTAACAAAGTATTCAAGATATAAATGTAGAGAAAAGATAATGATCAAGATAAAGATATTACATAAAGAAAAAGAATAATGTTTTTGAGAGAATTGAAGTAACGTAATAAATGCCAAAATAAGTGAAAGATTCGTTCTTGACTTTGCAAAAGACCGGACAATAGAGATGTTCCTGACATTCTGATTATCTAATATTACAAAAGACTAAGTCATATGAAATGTCATATCAATACAAAGAGAAATTTCATTAATTACACAAGGACAAAATACAGTGACTCCGAATCAGCACACATTCCGGACATGCGGTCCATTCCGGAAGGCTTCACTTCAAGCTTCTCATCTTGTTCTTTCTAGGTCTGGACATATTCCAAAGCACTCTTCACTTTTGATTCCGGATCATTCTTTATTTCGGAACATATGCATATTTTGGAATTGGCACTAGGACTTAGGATTGTTAGAGGTTCACTTTTAGGTTCCAACAATCTACCCCTAAGTGAACTTAGCAATCCATTCAATGTATACAACTTCTTCTTTGATGAAGGTGTAGGCTCTGAACAACCATTCTCTGACTTCAATATACCAGGTCAGTTGACTCACAAACTTTGCTTTGGCCTTTTCTGGAGCTTCAGATTTGGATGCACGCGAGATGAACTTCTGAGGTATTTGGTAGGAACTAGGTGTTTGTCATGGACTCGGAAAAAGTCCCTTTTTGTCTTCCTAGTTGTGTAGAAAAACCCTAGAACCGGTTTATCGATTGGACCATCTGCAAGTAGTTCAACTTCTAGAAGAATAAAGTTGATTTTCACAACGAATTATTCAGTTCCATATAAGTGTGCCAACTCAAAGTCGCATCTGCAAAATTCCATGACATAGTCCTTAAGGAAGCTCAGACCAGTATGCTATGCACCCATAATGATATCATCTCTTTGAATTCCTCAAAAGTAAGCAACTAATGTGAGAATATCAATAGGATTCATCAAAGGGAAATCAGCATCAGTGATGGTCTGGTGTGTTGGTTTGTTCCAGAGGATGTGAAATCAAAATAATGTGTAGTTGAGTTTGAACTTCACTAGAAAATTTCTTCTGAAACTATCGACTTTGGTAATCCTATTCATTGTCCACAGTTCCTTGAGAGGTTGTGCATTCTTAGAATAGAATGTTTCAAGCCTTTCTCTCTCAGTTCGGAGAGTCACTTCCAGATCGTCAAAGGGGTTAAGAGGAGAAATTTGATGTTGTAATGTAAGGAGAGAGAGGAAGATCGAGCTGTTCGGAGTCATTTGTAAGAACATTTTAATACATGAACGAAATGATTTCATGATTACAGAGAATGCCTTCACAACATAGAGGAGATGTTCCACACATCGGATCAGGGTTATCCTTGAGAGCTTGGATCCAAATGCTATCCTCTAGTGCCTTGTTAATTTCCTCCTAAGACCATCCATTTTTTTTCTTTGAAGGATGTCCGGAGTGATCTGCTTGTTGTTCGGCTGTTAAAGGCTTTTTGCATTTATCTTTCTTCAATGCAGTCATGACGAGCTTCATGTTCTCATCGATTACAAATTCTAGAGTAGGGTTCAAAAGAGGTTCTTCCGGAATGTCATCAGGTATCCGGAGTGGGGAACCCTTGTCTAATGGAGCAATTTTAGGGGTCAGAATGAGAGGAAGAATTGAGGGAGTGGCTCGGAAGGCTTGGGCAGTAAGTAGGGATTTTCCTTTGGTCATTTGGATACCCATCCGAAGAGCATCAGGTAGACAAGATGGCCAGGAGACAGTAGACCAAATTCTTTTTTCTTCATCTGTCATTACCTTCATAAAAAGCTTCTTCGGAGCCTTGAGACCAAGAACTCCCTTTGTAACATACATATATTCATCACTATCTTCATCATTGCTTTTGGAAGGGGAGATGGAAAGGATCTTTAATTCAGCTTCGTCAAAGTCATTTTCATCCCAGAGTATGAACTCCAAGGCAGGGTTCCATGTTTGAGTAGGAACTTTTCCCCCTCTTGCATCGGTGAATCGTCGAACTGGTGCAAGCATTAGTGACTCCTTTAAACCATCAAATTTTTCAAACACTTTTTGAAGTCCAGTGTTGAGTTGTCTGGTGAGAGCATCATACGCTTCGAAAGTGGGCACTTGAGTAGCAAGATGATCGAACATGTGCCCAAGGATAGCTAACATCTCATCAAACTTTCACTTCGGAACATCGAGAATGTTCCAAGTGGATCAAAGCAGATTGATGAGGACTTGTTGGATAATAAGATTCATCTCGTACTTCTTCTTCATCTCCTTTTCAAATCTCTGAATTTTCTTCTCATGATAAACATGGGTTTGCATAATAAGATCATTGGTAGCAGACACCAAGTCATCATGGAACTTAAGAATAGTGGTGATCGTGTCGAGATAGTGTTCAACTGAAGCATCATACTTAGCTTCAACTTCTTCAAGGGATTGCTTGAGCCGGATAGAGATCAGTTGATGTAATTGTGCTTCTCGTTCAGCAACTGAAGGTCCGGACTGATTTGAGAGAGACTGAATGATGGCGTCAAGTTTGGAATCAATTCCGGAAACCTTTTGATCCAATTTAATGTTGAGCTATGTTACAGATGTTTCAATTGTGGAGACTTTCTGAATTGTGTCGGACATGTTTGATTGAATTTCATCTTTATGTAGCTTGATGGATCAGGCTGAGTGGTGGCATCATCTTTATGTAGCTCTATGTTGGAGTTTGATTTACCATTCGGAGTAGTTGAGGAGGATGATCCGAAGTCAAAAGCAGACTTGGTGGATGATGGTTTAGAGTGAAATCGGACAGAAGACATGAATTTGGGATCCATAGCCATTTTTCCTTCATCAGTTAGCATAACTAATTTAAATAGTTCTTCATCCGGATCGGTTTGGAGGATGTTTTTGTGAGGGTTAACTGGTGGTTTTTCTGAAGCAAGCTCTTTGTCAGCAGCGACATCAGTAGGAGGAACATATGGAAGATTGCTTTGAATAGCTCTGTCATACATTAAAATAAGTGTGGCCTCTACCTTAGCTCTTGTAAGATTTGGATGTCTAGATACAACCCTGTTCACATAATCTTCCCATTTGGGATCATTAGCACATGGTCGTCTTGTACACCTTCTGGGTATAGCACATGGTCGTCCTGTACACCTTCTGGGTATAATACCAGTTGTGGCATCCGAAGTCAGAGGGACTGCTCTAGCTACAGAATGCTTAGGGTCCGGAACAGGGGTTCTGGACTGTGTGCATGTGGAAGAAACGTGAGGGATATCAAATGTGACTCGTGGGTGTGTTCCAGGGGGTGCAAGGAACTATGTTCAACTGTGGCATCACCTTTTTGAGATGGTGAACGTGGATTATATGGACACTCCCTATGAGTGTGTGCTTGAGATTTTGAATCACTCAGGGGTACCTCGGATGAGTGGGCAAGGGGCGGGGGGGGGGGGTGTTCGGATGGCCAGAATAAGCGTGAATGTCATGCGTTCCTTCCTGTTGAGAGGAGGAACTAAGTTTGGATTTCTTTTTAGGATTTTGCTTTGAGGGAGAATTCTTTTGTTTAGCTGATTTTTCAATCTTGGATCCGGATATGGAAGGATTGGCTCTTTCCTAAGTGGGCTCAACGGAGATTGGGGCAGGTTGTGTTAGGTCATACACTACCGAAGTCTCCAAATGTTGTTTCAGATAAATGGAATTGGAAGGGATTGAGGCCAACATTTGGTTTGGAAGTCATATAACAGGGCCAAAGGAGGACTGGTCTGGAATTCTTAATGTCTTGACGAATTTGAAAGAAACACATACCTCCGGAGGAATCATGGAAACAAGAAGTGGTTCGGAAAGCTCCTTAAAGAGTTGTTGAATCGTCGGTTCCTAGAACCTAAGGGTTGAAATTTCGTTATCCTTCCTCTTGATGGCAAACTTGTAGAAGTCTTGCCATAGAACTTCTGAGAGATCTACTGCATTGTTGCGTTCGGAAATGATGCTCTAAACCACATATAGCTAGTCCTTGCTAAGAGTATCCGTACCACCGTGCTTTTCGGATAGCCCTCGAATGACGAAGTGCACCAAAATAGTCCATAGTCCGGAGATGGTTGATTTATTGAAGTCTTTAGCTTGGTAGTTCTGATTGTAACCAATATGATTCAAGAACTTTTGAATCATATTGAAGGTTTGTTGTAGGGTTTTTGTAAGGAATATTGTACTTCATTGAGAGTAGAGCAAACTCTTGTTAGAATCGAAGTTCTGAGTCTGTTTCATCAAGATTCAAGATGTCCATAGGAGGATAATTGGAATTGGCATGAACCGGAAAAGTAGGAAGTAAGGGAAGTACGGATGAAGTGATCGAAACAACATTAGTGAGAGGGTTCGAAGTGCCTGGGTTGGAGGTTTGAGGAATGTCATAGGAGCTGACTAAGGAAAGGCGACCTACGGAGAGTTCTCTTAGAGTTTGAGCAACGTTTGATTCATGACCTTGAAGCTCATCAAAAAGTTGATAGAGCTTGAGCTTTTTAAGAGATCCATTACTTTTAGGACAAGACTTCACATTTCCCCATCCCTTTCCGAAGGTATTGATGAACTTGAGGTTGTACTCAAGAGGAGTTCAGACTATTCCATGAGTTGTCATGTTGTTGACAACGATTCGGTATCTATTAGAAGCTGGGGAAACAAATTCATCAGGAGTGGTAGTGAATGTGTTGAACTCATTAATAACCGAAGTCAACCGTTTTTCCTTCATATTCTCTGACCCTTCAAACAGATCTTGGAGTGTGTCGCAGATCTCTTTAGCAAACTTGCATAATTTGATTTGCTTAAAAAGAGAAGGAGGAACACCAAATGCAATTTTAGAGAAGGCGGTTTGATCAACATTGTACTTCTCAAGATCATGAGTTGTTAGAGGAGCTGGACGAGTCTCATCTTTACCCATAAGTTGTGCAACAACATCTCTTACAATTGGTTGAACTGGAACATGCGGGCCATCTTTGACAGATCTCCAAATAGATTAACCTTTTTCTTTTCCAAGTAAAAATCTCTACATTCTTACATTCCAATGATCATATTCTTCAACAACTAGCAATGGGGCACGAGTATGGCAACCCAAGCTATTTGCTATTTGCATTGAATACATTTGTTGAGAATTAGAAGCAGCCAATGAAGTTAAGATATCTTGAGCAAAAGTGGTATATAGAAGAACTTTTATCCTGAACACAGAAATGATTGAAATACCAAGGTAACTTCAAATAAATGATAATCTGATCTAGTGGGTTCAAAGGACAACCACTCAAGCTCTGATACCAATTGTGAGAACAAGGATGGTTTGATGCGCAAGGACAAGGTTTGAAAAATGAAACCTTGAATGAATGCTTAAGATAATGTCTGCTTGCTAGTAAGTGTTCCAGTCAAGTCTGGCAAGACTAGTCAAGTCCAAATAAATAATCCTAACAAAGTATTCAAAATACAAATGTAAAGAAAAGATAACGATCAAGGTAAAGATATTTAATAAAGAACAAGAATAATGTTTTTGAGACAATTGAAGTAACTTAATAAATGCCAAAATAAGTGAAACATCCGTTCTTGACTTTGCATTCAGAGCTCCTATAAATAAGAGTGGCGGTTACATTGAATAAACTGAGAAACTAACATAGTACCGGACAATATAGATGTTCCTGATATTCTGATTGTCTAATATGACAAAAAGACTAAGTCCTATGAAATGTCATATCAATACAAAGAAAAATTTCATTAATTGCACAAGGACAAAATACAATGACTCTGGAACAACACACATTTCGGACATGAGGTCCATTTCGAAATGCCTTCACTTCAAGCTTCTCATCTTGTTCTTTCCAGGTCCGGACATATTCCAGACTAATCTTCACTTTTGATCCCGGATCATTCTTCATTTCGGAACATATACATACTTCGGAATTGGCACTGGGATTTAGGATTGCTAGAGGTTCACTTTCAGGTTCCAACAATAATTAACAAGGAACCAATCATGAGCGTCGAAAATCATAATGATCAACGGCCAATGAAATAGATGTACACTTTTATATTGGAAGCACACACACCGGATTATATATCAAAAACTCCACCTCTTTATCAAAAGACTTATCTCTTTTTTTCGCTTAAAATTATTTTAGGCTACATTTTTTATCAAAAGAAAACCGAATATACGGTTGTTCTTGATTTTTCGTCATCTTTACATTGAGATCCATGTTGATATATAAAAAACGAAATTTTTTTTTCGAAAAAAACTCACTTCATTTTCTTAGTTTTTTCAATATTTAAGTTTATTTTTATATAAAAAAAAAAAAACTAATTATACAAAAAATATTAATTTTTTTTACCCTATTAATAAACATCAACACAGACTTAAAAAAACTTTGAACAGTGTAGATTCACACTGTAAATCTAAACTATAAATACTTTAATTTTCAACATTCACAATGTGGAAAAGCTCGATCGGTTCAGATTCAGATTATGAATTTGACTTACTATTATACACACTGTGAATCGGTGAAGGCTAAAAAAAAAAAAAAAAAAAAAAAAAAACTCGATCAGTGTAGATTCACAATCTGAATCTAAACTATAAAAATTTCAATTTTCAACATTTACAATGTGAAAAAGCTCAATCATTTCAAATTCACACTGTGAATCTTACTTACTAATATGCACACTGTGAATCTGAGAAGGTTCACAATGTGAATCTGAACAGGTTCAAAACATGAATCTGAACACGTTTACAATGTGAATCTGTGATGAAATAACGTTTTTTTACTTGAATATGAATCAATGTTTAAAAAGTACAAAAAACATTAATTTTGATATATTTATTTATTTTTTTACTATAAAAAATAAAGCTTAACTTTTCAATAAAGAAAATGAAGTGGGTTTTTTCGAAAAAAAAAAATAGTTCGTTTTTTATATATTATTATAGATCTCTTTGGAAAGAGGACGGAAAATCGTGAACAACAGTATACTTAATTTTTTTTTCGATAAAAAACATGGCCTAATTTTTTTTCGATGCTTTAGATTGGTTCCTTGGTTAATAATGGTTGTCTATTAAACTTTTCCAAAAAACAAACATGTATAAAAAACAAACATGTATCAACATTTTGAAAGAATTTTTGAGGATTCTTTGTTGTGAAATGTTGAACATATAGAAGAACAAATGAAGATTTTTTTTTTTTTTTTTTTTTTTTTTTTTTTTTTTAAATGTAGTTAGACAAAACATTGTTCCTACTTGTACGGTATAAAACTTCAAAGCTTGCCGACTACAAAAGCTTGAAATATGTTTTTAACCAAAAAAAGTTTAAATTTTAAGATAGCAATGTGATGTTCGTGATACATTTGTATAAAAAAGGACTTAAATTCTAAAATATTTATTCATATGAATGTGTTTACATTGTAAATGCCAACATACTAAATTTTGAAAAGAAATATACTATATATTGATATAAAGATATATTTTTAAAGGAAAAAAATTATAAATTTTGATATATCTGGATTTTACTATAAATAAAAAAGAATACAAAAAATGAATAGTGTAGCAATAGAATTATTTGAAACAATGGTGTTTTTTTGGAAACAGAAAAAAACCATCAATATGTAATAAGAGTCGTGGCGAATTATTTAAAAAATATGAATACTTTTTCTAAAAAAAAAAAAAAAAGTGTGGTGGTTAAGCTATATATTGGTCGGAGTGTCGGATTATAGGGCTGGAGGGAGTGGTATCATCGAAACCGCACTCCCTTTACTGCCACATAAGCGTCACTTCACTTTTTATCGCACAAGTGTGGTTTCTTGTCATACCAAGGGAGTGGTGTCATACTTTTATTTATTATTTATTTATTTATTTATTTATTTATTTTTGTGTTTTTTTAAACTTTTAATTTAATAAAACTTCTTTTTTAATAAAAAAATATAATTTTTCATTACTAGAAAATTAAAAAAAGATTACATTGAAAATTCAAAAAACATTACATTGCATTACGGAAAAAAAACACTTATGACATTAAAATAATCGTAGAAACTTGAAAAAAACACCAATAAAATAACTAAAGCATAGTATATAAAGTCGTTCTCCGAAAACTCGTCTTCTGAGTCATCCAGTGGATCCAAATGAAGATTAATGTGTTGGAACCCATAAATGTGTTCCACCAAGTCATTGCGAAGATTGTGAAATTTTTTAGTGCAACGCATCTCTGCTCTCCTGGTCATATACTCTTCGCCACCAATTTTTATTGGTTGTGTCTCTGGTATGGTTTCTTCTTTGTCAAACGCACATATTGCACTTCCTTCATCTTCAATAATCATATTATGCAATATGAGACATGTATACTTGATTTCTTGAAGTTTTTCATCGCCTAAATTAATTGTTCGTTTTTTCAATATGAATCACTGTTTCTTTAGAGCTCCAAAAGCACGCTCAATATACTTCCTAGCTCTTTCTTGAGCTCTCTTGAATTTTTTCATCTGGAACCATGTGAACACGTAAACGATTTAACAAACACAACATACTCATGATAGATTCCATCGACCAGATAATAACCATACTTATATGGCATTCCACGCACTTCAAAAGAAGAATCTGATGCAGATCCATCATATATGTTGTTAAATATAGGTGAACGATTAAGAACATTGATGTCGTTAATCGAACCAGGAAAACCAAAAAACCATGCCAAATCCACAGATATTGTGATGCAACTGCTTCAGATATGACCGTTGGGTGACCATGATCACCTCGGGTAAATTACCCATGATATGATGTACGACAATTTTCCCATGCCCAATGGAGACAATCTAAACTTCCTAGCATTCCAGGAAACCCATGCACACTAGCATGATGAACTTGCAATTGTAAGATTTCATTACGTGTAGGCTTACGTAAATATTTTGGACCATAAAACTAAGTCATAGTTTTGCAGAAAGAGTGGAGACTCTCTCGTGCGGCCCTAGCAGACATCCTAAAACTCTTGTCTAACACATCAGGCGTAATGTCATATCTTAACTGACGAAGTGTGGCCGTGCATTTTTGTAAGGCAATGAAACCGGGTGTACCTCTAACATCATAGAGTTGTTAAAAAAAATTGCACTCCCTCGTTACATCTTCAACTATACGTTCGTAAAAATGTTTGAACATTCTGAAGCGCCTATGAAAATAGTACCTTTGATAAGTGACATTATCTTGAAAATAGTCTTATACCAAACGTTGGTTGGCTTCTTCACGATTTCTAAAAATATATCTTTATGTTCTAGGTTGAGAACATTCAGCTGCGTTATTACATAAAGCATCATATGTTTGTTCTGCCATTTGAGCACATGCAAAAGCGGCATAAAAAATAACTTGAAATTCTTCAGAAGATGAAGAAGATTTCAATTTTTAGAAATATTTGTGATTTTTTTAATAAATTAGAGAGAAGGGTGTTTTTTGTTTGAAAAAAATGAAGTATATGTAGTATTTTATAGGAAAGAAATAAAAAATGAAAGAAAAAGAAAATAAATGGTCCTATTTTTTGACCGTTCAAAGATTCCCTCCCTAGTCAATCAAATTGCTCGGTGAGAAATGGCCACACTGCGGCCTGAACCGCAAGAGACCGCGGTTAGGGGGCGGTGTGTACGGATGAGGTGGCAAAACCGCGGCCCCAAACCGAAACCACTCCCTGCAGCCTAATGGTTTTTATATTATTCTTTTCTTTCACTGTTGATAGGATACGCACGAGTATGACATGATGAAATTGAATATACATTCTATATTTTAATTAATAATGATCTTGTGGTTTTTTTTATCAACGCTTATTAATATGTTTTTTAGATCCTATGATCCTAAACCGTCTCATTTGGTTCCCATTTACTGTAATGAAGTATAATTTTAGTTTTGGGGTTTTAAGAATATTAATATAACTTGGATAATTTAGGATTGTTATTGCATCTATTTTCCGAAATTTGTCATTTCGATCCTTATGTCTAGTTTATCAATAAATCCGATTTGGGATAATATAACAGATAAAATTTGAAAGTCAGACTACTTCAAAATCCGAAACACAAAAATTATATTGTTGTTTTCTGTTTGATGAGATACAAAGAATCTAATGAACATATTTTGAATGTAAAGAATGTATCCCTTTTTTTGGAACATTCAATGTGTTCTTATACCAGAGGCAAAGGAAGTTAGTGGTAGTTACTTGCATTTTTTGCGCGAAAATGTTGGTTAGAAATATGGTTATTTAGACATAACCGAATCTCACATCATCATGATGTCACAACTTATTTTTTATGGGAATTTGCTTAGGGGAACCACTGCAAGGGTCTCTATCTCCTTGACTCCAATAAGGCCACCGTGTTAAGGGCGCTGACCCAAACCCATGTATTCATGTGTTCACATTTATTGTCCCGAGTGTCCACCCTGCACCTCAAATGTCATCGAGCAAATAGAACTCAACCTATCTCAATATTCATAATAATTAAACTAAAATATGTTGGTAACACTAAAATCATCAACATTCCTTGCTCATTTTAGTGTAATCCATAATTACCTAAAAGAAACCACAAAACCAAATTCAGGAATAAATGAACATATCTTGAAAATTAATTTTCATATTAGTATAATATACATGTCAAATACTCACAAATCAGGGTGTCCTAAGATTGAACCCTTCAACTCATTTGAGTCCCTGAACATACTATACACACACGGTAAACATAATATTTAATTTTTCTTACTTTACACTATTACAACCATGTGTCCTATCCATTCATGAGGGAATAAAATCCTAGCCCAAACTTTATGAAATGACAAAACTTCACACTTATATAGGTAAAAAAAATAAATGTGCTCCAATCTTCATAAGTAAGCTTTCCACATTGAACTCAACTTCCAACATTGTATTGGAAAGGAATTGGGTATCTCACCCATAAAGATATCAAGTATACCTTAAACCTATCCCTATAACAGACTTCTTTACCAAGTCTCTACCTAACCACTTCGTCAAGTGATCATCTAAATTTTGTTGAGATTGAACAAACTTTATAGCTATGACACTATGAGCAATGAGCTTACGTACCATACTATGCCTAACACCCAAATTTTGCGACTTCTATTATACACTTGAATATAAGCTTTTGCTAAGGTGGCAACACTATGATAGTGTATTGAGACAGTTGATAGAGACTTTGGCCATAAATTAATTTCATAAATCAAATTCCTTAACCATTATGCTTCCTTTCCAGTACCTACAAGGGATGCAAATTTAGATTCCATGGTTGAATTTGTGATACATGTTTTTTTCTTAGAAACCCATGAAATGAAACCTCCACTAAGAAGAAACACCAAACCACTATTAGAAGAATGGACCTTATTTTTAATCCAACTAATATTTTAATATCCTTCTATGGTTGAAGGAAACCCTACATAAGTCGATCCATAATCCATGATTTTCTTAAGACATTTTAGCACCATCCCTACTACTTGTCTGTGATAAGTACTAGGATTGCTAGTAAACCTACTTAGCTTTCCTACATCAAATGCAATACCAGGTTTTTCTTGGTCATAGAATACATCAAACACCCAATAACCTTCGAATACTCAAGTTGTGAAACTGATTCACTAATATTTGGCATAAGTTTCATACTTGGATCAAAAGGCGTACTATTAGGATAATAATCTAAACAATTGAACTTCTTAAATAATTTCTAAATACTATTTGTGTACATGTGCAAGGCGGCAACAACAAATAGTTTCTTTCAGCGAACACTTTCATTCAGAAACATGTTATATTTCTAGGAACATTATTCGATAATAGTTTTACGACAACATATAGTTGTAACCCTTGCAATTTCTAAGGAATTAATATCTTAGTGTCCAAAAATTATGCTTATTTATGTAGTTATCTGTATCAAATAATTTTATTTAACTAATTTAAATTGCTATTTTTTTTCAATTTAGTACTAAATCAAAAAAATTATCAATAATAGTCATGATAGTAAATAGGAAATGAATATGAATTAAAAACAAAGAGTTGGTACCAAATATGCAATATGTATCAATACATGATTAATCGTGCTTCGTGCAATGATATTGGCATATTTAATCATATAATTAATGCATTATCTTAATATTTTATGTAGCATTTGTTTCAAATATTGAAGAAAAGGTACTTAATTCGTTTACATTTTTTTACAGCAGCAAAGACATGCTCGGGACAAAAAGGAAGCGAAATTGGCATATTCGAAGCTTGGATCTTGCATTTTGAAGAAATAGAAGACATTGAAGAAGAACACAACACGATATCCCTAAATACAACGTGTTAAGATGGAAAATCTCGATGGAATAGTTCCTTGTCGTACACGCATTTATAATGCAGATCACAACGCGTTGGGTCCTTAAACATGCCATGTTGCACCGTTTTTCAGATTCTATTTAAGGTTCGTTTCTGATTCAAAAACCTAACATATGCTGAAGGTTTGTATCAACTTTTGGAGGCCGGAGACATCCCAAGGAATTATGGATTACAACATTCGACTAGAAGCTTTTGTTTGAAGAGATCTTAGGCAAAACCACATTCACTTTACTTAATTCTCTTGTTTACATCATATTTGCAATATTGAATTTTGTTTTTATGATTGTTTCTACTGAAGTCATAGGCTAAACACCCTACTTTCATTTAGTGTAGATGATCTTATGATTATGGTTTGATTTAGTGGCTTTGGATTATGTTTAATTTATTATTCATCATGCTAAGTTTGTTAAAAGAAGCTTATGTGTTAATGACAATTATTTTTTTATTGATTAGTAAGTTTATTGAGATTGTATGTGAACATCTTTCTTGATTGCTTTCGTCTTATTCATCATGCTAAGTTTGTTAAAAGAACCTTATATGCTAATGAAAACTATTTTCTATTGATTAATAAGTTTATTATGATTTTGTTACCATCAAGATTGTAAGCCTAGTGTTGTCAACATTACCTAGGGCAGAGGATCTTATGATTATGGTTTGATTTAGTGGCTATGGATTATGTTTAATCAATTATTCATCATGCTAGGTTTCTTAAAAGAACCTTATGTGTGACAACCCGAAGTGTGTTCCGTCGTCGTAACCCGTTTCCGTCATATAAAAAAAAATCGTCATCTAGAATTGTTTCCGTTCGTTTCTAAATTATGTCATTAATTTTAAGTTTGTTATTATAACTTAATAAATTGTCCAAATACGTTAGAAATCCATGGAAATGCCTCAATTTATTAATTGGAAAAATAATTGTTTTATTCCGTTAAGTTATAAAAATAATTAAATCGGGTACGACCAAAAGTCTCGCTTAACGACAGTGACGGGTAGAATTCCACCGTGTCCCAAACTTTCAGCATATATAAAGTTGAGAGAGCCTCATTTGAAGCTTTTACCACTCTCTCTCTACTTTCTCTCTTTACTCTCTCTCTAAAATCCAAAATTGAGCAAAAATCATCCAAATGAAGCTTCAAATCATCAAGGTAATTATCCTAGCTCCTAGTATAACACCTTTAGCCTTCAAATTCGAGATTTATATGAGGAATGGGACCATAAACAAGTGTTTACGGTCTTGGAACCTCCTTAGACCGTGAACATGTGTAAATGGGGTTTTTGTGCCATAAAACCCTTCCAAACCTCATTTAGAGCTTAGATATGACTTAAGGACTTAGTTGCATGTACTTAGAACACCTTAAACTCATCAATTGGGGTATAAGCTTGAGTTTACGGCCCAAGCACATGCTTGGACCGTAAACATGAATTCATGGGGAGTAAACTCATTTTAAGGTGTTAGTTAGCCCTTAAACACCTCCAACAAGCTTCCATGAGAGTATAGAACCCTATAATCCTTCAAGAAATGCACCAAAACTTATACAAATGGAACAAGCTTGATTTTACAGCCCAAGAATATTCTTGGACCGTAAACTCATCTCCTTAGACCTTAAACTCATTTTTATGTGTTAAGATGCCACTTGAACACAACATAAGCCTTAGAAATGAGTCTAGAAGCAACCACAATCAAGTTAAGGACCTTAATCATGCCAAAACTACCCCCATGGATGTTTATGACCGTAAACTTCCCAAGAACATCTTCTTAGGCTGTAAACTCCTAAAACATGGTCAAATGGTGCCTTAAACTCATCCCAAGGCTTGTTTAATGACTTAGAAACACTTGTAAGGGTCCTAGGACCACCAAAACATCAAAGCATTGAGCATGGAGGAGTTTACGGCCGTAAACTCCTAGTTTACTACCGTAAACTCCATTGAATGGTCCATATGTGAGTTTAATCCATTCCTATGCCCTAGATTTGATCCTAGCCAATTTTCCCGAGTGTTATAAGACCATTTGACACCATAGAACACCCCACCATGAGTTTACGGCCGTAAACTCATGTGGAGTGGTTCATTAGGACCGTAAAACCTCTTGTGAGTTTACTCTTGAGGGGTAAACTCCATATCCAAGCCTTATACGTCCCTAGATGTCACCCGAGTCACTCCAAACACTTGATTTGAAGTGTTTTCGCGTGTTGGAGTGTATAATCATATATAATTAGTGATTTAAAGTCTAATTAGATACATTTGTATATCATTTGACATTACATAGGAACCTCACGCGTTATCAAACCCCGAACCGACACTTAGCATCCAATCCGACACGCTTCTCGACCGGTGAGTTCATACCCCTACGTCTTTTTCTGTGTTTTTCAATGTTTTCCGGGGGGGGGGGGGGGGGGGGGGATACAAGGAAAACTACAAATGTTTTTAAAAACCTAAAACTGATGTATTTCTATAAATATCTGGCTAACCTTTAGATATCTTTACCCTTTATGTATTATGTTGAGCATAAGGGATGTTTTCTCGTCTATAACTACATGGATTTCAGTAAAGGAAACAATCAAATCAATTAAATTATTATGGGAATAATTTGGGATCTTTAGTTCTTATTCTACGAACATAGATTTACGTAAACTTAATAGATAAGCTATGTCTGATTCAGTTTATCTGTATTTAATTTAGAATATATTGCCAGATAATTTCATGGTATTTAACTATTTCTACTGTATTATGTTTCAAAATGATTTGTATGCCTGATAACGTCTGATAACACCATGAATAACATGATACTAGCTTGTGAGGTTCGTCATTATTATCAGTAAATCCTCCCCGAAAGTGTAACCAGAGTCTCCTGGAGGGAGACCGTGGAATTTGTGGATAGATCTATTCGAGACTGACAATCCCACACCTAAAGTACTAGCTACAGTTAGGCGGGCATGCCTGGGGTGACAAATTCTTGAAATCATCCGACGTTTGACAAACGTCAATGAGGTCTCGGTGTCGCATTAGTATGGTTACCCGACTCACAATACGTATTAATATAACTTTATTCACGGATTTGATTTCATATATATTTTTTTATCTATAGTTCTTATATCTAGTACGTGATGGTAGTACCATGGTTTTAAATGTATATCTAGTACGGGATGGTAGTGCCATGGTTTTATATCTTATATCTTGTACGTGATGGTAGTCCTATGGTTTTGAATCTATATCTAGTATGGGATGGTTATCCTACGGCTTTATATCTTATATCTAGTACGGGATGGTAGTCCCATGGTTTTGAATCTATATCTAGTATGGGATGATAGTCACATGGTTTTCAATCTATATCTATCTATAGTTTATATCTAGTACAGGATAGTAATCCCATGATTTTCAGTAAATAGTTTTACGTACAAAACTATACAATATGGTCCTTAACTAAAACTTTACTTTTAGGAAAATATAGGATTTTCCTGATATAACAATTGTACATAACCAAAATCGTGTAACAAAATAGTTGACTAAACATTACTTTTAAGAAAATATGGGATTTTATCAGGTTCGTAAATTTTTCGGAAAACAAAAGGAAACTTATACATTTTCAGAAAACAAACAACTTATGAACTCACCAGCTTTATGCTGATTTTCAAACTGCTTGTATTCTCAGGTCCGCATTAGATAGGTAACCAGCGATCCTTTTGGTGAAGACGGAGTACGTAGAAGACACGTCTTTACTTTTGTTCATATATACATATGTATAACACATGTAACACTTTACTTTTGATCAGATGTAAATTCTAATATGTAATGTAATGGTTGTTTACTTTGCTTACTATGTACATTGGTTGTGATACTCAACGTGGAGTCCGCCCCATAAATGTTTCCACCTTGGTTTTTCAGGGTGTGACAGATTGGTATCAGAGCCCGTGTTTATAGTGAACTAAGTATACCAGACCTTACATGGTATAAGACTATAAACACTAAGGGGCCTAAGTGCTCTGAACTAATAGTATACTTCAAAGTATAAGTATTTTCAAAAGTATACAAGTATACCTAACTGTCGAGATCCGTAACTACAAGTAGAAAAAAACATAAGTAAATGGATGTTGTACGCTGCGGTTAAACCTGAGCAGTTATGAAGTTATGTCTAGGATCAATATAGCCTGGCCAGCTATATTCATTCGAGACACGGCCAACATGTGCTTGGGAGTGACTGTGGTGTTCAGCATGCCTAAAACTTACCCTAATACCCCAAACAATGAGTCGTCGTCACAGCGAATCATGAAATACTATGGGAGTATTTCTCGAACCAATTCTTTGTAGAAATCCTCATTCACGCTTTGTTCCTTGATCATTCCTTTAGCGATAATTTATCTGCTTTGATAACTTTTTCCTGCTTTATGACTTAATAGAATCCTATATATGTTTTAATGAGATATCCCAGGTTCCATATCTCATGATTCAATTAAGAGGACTTATGAACCTCTCTTTCTTGATCTTTATAGATCAAGATGCCTCCAAGAAAGAGACCCAACTCAAAGAACAACAACAATCCTCCTGCACCACCATCTCCTCCTCAATTTGATCCTGTAACGCTTCAGGCAGTTATTACTGCCGCAATAGCAGCCGCCATGTCGCAAATGAACTCTGGTAGTTCAGGAGGTAGTCCCCAGCCCCAAAACCAGGAAGGTAGCCAGGGACACTGAAGGGAGTGTTCCTATAAAGATATTATGAATGCGAAACCTACCTCCTTCGATGACACTGGAGGTGTCATTTCCTTAACCCGATGGTTCGAGAAAATCGAATCTATCTTTGAAATCTGTGTCTCTTCAGAATCTGATAAAGAGAAGTTCGCCGCCTGTACCTTCACCGGTAAAGCCTTAACTTGGTGGAACGGCCGAGTCAAATCCTTAAGTTTACCTGTAGCTAATGCTATGGGTTGGGAGGCCATGAAGGATCGTCTTCTTGTCGAGTACTGCCCACGGGGTGAGATGCAAAAGATAGAACATGAACTATGGAATCTAAAGATGCAAGGTTCCGACATAGCCGCTTATACTTCAAGGTTCGATGACTTGGTGCTACTCTGTCCGGGAATGGTTACCCTGTAGAGTAAAAAGATTGAGAGATTCATCTGAGGGTTGACCCTGCCAACCAAGGGAAATATCTTGGCTGCGAAGCCAGACACCTATGATAGCGCCAAACATCTTGCGCAAATCCCGATCGATCACGAAGATAACCCTGATGAGGAGACCACCGCTCCTGGGCTAATTAAGAGTAGTGGTTGAAGTAAAAAGGAATTCTGGAACAAGTGGAAGGCCCAAAGTACACATGGATCCTCTAAGAAACAACAAATGATAGCAGTCCACGCTGCTACTGTCGCTGCAACTGTCTCTACCGTCGGATCCACAACTCAGACTCCTATCAGTGGATATACTGGTACCCTTCATTGGTGCGACAAGTGCATTTACCATCATCAATACTCCTGGGCCATCTCGCGAAAGACTTTGCAACAACTATGGCAAGAAGGGCCACCTTGCTCGAAACTGCAGAAAACCAGCCCAATCAACCAACCAATCAAACGGAGCAGGTGTTAGTAAGGCCTGCTACGGTTGCGGCGAAGTAGGACATTTCAAGAGAAATTGCCCCAATACAGTAACAACTGGCAACACTGTAAGAGTCCTAGCTATAGGACAAGGTGAGGCAGCCGCTGATCCCACTGTTGCCACAGGTATATTCTTCACCGACAGCCTTTACACTTGCAAACCTTTCGATTTTATTGTGGAAAGAGAATCTATTATCTATTCAATCAAACATCACCTTAACCTTAGTCCTCCATTAGTAACTAAAATGTCTACCATCGGGATGTCTAACAATGAGAAAGAGGACGTTAGCGATAAATTCATAGGTTGTACCCTTACCCTCGGCGATCATCCTTTTCTCATCGATCTTATGCTGTTTTTGCAATTAAGAACTTTGAAGTATTCATTGGCATGGATTGATTGAGTCTCAATCGTGCCGCCATCCCTTGTTTTGAAAACTCTACCCATCTCAACCTTCCCGCGGTCAAACTCTTATCATCTGCGACGATAAACTTAGTTTCAGCCATTGCATCATTTCGTACATCAAATCTCAAAGGGCTTATCCGAAGGGAATGCCATAAATTCCTAGTCTATGTGATCATCGAGGAAAAGGAAGTTGCATCCCCAAAGTCTACAATTTTCAAGATGTCTTTCCGAAGAGCTTCCGGAAATTTCTCCCGAACATCAAGTAGAATTTTACATCGATCTAATTCCTAGAGCAAACTCTGTAGCCAAATCTCCGTATTGATAGGCTTCAGCAGAAATGCCGGAGTTACCCAGTCAGCTACGAGCTCACAGGAATGATGTTTCCAAAACAACATTCAGGACTCGATATAGTCACTACAAAGATGTAGTGATGCCCCTCGATCTAACCATTTTCTTTGGACATGTGGTAATAGAAGAAGACATAATACGCTCTGGAAAGTGTGAGGAACTTAATGCGAAATACATAGAACTTTTCGAAATCCTCATTAGGATCGATCCTGTAGCCTAAAAAATCTGCTACCCTCAGGACTTAGCAGCATCCATCAGGTATTTCACATCTCTGTCCTTAAGAAGTACCTACCCGATGAAACCATAGTAATCCCTTTGATGAGACCGAAATCAACGAAAGTCTGAATCTCATGATAAGAGCCAATCGAAATCATAGAGTGAGAGATTAAACGTATGAAATAAGTCGTATCCCGATAAGTGAAAGGTTCCACGAAATGCCATGCGAGAATCCGAATTCACTTGGGAGTGCAATGATCCGATAGAACAAAGTATCCCTATTCTCTTTCAAAATCCGCGAGTCGCATCTAAAGTTTCAATTTCGGGATGAAATTCCCTCTAACGGGGGGACAATGTAACAACCCGAAGTTCATTCCGTCGTCGTAACCCGTTTCCGTCATTAAAAAAAATCGTCATCTATTGTTTCCGGTCGTTTCTAAATCAAGTCATTAATTTTAAGTTTGTTATTATGACTTAATAAATTGTCCAAATACGTTAGAAATCCATGAAAACGCCTCAATTTATTAATTAGAAAAATAATTGTTTTATTCCGTTAAGTTATAAAAATAATTATATCAGGTATGACCAAAAGCCTCGCTTAACGACAGTGTCGGGTAGAATTCCACCGTGTCCCAAACTTTCAGCATATATAAAGTTGAGAGAGCCTCATTTGAAGCTTTTTCCGCTATCTCTCTACTCTATCTCTAAAATCCGAAATTGAGCAAAAATCATCCAAATGAAGCTTCAAATCATCAAGGTAATTATCCTAGCTCCTAGTATAACACCTTTAGCCTTCAAATTCGAGATTTATATGAGGAATGGGACCATAAACAAGTGTTTACGGTCTTGGAACCTCCTTAGACCGTGAACATGTGTAAATGGGGTTTTTGTGCCATAAAACCCTTCCAAACCTCATTTAGAGCTTAGATATGACTTAAGGACTTAGTTGCATGTAGTTAGAACACCTTAAACTCATCAATTGGGGTATAAGCTTGCGTTTACGGCCCAAGCACATGCTTGGACCGTAAACATGAATTCATGGGGAGTAAACACATTTTAAGGTGTTAGTTAGCCCCTAAACACCTCCAACAAGCTTCCATGAGAGTATAGAACCTTATAATCCTTCAAGAAATGCACCAAAACTTATACAAATGGAACAAGCTTGATTTTACAGCCCAAGAATATTCTTGGACCGTAAACTCATCTCCTTAGACCTTAAACTCATTTTTATATGTTAAGATGCCACTTGAACACAACATAAGCCTTAGAAATGAGTCTAGAAGCAACCACAATCAAGTTAAGGACCTTCATCATGCCAAAACTACCCCCATGGATGTGTATGGCTGTAAACCTCCCAAGAACATCTTCTTAGGCTGTAAACTCCTAAAACATGGTCAAATGGTGCCTTAAACTCATCCCAAGGCTTGTTTAATGACTTAGAAACACTTGTAAGGGTCCTAGGACCACCAAAACATCAAAGCATTGAGCATGGAGGAGTTTACGGCCGTAAACTCCTAGTTTACTACCGTAAACTCCATTGAATGGTCCATATGTGAGTTTAATCCATTCCTATGCCCTAGATTTGATCCTAGCCAATTTTCCCGAGTGTTATAAGACCATTTGACACCATAGAACACCCCACCATGAGTTTACGGCCATAAACTCATGTGGAGTGGGTCATTAGGGCCGTAAAACCTCTTGTGAGTTTACTCTTGAGGGGTAAACTCCATATCCAAGCCTTATACGTCCCTAGATGTCACCCGGGTCACTACAAACACTTGATTTGAAGTGTTTTCGCGTCTTGGAGTGTATAATCATATCTAATTAGTGATTTAAACTTTAATTAGATACATTTGTATATCATTTCACATTACATAGTAACCTCATGCGTTATCAAGCCCAAACCGACACTTAGCATCCAATCCGACACGCTTCTCGACCGGTGAGTTCATACCCCTGCGCCTTTTTCTGTGTTTTTCAATGTTTTCAGGGGGGGCATACAAGCAAAATTACAAATGTTTTCAAAAACCTAAAACTGATGTATTTCTATAAATAACTGGCTAACCTTTAGATATCTTTACCCCTTATGTATTATGTTGAGCATAAGGGATGTTTTCTCGACTATAACTACATGAATTTCAGTAAAGGAAACAATCAAATCAATTAAATTATTATGGGAATAATTTGGGATCTTTAGTTCTTATTCTACGAACATAGATTTACGTAAACTTAATAGATAAGCTATGTTCGATTCAGTTTATCTGTATTTAATTTAGAATATATTGCCAGATAATTTCATGGTATTTAACAATTTCTACTGTATTATGTTTCAAAATGATTTGTATGCCTGATAACGTCTGATAACACCATGAATAACATGATACTAGCTTGTGAGGTTCGTCATTATTATCAGTAAATCCTCCCCGAAAGTGTAACCAGAGTCTCCTGGAGGGAGAGCATGGAATTTGTGGATAGATTTATTCGAGACTGAGAATCCCACACCTAAACTGCTAGCTACAGTTAGGCAGGCACGCCTGGGGGACAAATTCTAGAAATCGTTCGACGTCTGACGAACGTCAATGAGGTCTCGGTGTTGCATTAGCATGGTTACCCGACTCACAATACGTATCAATATAACTTTATTCACGGATTTAATTTTATATCTATTTTCTATTTATAGTTCTTATATCTAGTACGAGATGGTAGTCCCATGGTTTTAAATCTATATCTAGTACGGGATGGTAGTCCCATGGTTTTATATCTGATATCTAGTACGTGATGGTAGTCCCATGGTTTTGAATCTATATCTAGTATAGGATGGTAATCCCATGGCTTTATATTTTATATCTAGTACAGGATGGTAGTCCCATGGTTTTGAATCTATATCTAGTATGGGATGATAGTCCCATGGTTTTCAATCTATATCTATCTATAGTTTTGTGTATATTAAACTATCTTATATCTAGTACGGGATAGTAATCCCATGATTTTCAGTAAGTAGTTTTACGTACAAAACTATACAATGTGGTCCTTCACTAAAACTTTACTTTTAGGAAAATATAGGATTTTTCTGAGATAACAATTGTACATAACCAGAACCGTGTAACAAAACAATTGACTAAACATTACTTTTAAGAAAATATGAGATTTTCTCGGGTTCGTAACTTTTTCGGAAAACAAAAGGAAACTTATACATTTTCAGAAAACAAACATCTTATGAACTCACTAGCTTTATGCTGATTTTCAAATTGCTTGTATTCTCAGGTCTGCATTAGATAGGTAACCAGCGATTCTTTTTGCGAAGGCAGAGTACGTAGAAGACACATCATTACTTTTGTTCATATATACATATGTATGACACATGTAACGCTTTACTTTTGATCAGATGTAAATTCTAATATGTAATGTAATGGTTTACTTTGCTTACTATGTACATTGGTTGTGATACTCAACGTGGAGTCCGCCCCATAAATGTTTCCACCTTGGTTTTTTGGGGTGTGACATCATGTATTAATGACAATTATTTTCTATTGATTAATAAGTTTATTGAGATTGTATGAACATCATGCTATTGCTTGCCTCTTATTCATCATTTTATGTTTGTTAAAAGAACCTTATGTGTTAATGACAATTATTTTCTATTAATTAATAAGTTTATTATGATTTTGTTACAATCAAGATTGTAAGCTTCGTGTTTTGAACATGACATAGGGTTAAGTAGAAAATAAGTAAGTTAATGTGTGAGCTATATATGATGACCAACAATATATAAGTTAACTGAGCCAACCAATTTAATTAACCACCATTAAAAGTCTTGCATGATTCGAACTCAATACTAGGAAACTTGTTAGCTTAATCAACTAATCGCTGCTTAAATTGATTTGTTTGCTAAGTGATTTGTAATAGTGCACATGAACCTAACAATATTAGAAATCGGTAATTGAAAGCAATCCCTCCAGGATGAATAACCACATGGCCAAAGATGCGTTAAGAGTTCATTCAGCAGTTCTTCCCTCCCTCGAAAGTTTCAAGATTAAAGAAAGCAATCGCTAATTTTTAACAACAAGGAGGTGAATCACATTATGAAGCATGGGAAAGATACAAAGGTTTGCTGAGAAATTGTCCACAGAATGACCTCAATGTGCAACAAGAAGTCTCCGTTTTCTATGATGAGGTAAATGTGACAACCAGGAAGCTTCTTGACTCCCAAGGACCACACGAAGAAAGCACCAGCTATGATAAAAGGGCAGATTGAACAATTGACTAAACACTCAAGAAAATGTCGTAATCCACGTATAAATATGGCTCGAGGGATGGTGAATGCAGCTTCGGATGATATGGCGGCGATTATGGATAAAATTGAAAGCATGGATCGTAGAAAGGTCCAAGTGTGTTATTAAAGAGGGCATTGATTTGATGAAGATATGAGAAAAAAAAAAGAATGGATACCATATGAGGAATACAAGAAGGCCAAGGAGGGGAAGTTCAAGAAAAAGGCGAGAGAGTTTTATCAAAGAGAAGAGCAAGTACAAGAAAAGAAGACGGATTTCGAAGCCATGCTTACCTGTTTTGCATCCACATCCGAGAAGAGACATGAAGAAACCGATGCTACAATAAAGGACCAACAAGCTATGATGAAAGATCAACAAGATCTACTGAGGAATCAACAAGATTCAATCCTCAACATTGAGAAGCAACTCAACCAACTTGCTAAGAAATTTAGAACGGTCACCGGGCGGACTTCCAAGAAACACCGAGAAAAATTTGAGAGGGGTGCACATCAGTATTATAACAAAAAGGAGTACAAAAGTTGCCACACCTTTAACCCTAATCCCAAATGAAGAACCAAAAGTGGTGCAGGAAGTAAACAAGGAAAATCAAGAATCACTTTCTGAAGAATCAACACGGCATGTTCAGGAGAAGGGCTGTAACGCCGTGTTCTGAAAATATACGTTTATGTGTTTAAAGGCCAAGGCTTGGGGAATTTAAGTCTTTTATGGGATTTGAGTTTTTATTCGAGAGGTTCTGGGTCGGGGTGTGTCGTTAGAAGCGTAGGGCTTCTCGCCACATTTTCATGGATATAAAGTTCATCGGAGACGGACTTGGAACAAAGGAGTTATGACACTTTGAGTTATTAATAGAAATGGCCCCTAATGGAAATAAATTGTAAGAAGAACCATGCATGCAAGGTGGAAAACGCGCAAGTACGCCCATCGTAATGTTGGCGTATGCCCAGTGTATAAGGGTAATGTTGGCGTATGCCCAGTGTATAAGGGAAAACGCGCAAGTACGCCCATCGTAATGTTGACGTACGCCCAGCGTACAGGAAGTACGCCCAACGTCCAAAAAACCCTAATTTTAGGGCATGCCACTATATAAAGAACATATTGGTTCAAACCCTAGCCTCCTTATCTATTCCCTTACCCTCAGAAAACCCTAAAACGCCTCATCCCTTTCAGTCTTGAGTGATTTTCTTCTTAAGAAGCTCATTTTGGCGGTGTAACTTGGAAGAGGAAAAGAAGAAGTTGACAAGGGAGAACTTTTGAAGTTGGAGCTCATAGATCTAGAATATCATCATCATTTGGGACTTTGTGGAGGTATAAAGTTCATAAATTTACTTAAGGATGCATAGATCTAGTGTAGTGATGTTTTGGAGTCATTTTGGGTCCTAAGATTGGATCTTTATGTTGAAATCTCGTTTTTGAGCTTGGGGTTGCCACCCTCAAGGCTAAAGGTGTTTCATAAGCAATAAAATTTTGAACTTGATGGTTCATTCATGATCATGCATGATATCTAGCCCTCTTTGTAACAGCCCGTCATTTCAAGTCAGTAAAAAATCGAGTCCTGTAACCTCTTTGAGAAAAGGAATTAGAATATCATCGAAAAATGAAGTATTCAGAAACTCTATTTGGAGTACACTATGTGGTAGGTATCGTCTTAAGGTTTCCAAACATATAAATAACACAAAAATCCGAGTTATAACCAAGAAGTTATGACCATTCTAAGTTTTCCGACAAAAACCGGTAATACAAAGTTACGTAAAAACGCAAAGTTTCAGTAAAACACTTTCTGACCTTAGGTGTCTAAATGAAAGTCATAGATATCGTTAAACGACAAACGTGCATAAAAAGAACGCTCAAATCGGACATCGTATGAAAAAGTTATGAATTTTTAAAGAAATTCCTTAATCACGTCATTTTAATAAATAAATAATAAAAATAATTTCGGAATTTCCCGAAGGAATCTAAACGAAAGTTGTAGAGCTTCGTCTCACCTACGCGTGGATATAAAGAACGATGAAAACGGAGTTCGTATGAAGGAGATATAAATTTTTGATGTTTGATAAATAATTAATATATAATTTTTATTCAAAAATTTGGTATTATCCGAAGCCTGAGTCACGCGCGTACGCCCAGCGTACACGAGTACGCCCAGCGTACTCGAGGCCACGGCCTCAGATCGTCCACGTCGCCCCTATGCGAGCCTACCCCCGTCCCGTCTGAAGCGCGATGCAGTCGAGGACTCGGTCACGCGTGACGTACGCGTACACCCCACGTACGAGGCAGTTCCAGCCCCCTATAAAAGGGATTCGAGGGTTCTCGGAAAAATGGCTCATTTTCTCACTCTTTTCTTGTGTTTCGCCTCATTTTCCGTGCTCGCACTACCCCGAAGCCCTGGTCATTTTGTGCAAGTCCCAAAGGTCGATTTTACTCCCGAGAAATCCCGAGAATCCCGAGGAAAATCCGTTTCCCGAGACGAAACTCTGCCCGGTTTTCCATCATGCTATCTTCAAACTTTCAAGTGAGTTCATACCCCTTTCAAACACACTTTAAATACATTTTAAATGCTTTTATACTCTTTTAGGGGGGGGGGGGAACACAAGTAAACATACGGTTATTATCGTGTATTTTATAAAGTTTCACTTCGCTTGTTTTACCGAACACATCACTTGTAACTCATTACTATTATGGAAAACTCTTGTCATACTTTGTGTGCATTAGACTTATGCAAAGTATATAATGATTTCAAAGTACTTTTCATGGTTAAGTCGTTTTATACATTCTAAAGACTTATGATTTATGCTTTGTTAAACATTGTGAAAAAGGATAAACTTCGCGTACAAAAACTATCACTTTAATACAGGCTTAGTTGAGAATCCATGAGACGTGTATATCTTCAAACGTTACTTTTCTTTATTAGAAAGTAATGCTGCAAGTCTTGTCTATAACCAAAGTCTCCCGTTCGGAGAACGTGTCAAATGTGTATAGATCTATACGGGAAGTCATGATCCCGCGCCCTGACTGTTAGCTACAGTCCGTCCTTTGGGGTGACAGTTGTCATAACGTTGCGACGCCTGAAGAACGTCGTTACAGGCATATTATGTTTAGTATGGTTATAAAACTCATCGGATATACAATTATTATGGTATTATGCTTTTATGAACGAGTGACTGTTAAAACTATTCTTCATCTAACAAATGCGATCTTCGTATAGCTTTATTATATAAAACTATGACACAACTTTTAAGAACGTCGTTTTCTTGCGATTTTCGGTCTTAGAGACTGCCACTCATGTTAGGAAAATAAGGGTTTTTCCTGTATACAAACCAAACAACTAATAGGAAGATAAGGGATTTTCCTGGTGCAATTATTTACAACTTATGACACAAACATTCATATGCATTTCATACTTTTATAAGAAAATCAGGGTTTTTCTTGGAAGACACAACAAATCATATCTCAAACATTAGGGAAAATATGGGATTTTCTGGATCTAATACATTCATTTTCAACACAACAAGTCATAACTCTTCACACTTGAATTACTGAGTTTTCTGGAAAACATACACCCATTTTGGAATGGCATCCAATTTTTCTAAACTACTTACGAACTCACCAACTTAATTGTTGACACATTTTCTTTGAATTAACTTTTATTCTCAGGGAACCGCTAAGCAGGTTTGGGAATCAACTTTTGGGATTAACGCGCTGGCGTTAATTACTTCTTTTGAATGATGTTTATGTATTTATCTTTTGAACATGTAATGAATACAATTATGTAAACATCTTGGAAACTTTAATATATATGGTGGTGTGTACTTTCCTTTCTATGAACTGTTATGATATTGAATATGACGTCCTCTGCCCCCGAACATTTCCGCCGTTCTGGTTTGGGGGTGTGACAGATTGGTATCAGAGCTTTGTTTATAGGGAATTAAGTATATCAAAACCATTTCTTTTTGGTATACAACTATAAACTCAACTGGGAAAAAACACTCTGAGAATAGTCATACTTTTGAAATTAAATTTATTTATTTTTAAGGTAAGCATGCACTCATTTTATACTAATAACAGTTTCATAGTAAATAACTTTAAAAGTATTATAAATAAGTTGTGTAGTACAGGTACGCCTTGGGACATGTAATTGGAAATGGGAAGAATATAGCCTGATCAACTATATTTGTCCAAGAGCTGACTAACGTATGCCAAGGAGTGTATGCAGTGGACAACGATTTTAAAACTTACCAAAAGCACATCATTACATAATACTAAGGGAGTTGTTGTGTTGCTGTCAACCCTTAAACTTAAGGTTAAGTTTCATGTGCTCTAGCTTATAGTAAATTTTTAACCCTATTCTCGTACAGTCTAAATGGCGGGATTCCATCACCCCAATGACCCCTACTACCCCAACCAAGGTAATGGAGGATGGATCGAAGAAGATCCTGAAGAAGACGAAAAGCCTATAGAGTTGGAGGGAAGGGATGACTCTGGCACGGATTCGGAGCCAGAAATTATCAATCCACCAATCCCACAACCTCCCGTCCACTTGAGGAACTTCTAAGGACCCACTCCTGTGTGGGGAAGTCACCTCCATCATTGGAGCCAACAACAAAGCTTACGCCCTCCCTACGGCATGTGCCGAGACTTCTATGATGTCAAAGGCGGGGGATCAGCTGACCGAGCACTTCTGGTCATGGTTGGCAAACTCGCCAACCAGTGCTATCAATCCGGAGTGCAAGGCAACCGAATCCGAGAGGTCAATGTGGAAGTACAAATCCACACGGCCGATATCAACCGCCTAGAGATGTTGCAGAACAACACCCACATTCGCGCCGAAGCATTTCAAGCACAAGCAAATGCAGCCTTCGCAGAATTGAGCGAACAACAAGCTGCGTTTGATAGGCGCCTCATGGAGTCGAAGCAGTCCGACACGGAGTCGAGCTCCAAACGCAAACCGCACCGCAAGTAGTACTTGCCCGACTCTCAAATTTTGTTATAAATTAGGACTTCGGATAAAAGTATTATTTTCTTAAAAATGTTCTGTAATTGGAGGCCTTTAGAAAGGTCAAGAACTTTTGTCTAGACCCCGCTGTAACACAACTATATGTTTAATATATATAAGGGTATATCCCTTTTCTTGTTGTTAATCATGCGCAATTCGTTCAATTCATAGGTACATCTGATCAAACTTTACTCTCAAGCTCAAAACATTGTGTCGGTCAAACCCAATTTCTTAGAACTATTAGAAGTTAACTCAATATCATTCAACTCTGAACTACCAAAACTTATAAATCTTTCATTTTCTTTTGGCAGCGCGATGCCTCCTCGTCCAAACCTAAGGCCCAGGCCGGGCACGACACCACCACCACCTCCACCACCAACTTATGATCCAACCATGGTCCAGGATGCTATCACAGCAACAGTAACTGCAACCCTCTCGCAAATAAACTCCCACGAAAATGGAGGGGCGGGAAGCAGCACGAATCATCCAAATCATGGCACTGGTCATGGCCAAGTAAGAGAATGCACTTACAAGGAGTTCTCTAACACTAAGCCAAAAACTTTTAATGGAATTGGGGGAGTCATTGCACTAATTCAATGGTTCGAGAAGACCGAAACGGTCTTTGAGATCTGCTCATGCCTAGAAGCAAGCAAAGTCAAGTTCGCTGCTTGCACTTTCATAGATCGAGCCCTCACTTGGTGGAAAAGCCATGTGAATTCGGTGACGCTCACTGTCGCCAACGCCATGAGTTGGGAAGACCTGAAGGTTCTACTACTGGAAGAATACTGCCCAAGGGGCGAAGTGCAAAAGCTTGAGCAGGAGCTCTGGAATCTGAAAATTACTGGGTCTGACCTAGTCGCCTATACAGCTAGGTTCAACGACCTCGCTGCACTGTGCCCTACCATGGGCAACCTAGAATCAATGAAGGTTGAAAGGTACATTTGGGGGTTGTCACCCCAGATTCAAGGGCATGTCCTAGCTTCCAGCCCTGTTACCTACAACAACGCTAAACGCGTGGCTCAGCGACTCATCGACCACGGAGTAAAACACGGTACCATTTCGACAACCGCAAATCCATCTAGGGAGGCTCAGGGCCAGAGTAGGCCTTGGAACAAAAGGAGGGGACAAACCGTGCAGGAAAACCCCAAGAAACAACAAGTAATAGCGACCCACGCTATGACTGTACCTGCCAATCCTGCCCCCACTAGCTCATATAATGGGAAACTTCCTAAGTGCAACCGATGCAACTTCCACCACCATGGTCCTTGTCATGATCTTCAACACACCAAGTGTAATAAGAAGGGACATACAGCCCGCTATTGCAAAGAGCCAACCCAACCATCCATCCCCACTGCTAATACCGGGGTAAGCCGCGCCTGCTATGAGTGCGGAGACACGGGGCACTACCGCAGGGACTGCCCAAAGGCAAACAACCGGAGTACCGGCGGAAGGGGCTGAGTTTTCGCAATGGGACAAGATGAAGCCATTGCGGACCCTACTGTTGTTATGGGTACGTTTCTTCTCGATAACTCGTATGCATGCATTTTGTTTGATAGTGGAGCGGAAAGGAGTTTTGTGAATCACGACTTTAAAGGCTTGCTAAAATAAATACCACAATCATTAAGTGAACCATTCATAGTAGAAATGTCGAACAGGAAAATCGAAGGCACTAAGGAGATATACTTAAACTGCACCCTAACTTTAAACGATCATGCCAGTCTCGATTAAGAGTTTCGATGTCATCGTTGGCATGGATTGGCTGAGTTCTCATCATGCGGACATTCTATGTTACGATAAGGCCCTTCGCCTTAATCTGCCAACCGATGAAACTTTCATTGTCTTGGGCGACAAACCCAGTACCACTCTTCGTATCATCTCAAGTATCCAAGCTCAGAAATGCCTACGCAAGGAGTGTCAAGCGTTTTTGGCACATGTTGTAGATGTGAAACGCGAAGTCCAGGACATCAAGAATGTGCCTGACGTATGCGATTTTCCCGACGTTTTTCCCGAGGACCTTCCGGGGATACCTCCCGCGAGACAAGTTGAGTTCATAATCAATCTGGTTCCCGGAGCTACCCCAGTAGCCAAAGCACCCTATCGATTAGCCCCGGCAGAGATGCAAGAGCTATCCAGCCAACTGAATGAACTACTTGAAAAAGGATTCATCAGGCCGAGCTTCTCACCATGGGGAGCACCCGTGTTGTTCGTGAAAAAGAAGGATGGATCATTCAGAATGTGCATCGATTACCAAGAACTCAACAAACTTACCATCAAGAACTGATACCCCCTACCCCGAATCGATAACTTATTCGACCAACTCCAAGGAGCCAACTACTTCTCCAAGATCGATCTGAGGTCGGGATATCACCCGCTGCGAGTCTTGGAGAGTGATGTTCCCAAGACGGCCTTCCGAACGAGATACGGACATTACGAGTTCGTAGTGATGCCGTTTGGACTAACCAATGCCCCGGCCGTATTCATGGATCTAATGAATCGGGTATGTCGTCCATTCTTGGATAAATTTGTGATTGTATTCATAGATGACATACTCATTTATTCAAATAATAAAGAAGAGCATAGTCAACATCTGAGGCAAGTTTTAGAGACGTTATGGACTGAGAGACTGTATGCAAAATTCTCAAAATGTGAGTTTTGGATTAGAAAGGTGGACTTCCTCGGTCACGTGGTCAGTAAGGAAGGAATCCATGTGGATCCATCAAAAATCAAGGCTATCAAAACTGTTCTGCACCAACTACACCAACTTCTAGGTCTTGCTGGTTATTATCGAACATTCAGAATTTCTCCAGCATCGCAAAGCCTATTACCGCCTTAACCCAGAAAGGTGTGACCTACAATTGGGGAGAAAAGCAAGATGCTGCATTTCAGACTTTGAAACAGGCCCTTTGCAGTGCGCCCATCCTTTCTCTTCCAGAAGGGACCGAAGATTTTGTGGTGTATTGCGACGCTTCGAAGCAAGGGCTGGGTTGTGTACTAATGCAGAGGGGAAAGGCTATTGCATATTCCTCACGACAACTGAAAACGCATAAGGTCAACTACACCACTCATGATTTATAACTTGGGGCGGTGGTCTTCGCTCTTAAAATCTGGAGACACTACCTATATGGTACCAAATGCACTATCTTTACAGACCACAAGAGCCTACAACACATCTTTGCCCAGAAGGAGTTGAACATGAGACAGCGACGTTGGGTCGAATTGCTCAACGACTACGAATGTGAGATTTGCTATCATCCAGGAAAGGCAAATGTCGTGGCAGATGCCCTTAGTCGTAAGGAGTACTCTGGCCGAAGAGTGAAGTCATTAGCCATGTCGATCCATTCGCCCCTGTCAACACAAGTCAAGGAAGCTCAAATAGAGGCCTTGAAACCCGAAAACGTGACAGGTGAGACCCTTAGGGGAATGGACAAGAATTTAGAAATCAAGAGTGACGGAGCACGCTACCTCATGAACTGAATATGGACACCCAAGTTTGGTGGACTTAGAGAGGTAGTTATGAGAGAGGCACACAAGACTCCATACTCCGTACATCCCGGGTCAGATCAGATGTATCAAGATCTCAAGCAACTCTACTGGTGGCCAAACATGAAAGTAGAGATTGCTACATATGTGAGCAAGTGTTTGACTTGCGCCAAGATAAAAACAGAACACCAGAAACCCTCAGGGCTACTCCAACAACCTGAAATTCCTGAGTGGAAATGGGAGCAGATTTCCATGGACTTCATAACAAAACTGCCCAAAACTCAGGGTGGCCAAGATACTATTTGGGTAATCATCGATATATTAACCAAGTCTGCTCATTTCCTACCGATCAAGGAAACTGATAAAATGGAAAAGCTATCGAGAATCTACATCCGAGAGATCGTACGACTCAATGGAGTGCAATGTCTATCATCTCGGACAGAGATAGCAGATTCATGTCTAGATTCTGGCAATCATTGCAAAAATCCATGGGAACAAGATTGGACATGAGTACAGCCTATCACCCCCAAACTGAAGGACAGAGTGAAAGGACGATCCAAACCTTGGAAGACATGTTGCGAGCATGTGTAATCGACTTTGGTAAAGCATGGGATGTTCACTTACCTTTGGTCGAGTTCTCTTATAACAATAGTTATCATACTAGTATCAATACTGCTCCATTTGAATCCCTTTACGACCGTAAGTGCAGATCACCTCTGTGCTGGACGGAAGTGGGCGACACACAATTAACAAAAGGTCTAGTCCCTGATAGCACCCTCACTGGTCCGGAGATCATCGGAGAAACTACTGAAAAGATCGTGCAAATACGAGAATGACTGAAATCCTCGAGGGATAGGCAAAAGAGCTATGCCGACAAAAGACGTAAACCCTTGGAATTTCAGATTGGCGATCGTGTACTACTGAAGGTCTCACCCTGGAAGGGCCTGATACGCTTTGGAAAACGTGGGAAGCTAAATCCTAGGTACGAAACACTTGAAGAAGTGTTTGTCCAGTGGCCTACAAACTCCGACTTCCAATCGAGCTTAACAAAGTACATCCAGTATTCCACGTATCAAACCTGAAGAAGTGTTTGTCCGACGAAACACTTGTAATTCCACTCGATGAGATCGAACTAAATGAAAATCTTAACTTTGTGGAAGAACCCGTCGAGATCATGGATAGGGAAGTTAAACGAACTAAACAGAGTCGCATTCCAATAGTAAAGGTCCGATGGAATGCTAAGAGGGGACCTGATTTTCTTGTGTTTTGCCTCATTTTCCGTGCTCGCACTACCCCGAAGCCCTGGTCATTTTGTGCAAGTCCCGAAGGTCGACTTTACTCCCGAGAAATCCCGAGAATCCCATCGAAAATCCGTTTCTCGAGACGAAACTCTGCCCGGTTTTCCATCTTGCTATCTTCAAACTTTCAAGTGAGTTCATACCCCTTTCAAACACACTTTAAATACATGTTAAATGCTTTTATACTCTTTTAGGGGGGGGGGGAATACAAGTAAACATACGGTTATTATCGTGTATTTTATAAAGTTTCACTTCGCTTGTTTTACCGAACAAATCACTTGTAACTCATTACTATTATGGAAAACTCTTGTCATACTTTGTGTGCATTAGACTTATGCAAAGTATATAATGATTTCAAAGTACTTTTCATGGTTAAGTCGTTTTATACATTCTAAAGACTTATGATTTATGCTTTGTTAAACATTGTGAAAAAGGATAAACTTCGCGTACAAAAACTATCACTTTAATACAGGCTTAGTTCAGAATCCATGAGACGTGTATATCTTCAAACATTACTTTTCTTTATTAGAAAGTAATGCTGCAAGTCTTGTCTATAACTAGAGTCTCCCGTTCAGAGAACGTGTCAAATGTGTATAGATCTATACGGGAAGTCATGATCCCGCGCCTTGACTGTTAGCTACAGTCCCTCCTTTGGGGTGACAGTTGTCATAACGTTGCGACGCCTGAAGAACGTCGTTACAGGCATATTATGTTTAGTATGGTTATAAAACTCATCGGATATACAATTATTATGGTATTATGCTTTTATGAACGAGTGACTTTTAAAACTATTCTTCATCTAACAAATGTGATCTTCGTATAGCTTTATTATATAAAACTATGACACAACTTTTAAGAACGTCGTTTTCTTGCGATTTTCGGTCTTAGAGACTGCCACTCATGTTAGGAAAATAAGGGTTTTTCCTGTATACAAACCAAACAACTAATAGGAAGATAAGGGATTTTCCTGGTGCAATTATTTACAACTTATGACACAAACATTCATATGCATTTCATACTTTTATAAGAAAATCAGGGTTTTTCTTGGAAGACACAACAAATCATATCTCAAACATTAGGGAAAATATGGGATTTTCTGGATCTAATACATTCATTTTCAACACAACAAGTCATAACTCTTCACACTTGAATTACTGAGTTTTCTGGAAAACATACACCCATTTTGGAATGGCATCCAATTCTTCTAAACTACTTACGAACTCACAAACTTAATTGTTGACACATTTTCTTTGAATTAACTTGTATTCTCAGGGAACCGCTAAGCAGGTTTGGGAATCAACTTTTGGGATTAACGCGCTGGCGTTAATTACTTCTTTTGAATGATGTTTATGTATTTATCTTTTGAACATGTAATGAATACAATTATGTAAACATCATGGAAACTTTAATATATATGGTGGTGTGTACTTTCCTTTCTATGAACTGTTATGATACTGAATATGACGTCATCCTCCGCCGAATGTTTCCGCTGTTTTGGTTTGGGGATGTGACACTCTTTATGGAAATACAAGATTATTTTTTGGTGGTTGGGTTGTTTGGGCCAAGTAAAGTCACCAAGTCAGTTAGTTTATGGAATAAGTCATGGAAAAGGACCTCGATTTAAGTTTATAGCCTCTGAAGTTGAGTAATAAGAACTTCCTGGAAAAAGGACCTAACAAGGGAATTACACTAAGCGTATGTGCAAGTATGCCCAGCGTACTCACCATCTTGCCTGTACGTTTAGCATTCGTAGACGTACGCCCCGCATACTCTGGCAGTTTGGGCTTTGCTTTAAGAAGCCTCGGTTTGGGTTGTGCTTTGGACTTTGAACCTTTATTCTATAGAGGGTCATCATAGGTCAGATAATATGTGCCAAGTAGATGTTCAGGCTTAGGGTAAAGCGCATTGGAGGATTTTGGCCCAATTTGTCAAATGGGTCCATTAATAGGCCACTAATGGGCTTGGAATGCCTACCTAGTGCTGGGATTTTGTTTTGGAGTGGGGCCAGGGTTTAAATGGTCATTTTACCCCCATGTATAGACCAAGGATTATGGTATGGGGCCCAATTGATAACGTAGGTATATTGATTGGTAGTGGCGGCTCGGGAAGCTGGCGGGGAACCAGCTAAGGGTTTCTTCAGGAAGCTTCTACATTCGAGGTGAGTTTTCTCACCATACCAATGGGTCTAAGGCACCAAAGTCAGACCATTATGTGATTATGGTTTATGTGTTAGTCATATGTGATTTGTTATGCTATGTGATTATGCGTTATTGCATGAAGACCGTGGGGGAGCCCGTGACATTGGATATAAGACCATGTGGGGTAACCCATGGCATTCCTACGTAAATACCATGTGGGATAGCGCATGACACAATGTTGTAACACCCTGGGGGGAGCCCACGACATCCTTACAGGTTATTTGTATTATGTGTATGTATTTCTGTGATATATGATATGTTTATGTGATATGTGTTATCCTAGTTGTCTTTATGCTACTTGCATGGAAGACCTCGGGGGGAGCCCATGACTTTGGATATAAGACCATGTGGGGTAGCCCATGGCATTCATAGGTTAAGACTATGTGGGGTAGCCCATGGCACAATGGTGTAAGACCCTGGGGGGAGCCCACGATATCCTTACAGGGTCTTTTATGCATGGCTTATGTGTTATATGTAGCTTTTATAGCTAGCATGAATTATGATACATGTAGCTTTTATAGAAACATGATATGTGATATGTTGTTTCTGTGTATGGTATGCTCTTGGAAAGTCACTAAGCCTCGTGCTTAAAGGTTTTGTTTATGGTTTCAGGTATCATCATTTTGGAAAAGAAGGGCTCGGATTAAACGCGGTGCACACACATATCATTTTCGCGATGATTGATTTTGGGAAGAACTCTGATAAATGTTTTACCTAATGATGATTTGGAATTTTTTAGAATAAATGGTATCAATGTTTTAGCTATAATAAAAATGAAAATTTTACCTTGATTTTTGGGTCATTACAAGTTGGTATTAGAGCCTTGGTTTGAGGGATTCAGACATACTTTCGGTTGAGTCTAGAGTCAAACTGAGGATCTGTAAAGTTTTTGAAAGAAAGATGTTTTCGAGTAAAGAATTTCTAAGACAAGAAAGGATGTGGTGCATCCAATTGGCCGACCTCAAGTAAGTTTCCTTAGAATACTCACATATGTTGTCTGTTATGATTTGGTTTAAGAATCCGTGAATCACATGCTAGTTAGGGCTAGGGGAGATGCCTTTATATGTTGTATGAGCTTGTAGACTTGCATGCCAGTGCTGAGTAGTCAGCAATAGGTTGACCTGATATGTGATGCTTGTAGCCATGAGGATATTGGATGTCACGCTGGAGTTAGAATGATAATTGGTATTTGTAACTGTTAAGTGTATGTTTTAAAAATTGTATATGGTTAGGACTCGTTTACTATTTTGTGTACAATTTTCATGCACAAAGGTAGCCAACAATGAGGATGGATGGATGTGGACATCATGGGTTGTGGTATGTGGAATGAGTGTCCAATGATAGCTTCGCAGGTTGGAGACTACCTTAGGGAGAACCTAGGATGAGATTAGTGACAGGTGTTACCTGCTTGCGAATTGGATGTGAGGATAGACTAACTTGTCTTGTGTATGTTGGTTAGATTTACCAATTACCTGATTGATGCTTGCTTTGTGCTTTGTGGAACTCTTAAGTGATGGGAATTAGCTACTAAGTGGATGTGTTGATATCCAGGAGGTGGATAACTGGCATCATGGAGAGTTCTTCTGCAGCTGATAGAAGTGCGAGGATGGGAACCTAGAAAAGCCTAGGATGTGCTCTAGTGAGTTAGTGGGGCGGTTCAGTGAGGTTGGGAGCCTAGGGGTAGCTTAGGAGATGCTTCGGTGGATATTGTGTTGTGGTTTAGCGGATGTTCAATGCATCAATGGGGTAGGTGACTTAGAGGATTCGGGAGGATTGCTAAGGAAAGTATGGATAGGTGTGGAAGGTAGTATGGCCCTGTACTACTGAAAGCATAGGATCGATACTCGAATGAGTGAGATTCTTGGAGAACCTAAGAAGCCTGGAAAGGGGAATCCTTCAATTTTCATGTGCCAAGCAGATTTTGTCGAATCTATGTAACGCCCGCAGATCCGGGCTAGTCAATTTAGAGGCAATAGGGGTCAAAAATGACTTTTCGACAAAAGATTATTTAGAATGAATAGTCGTAACCAAGTTTTAGAATGTGTCACAAGGTTTCCGTACATATAAAGAACGCCGAAATCCGAGTTATCACGAAGAAGTTATGGCCCGCCGAATTTTTACGGCAAAACCAGCACGACACCGGAAGACGTAAATAGTGAATTTACGATAGAAGAATTTTTAGCCTTAGAAATCTAAACAAAAGTCGTAGAATATGTTAAACTAAGAGCGTCGATAAAAAGAACGCCCAAATCTGACTTCGTATGAGGAAGTTATGATTTTTCTAAGATTCGGCTTAGCAGTATACAACCCGAAACTCGAATTTTAGTTCGAGCGGTTTTTGGCTTATGTGAAATAAATGAGAGTTGAAGATCTCATTAATAGGAACTCAACGGTAAAAAGACAGACGAAAACGGAGTCCGTATGAAGGAGTTACGAATTCTTCGCGGTCATTTAACAGTCTAAACGCCTCGTACTGTTAAATTTAAGATCGGTCGAGAATTAGCCGACGGAGTCAAAATGAAAGTTGTAGATATTATTTTTACCTACGCGTGAATATAAAGAACGTCAAAAACGGAGGTCGTATGTGAAAGTTACGGATTTTAGAAGTCGGAAGTGTGTTGTGCGAAAATAGGTGATGTGGCACAATCTTGGCCATTGCTTTCTCCCCAAGTCTTGCCACTAGATGGTGACATGTGGCACCAAGTTCAGCCATTTTCACCCTATAAATACCACCTCTCCCACCCTCATTTTCTTCACACCTTTCCCATTCTTTCTTCTCTTTACTCTCTCTCTAGAACCTCTCTCTAGCCCCGAAATCCCCCGAAAAGCCTAGGGAACCTCCCTAGCACGAGGCGGAAGCCCCGGAGTGCTCGACGGCTCCGAGAAGAAGAGCTTTCCGGCTCGGAAACGCTGCTCCAAGCAAAGCCTGGTTTTCTATAAAACCCGCTGTAAGTGAGCTACGCCTACGCTATTTTTAATATAGTTTTTATTTAATTATATTAACGTTATTAAGAACATATAATAAATACTTGGGCTATTATTATGGGTTATGTAAGTATTTTTTTAACGCTTATATAATAGTAATAATAGCTAGACTATTAATTAGTCTCGGCGAATAATAGACTAAAATCTATTGGTGATAATACTAGGTTTCGTCGAAGGAAATTATTTTAAAGTAAACGAAGCGCTGTCCGAGTACCGAGTCACCACCTTCTCAGGTGAGTGCATAGTCCCTTTCATGAACATGATTTTAATACATGTATTGATTGAAATATTAATTATATGTTTATGTGCGAGTTAATTGATGTTGCTTGAAATTCGTGTTAAAGAACATACCTGATTATATTTGATAATTTAGGATAAAGAGTAGACCTAAATTAAATATGAGGAATATTGGGTAGTATATTCTTACGAGTACAAGTGAGTTAAACTCAGAGAATAGAAGTTAGTATATGTCACTTATCCGGGAGTATGGATTAGACATAGTCATTGTCCCTAGTCCAAGAATATGGATTAGGCATAATCATTCGTTAATCCGAGAGTATGGATTAGCTATTGTTCCTAGTCCGAGAGTATGGATTAGGCATAATCATTCATCTTTAATCCGAGAGTATGGATTAGTCATTCTTCCCTAGTCCGAGACTATGGATTTGGTAAATTCGTTCATTTCTGATCCGAGAGTATGGAGTAGGTAAAACGACTAATCTTAGGTCCGAGAGTATGGATAGCCTCGTTGCGAGGATCGACGGGGTGGGATAAGAGTTGTTTATATATATGTATGGTGAAATTGTATATTTTGTGAATTTTAAACTATATATATGGTATAACATTGTGGGATTGAAATCCCTATGTGCTCACCAGGTTTCCCAACCTGACCCACTCAGTTTATTTATATCACAGGTGTTGATATGAAGTGACATTACACTGAGAGATTTAAAGAGATGTAGACCACTAGTGTGAATAATTGTAAGTTCTGTTTATGCTTATGTTCCTGTATTAACGATGACATCCCAAACGTTTTAAAATGAAATAAATACGTTTCTTCGAAAATGTTTTAATAACATATTTACCATGTTTTTCGGGGAACAAATTCCGCAACCTTTTTATAAAATGAAGTACTCTGATTTTTATAAAGCATAAACAAAATTGGTCTTTTCTGGCCGTGATTTTGGGGATGTCACAGTTGGTATCAGAGCATTAGTTTAAGCGAACTAGGAATATGGATTTATTTCTAGAGTTAAACTTAGAATGCTAAGCGATGATTGTGAGGTGTGAGCACTAGCTTATTTTAGGAATTATGCCTAAAATGCTTTTATGTGCTAAATACTTGTTCCTGATATGCTGTTAGTTGTTCGGATCTATGGTCTGTTGCCGACCGGATCTGGAAACCTTATGTGTTTAGGATTCTAAACGTACGACTACGATATTAGAACTAGCATATAAACGTTTCAGAGTGATAAGGATGATTTAACCATCAATCCTAAGTAAAGATCTAGATTCACCTTATTCGGTGTATAGATCAAGATGGAAAGAACCCGTAGCGGAAACGTGAATGCAAATGGGAACAGAAACCAACCCCCAGTGATTGAGCAAATACCGGTGATGGAAGCCGCCGCTGAGCCAGTCACAATGGCCGGAGTGCAAGCGATGATCCAAGCGATGTCGGATCGTCAAATGGAGGAAACTAGACGTTTGCTCCAGCAAAATCATGAGGAAGCCACTATTCAGATCGAACAGCCCGAGTTGAACGAAGGGCAGATTGAGGAAGGAAACTACAGTGGGACTGTTGGTCAAGTCAACCCACCAATAGTTCGACAAAACAACCAAGATGACGAGGTCGAGAGGAATGGATGCAAGTACAAGGATTTTCTGACTTGCAAGCCATCGACTTTCACTGGAAACGAGGATCCGATCGGGGTCATGGATTGGATCTCGGAGATGGAGTTAGCCTTCATGACATGCGGTTGTAGAGGGAAGCTACAGACCACATTTGCAGTGCGTCAGTTTCGAGGAGGCGTTGTACGTTGGTGGAATACCTTGGGGAAGACTCTGAGCCCTAATGAGCCTCTGCAACTGACATGGGCAGAATTTCTGGTGCAATTCAAACGAAAGTATTGCTCAGCTCAAAACCTGCTTGAGCTAGAGAACCAGTTTCTAACCTTGAAGAAGGGAAGCATGTCAATCGATGAATACACCAACAACTTCACAGAGAAGATGGAGTTCGCCTTGCGTCTTGTTCCGGATGAGCTGACGAAAATCGACAAGTACGCAACAGGACTTCCATGGGAGTACGCGGTGCCAGTGCGTCAAGCACCTACTCTAGAGGCAGCTATCTGGGCTGCTAATTCTGTCGAAGATATGATCAAGGGAAGAGCCTCCAGCAAGATGGAGGTTGGCGAGAAGAGAAAGTTTGAAGGATCTTCAAGGTCCAGCGAGAAGAGAAAATTATCGAAGTTTGAAGAAGGAACACAATGGTGTGACAAGTGTAGAAAGAAGCACATCGGGAAATGCTCTAAATATACGACATGCTTTAAATGCGGGAAGACTGGTCATTACGCCAGCGAATGCACAACCAAGAGAGAAGTCTGCGTTAAGTGTGGAGAAGAAGGACACTTCAAACAAGACTGCCCAAAGAGAGAAGGGGCTACAAAGCCAAATGTGCCACCAAAGCCAAAGGCGAGAGCATTTCAAATGATCCTTGACGAAGCAGATGACAATGCAAGGATTCAAGAGTGAAGGCTTGACATCCGAGGATCGAGTTATGGAGTAATCGTGTAGATAGTACCTCACGATGTAGCCCGTTAGAGGCATAGTCTAGGGTGAACTTGAACACCTATGTAAGAGTTTCAAGAAATAATATAAAACCTTTGTTTTGTTATCTGATGTGTTAAGTTGTTGTATGGTTTTCTTGTATGGTGACTTGGAAAAACTGCGGGACAATACTTGGGACGAGTATGAGTAGGTGTGAATGGTAGTAGAGGCCTATACTACCGGAAGCACAGGACTCACACTTGGATCAGGGAAAGTCACAAGGTTACCAAGAAGCCAGTAATTGATTTCGTTTTATTCAAGTATGTCGTTACCATTGTTTCGGTAATGACTAAGAAGATTGTTGTTATCCCGACCCTAGTGGTCATATCACCTTGAGTCTGACTACGATGAGTAGGTTACGTGGTTTAGAGAACCAAGTTTGATATAGCGTCCGACTTAAACCAAATGATTAAAAATCAAAGCGATCAATAGAAGTATCGCGCTCGTTGGTAGCTAGAAATGCTACATGTTAAAGTATGATTATATCACATTAGAACATGAAGGAAGGCTTAGTCTGTTTTAGAATTTAAGAGACCTGAGTCTAAACGTACATCACATGATGATAGGTCATAATTTGGAGTCTAATATGAGGTAGAGAGCAGGTGCACGATCAAGTACTGCTTAAAGTCAATAGGTCTAAGAGATAGACTTGAAGGAATAAAGACATTATAATTATTACCTAGGATGAAGAGATGACGTATGGAGTCATTATACGATCCTTGTTTCGTTGATGATTCCGGGACATAATCATCCTAAGGGGGAGATAATTGTAACGCCCGCAGATCCGGGCTAGTCAATTTAGAGGCAATAGGGGTCAAAAATGACTTTTCGACAAAAGATTATTTAGAATGAATAGTCATAACCAAGTTTTAGAATGTGTCACAAGGTTTCCGTACATATAAAGAACGCCGAAATCCGAGTTATAACGAAGAAGTTATGGCCCGCCGAAGTTTTACGGCAAAACCGGCACGACACCGGAAGACGTAAATAGTGAATTTACGATAGAAGACTTTTTAGCCTTAGAAATCTAAACAAAAGTCGTAGAATATGTTAAACTAAGAGCGTCGATAAAAAGAACGCCCAAATCTGACTTCGTATGAGGAAGTTATGATTTTTCTAAGATTCGGCTTAGCAGTATACAGCCCGAAACTCGAATTTTAGTTCGAGTGGTTTTTGGCTTACGTGAAATAAATGAGAGTTGAAGATCTCATTAATAGGAACTCAACGGTAAAAAGACAAACGAAAATGGAGTCTGTATGAAGGAGTTACGAATTCTTCGCAGTCATTCAACAGTCTAAACGCCTCGTACTGTTAAATTTAAGATCGGTCGAGAATTAGCCGACGGAGTCAAAATGAAAGTTGTAGATATTATTTTTACCTACGCGTGAATATAAAGAACGTCAAAAACGGAGGTCGTATGTGAAAGTTACGGATTTTAGAAGTCGGAAGTGTGTTGTGCGAAAATGGGTGACGTGGCACAATCTTGGCCATTGCTTTCTCCCCAAGTCTTGCCACTAAATGGTGACATGTGGCACCAAGTTCAGCCATTTTCACCCTATAAATACCACTTCTCCCACCCTCAATTTCTTCACACCTTTCCCATTCTTTCTTCTCTTTACTCTCTCTCTAGAACCTCTCTCTAGCCCCGAAATCCCCCGGAAAGCCTAGGGAACCTCCCTAGCACGAGGCGGAAGCTCCGGAGTGCTCGACGGCTCCGAGAAGAAGAGCTTTCCGGCTCGAAAACGCTGCTCCAAGCAAAGCCTGGTTTTCTATAAAACCCGCTGTAAGTGAGCTACGCCTACGCTATTTTTAATATAGTTTTTATTTAATTATATTAACGTTATTAAGAACATATAATAAATACTTGGGCTATTATTATGGGTTATGTAAGTATTTTTTTAACGCTTATATAATAGTAATAATAGCTAGACTATTAATTAGTCTCGGCGAATAATAGACTAAAATCTATTGGTGATAATACTAGGTTTCGTCGAAGGAAATTATTTTAAAGTAAACGAAGCGCTGTCCGAGTAGCGAGTCACCACCTTCTCAGGTGAGTGCATAGTCCCTTTCATGAACATGATTTTAATACAAGTATTGATTGAAATATTAATTATATGTTTATGTGCGAGTTAATTGATGTTGCTTGAAATTCGTGTTAAAGAACATACCTGATTATATTTGATAATTTAGGATAAAGAGTAGACCTAAATTAAATATGAGGAATATTGGGTAGTATATTCTTACGAGTACAAGTGAGTTAAACTCAGAGAATAGAAGTTAGTATATGTCACTTATCCGGGAGTATGGATTAGACATAGTCATTGTCCCTAGTCCAAGAATATGGATTAGGCATAATCATTCGTTAATCCGAGAGTATGGATTAGCTATTGTTCCTAGTCCGAGAGTATGGATTAGGCATAATCATTCATCTTTAATCCGAGAGTATGGATTAGTCATTCTTCCCTAGTCCGAGAGTATGGATTTGGTAAATTCGTTCATTTCTGATCCGAGAGTATGGAGTAGGTAAAACGACTAATCTTAGGTCCGAGAGTATGGATAGACTCGTTGCGAGGATCGACAGGGTGGGATAAGAGTTGTTTATATATATGTATGGTGAAATTGTATATTTTGTGAATTTTAAACTATATATATGGTATAACATTGTGGGATTGAAATCCCTATGTGCTCACCAGGTTTCTCAACCTAACCCACTCAGTTTATTTATATCACAGGTGTTGATATGAAATGACATTACACTGAGAGATTTAAAGAGATGTAGACCACTAGTGTGAATAATTGTAAGTTCTGTTTATGCTTATGTTCCTGTATTAACGATGACATCCCAAACGTTTTAAAATGAAATAAATACGTTTCTTCGAAAATGTTTTAATAACGTATTTACCATGTTTTTCTGGGAACAAATTCCGCAACCTTTTTATAAAATGAAGTACTCTGATTTTTATAAAGCATAAATAAAATCGGTCTTTTCTGGCCGTGATTTTGGGGATGTCACAATCTAAGTGGGGGAGAATCTTTTAGATATATAGGATAAAATCGAGTGTGAGATGAGGATGTGTCTCATATTCCCCTTTTGGGGAGGAAAGGTGGCCTTAGGGGCAACTGAGTATCGGACATCGTGAGATGGGAGTTCGGGAAACTCCCCAACATTTGGAATCCACCTTTCTGACATCATATTGCAGGCTTTGGGGGAGGGAACTAGGTAGTGTTCCATTCAATATTTGAGTTCAGTTTAGGAGGATAGACTGCGTGGGTGCTCAACATTGAGATATGTATGGACAGTCAGGGTGAAAGTGTTGTAAGACTACGGGGGAGCCATAGCATTCACTAATGAACAAATGGTGTAGGAAGTGTTGTGAGATTACATGGTAGTTGTAGTATTCATAAATTCTTTTGGGAGATTGAGGATAGGGTAGACTAGTTCACAAGGTTGTGGGAACGCCACAACTTAGGTGGAATCATGATCAGAGGAATTATTTGATTGATTATCATTAGGGAGAACCGTCCACGTATCCAGGTCAGAAGCAAGGGTGAAAGTGGTGTAACACTACAAGGGATCCGTAGCATTCGCTAGTGGTCAGTAGGATATAGTGTAGTAAGACTACGGGGGAGTTGTAGCATTCACTAGGAGTAGAGAGTGTGTTCTAATACTGTGGGGGTGCCGTAGCGTTCACGAGTTCTCTCAAGTGATTTGGACTAGGGCATGCTAGTTTTTAGGGTTATGGTGAGGATTAGGACTACAGGTGATTGACCAATCAGTTATCTGGGGCCGAGCTCAGGTGGTTATGATAATCTAGGTTGGAACCGGTAGAGACCGTTAAGTCTAGGGATGGGACTTAAGATAAAGGATCGTGTGGATAGATAGTGCATGTCTCAGTAGGGTTACGACTGGGTGACCCTGATATTGCATCTTGTAAGAACTTGGTGGGTTGACCGGGTATGAGACTGGTGGTCTTAGGGAATTTTCTAAGGGTATGTATTAATCGGTCGAGTACAGGATGACTGGGAGTCATGGTGCATTATGCAAGTTCCAATTCTAGGATCTATGGGTATGAGCAAGGTAATAATTAGGATTAGATTGGAATCTAATTCAGAATTTGTGTAGGATTTTGTTTCAGTAAGATGGGGTGTCGAGCATTTATATGTCAAGGGCATCGAGGGCAGAATTCTAGGGTGATTTATGGGTTGGTTTGATGGTAGTTTAAGCCATTATGATGTATCTCGAGTGGCCGTATCTGTAACAGAGCCATGACAAGTCGGAATCAGGAAAAGATGGGTCGATGGAGGCCGGGTATGATGTAAGTCTGAAACTATTCTTGTGGTACTCACCTTTTGTGTTGGGCTCAGTGGTGACAGGTTGCTAGCCTACCTCGATCGGATGGATCAACAGGTTGAAGGAGCCATGGCAGTTATGGTTAGATGAAATATTCCGTTGAAGGTCGCAAGGCGACTACTGAGTATGTTTTTGGCTCAACAATCAGGTGTGTGTGAGGTGTTCCAGATAGTGGACAGACATGTTAGGATCAAGGAGCTCCCCGGGTGTTCTCCAAGGAAACAATCAAGTAGCAGCAAGAGGAGTAGGAGTGACTTTAGTGATTTGCGGTCTGTATGTGGAATTGCTTGTTATTCGGTAGTCGCAGTTGATCGGTGATTATGTTCTTTAGGAAGCATCAAGGTATTACGAGTGGAAAGTATTCTATCTAAACTATTTTCTTGGGAAATTAGTTCGATGGTGATTCGTTGTGGGTAGTCTATCAGTGAGACAACCCATCTCGAGATTTCAGATTTCGGATGAAGCAGATGTGAGCAGATTGCAGGAGAGTTGGTCGTGGAGGACTTCGAGGATGAAGTCATGTTTAAGTGGGGGAGAGGTGTAATGCCCTGTTCTGAAAATATACGTTTATGGGTTTCAAAGGCTGAGGCTAGGGGCGTTTCAGTCTTTTATGGGTTTTGAGTTTTTATTCGATAGATTTTTGGCTGGGGTTTGTCTTTAGAAGCGTGGGGCTTCTCGCCACCTTTTTGTGGATATAAAGTTCGTAGGAAACGGACTTGGAACGACGGAGTTATTAAACTTTGAGTTATTAACAGAAATGGCCGCTAATGGAAATAAATGGCAAGAAGAACCATGCATGCAAGGTGGCAAACGCACGAGTACGCCCAACGTAAGGCTGGGGTGTGCCCAACGTATAAGGGTAAAAGATCGCGGGTGCCTTCTGGCGTACGCCCAATTTCTAGAAACCCTAATTTTAGGGCATGCCACTATAAAAAGAACATATTGGTTCAAGACTTAGCCTCCTTATTTGCTCCCTTACCCTCAGCAAACCCTAGAACATCTCATCCCCCTCATTCTTGAGTGATTTTCTCCTTAAGAAGCTCATTTTGGTGGTCTAACTTGGAAGAGGAAAAGAAGAAGTTGACAAGGTAGAACCTTCGAAGTTGGAGCTCATAAATCTGGAATACGATCATCATTTGGGACTTTGTGGAGGCATAAAGTTCATAACTTTACTTAAGGATGCGTAGATCTAGTGTAATGAAGTTTTGGAGTCATTTATGTTCCCAACATTGGACCTTTATCACGAAATCTCGTTTTTGAGCTTGGGGATGCCACCCTCAAGGCGAGAAGTGTTTCATAAGCAATAAAGTTTCGAACTTGATGGTTTATTCATTATCATGCATGAGATCTAGCCCTCTTTATGGAAGTAGAAGCTTATTTTTGGAGTTTGGGTTGTTTGGGCTAAGTAAAGTCACCAAGTCAGTGACTTTATGGAATAAGACATGGAAAAGGACCTGGATATGAGTTTGTAGCATCTGGAGTGGAGTAATAAGCGCTTAATGGAAAAAGGACCTAACAACAAAATTATGTTGAGAGTACGTGCATGTATGCCCATTGTACTTACCATCTTGCCTGTACACTTAGCGTACGTAGACATACACCCCGCGTACTTTGGCATTTTGGGCTTTGCGTTAATAGGCCTCGGTTTGGGCTGTGCTTTGGACTTTGGGCCTTTATTCTATAGAGGGTCATCAGAGGTCAGGTAGATTATGCCAAGGAGATGTTCGGGCTTATGGTAAAGCCCATTGGAGGATTTATGCCAAATTTGGAAAATTGAACCATTAATGGGCCACTATTAGGCTTGGAAAGCCTACCTAGTGTTGGGCTTTTGTTTTGGAATATAATAGGGAAAATGGTAAAATGGTTATTTTACCCGGATGTGTGTGTTGGAATAGTGTCTAAGGCTGCAACTATATTAGGCAAGTATTTGATCCGGTTGTGCATGGTCCTTTTGGGTTGCCTTCACCATAGCAACTTGATGGATGATTTGTTAAGAGAGAGTAAATATTATAAGGAATAATCTATGGTTATTTGATTAATATAAGTCATAGATTAATTGGAATTAATTTGCTGACTTAAAGAGATTAATTAAATAAGAGGGTATAAACTGTCAATTGTTTGATAGTTACACTTTAGACTATAAATCCTTATCCTAGATAGGATGGACGATTTCTAGCGCTTGGATAAGCCAAAATCGTCCATAGGGTTATCTATGGAATGGATTTGGATAGCCTTAAGAGAAGATTATCCAATTAAGGTTTAGGTTGTAACCCTTAAGGAGTCTACAAGTATAAATAGACCATAGGGGTGAGGGAATTCGACACACCATCTAAAATAGAGATACTCTGGCCGAATTCCTCCCCTCTCCTCTCTCCTAAATCATCTTTCTTGCTATTGGTGTTTGTAAGCCATTAAAGGAGTGACATTTGTGACTCTAAAAGCTCCAAGACAACAAGATCAACAAGGAACTCAAAGGTATGATTCTAGATCTGTTTCAATGTTGTTATTTAACCTAATTAGCCATTAGAAGTCTTGGATTCAAAGCATGTTTAATTAGAAAGCCTAGATCCAAGCATTAGGGTTTTGCATGCGCACATAGGAAAGTTCTTATGGCTAAAACCCATCAGTGGTATCAGAGACTAGCTTGGTTTTCTTTAAATTGTTGCTTGATTAACTGAAACAAACCTGAAAAATTCGATTTTGGGTTTATGAGTCATGTACTCGGCGAGTTCCAAAGTGGACTCGGCGAGTCCGAGCGTCTGGATTAGGCAAAACCGGGATTTTTTCATGTTTATCTTATGGAAACTTACCTTAATCATATTAGATCAACCCTAATTCGATTTTTTGATATATATGACTATTATCTTGATCTAATTAAAGATATTTATCATCTAATAAAATATTTAATTTCCTTATCTGATAAATGATTAATTATTTTGATAATTATCTTAAAAGAAATCTTGGATAAATCAAATAAAGATAATTAGGATATTAATTGTTAATCGGAATTATTTGTTATTTGATCCTTTATGTTTTAAATGTTTAAAACCTACCCTAAAGTTTTGAAATTTATATTTGTGATTAAAAGTTTTAATTTAGACAACTTAAATTTAAAACCCTAGATTTTAAAAGGTTTTAAAATACAACCTTATACTAATATGATATTACTAGAATAATATATATATGTATAACTAAATGCTAGTCTTACCATTAGTAGGCCTCATTCACGAAGCCGATCTATAAGGTGGGTATAAGGTTGCGGCCTATAAAATGGCGCTTAATGGGTGTACACTCACACCCACCACTTGCTTGATTGGTGGAGGGTCGTTAGCCGAATGGGTAGGATAGGGCAACCTCATCTTCTCATTAAAAGTATAATAAGAAATACAAAGTAACTACACGTTTTAAAAAATTTCCGAATCTTAGTTACTTTAGGAAAAGTGAATTGATGCAATCCCATGAAATTACACTTTGCACCTTGCTAAGAAGTTAGTGGAGCATGTGTGGTTTACCGGCACACTAATTGGTTCTAAGCGAAGGTGGCAAAGGGTGATTCATTGTTTATCATAGCTCGATGGAGCGTGTGTGGTTTACCGGCACATCGAATAGGTGATCGTTACAATGAAGGCACCATGTGAATTTGCATGGTAATTCACACCCGCTTTGTGATCCTCGGCATCCCAGTCACAAACGAGAGGGGCATATCGAGATTTAAACATGCCATTGAATAGTTCAATGAATCTCATCCGAACCTAGGAATTCTCAAAAACACTTAGGACTAATAGTTTAAGTTTTATGATGGAGAATTATTGAATCGTCATTCACTTACCTTCAATTTATTTGCATGTTAGATTACGGCATCCCTTTTCTAGTATGTAAATGTTATTGTTGGATCCTAGCCCTAATTTTTCTTATTGGGTGATAATTAGGGATTCTTATTCTAATCTATCTTTGTCCTTTTCTAATTGAAGATGTCGAACGCAAACAACGCTGCTGCTAGTTCTTTCACGTTGATGAGCCTTTGCCAAAAGGTCACCTTCGATGGAACGAACTTTAGCGAATGGATAAGATACATTCGCACCATTGCTCGCTATGAGGATAAAGAGTATGTCCTCCATGAGAAGCTCGAGAAAATCAACCCCGAAGTTGCTACTCCTGAAGAAATCACCGCCTTTGAAACTCATGAGCGAGATGCAACGAAGGTACATTGCATCATGATCGCCACCATGAACTCCGAATTCCAAAAGTCCTACGAGGACATGTATCCATACGAGATGCATCAAGACTTGTTGGAGAGATACCACCAAAATGCGAGACAAGAGCGTTACGAGATTTTCACTAACATGATCTCCGCTAAGATGGGTCATGGAGAATCTCTTACCGTGCACCTGCAAAAGATGCAAAGGTATGTCGACCGCCTTCGCAAGTTAAATGTTGACTTTGGTGAAGACTTGGCGATCGACATGGTGCTTCACTCTTTGCCTCCAATGTACAACCAATTTAGGATGACCTACCACATGAAAAAAGAAGAGGTCACCCTAAGCAAACTCCAAGGTCTCTTGAGGGTCGCTGAGAGCAACTTCAAGGACAAGTCTGTTGCACCAACTCCCAATCCGTCTGCTGCTCCTGTCTTGGCTATTGGTCAAGGGAAGGGAAAGAAGAGGAAAGCTTCATCGAATAACTATCGCAAGGTGAAAGCCCGAGATGGTGCCTCTTCTAGTGGGACCAAAGTTGATCCCGCTAAGCCCTGCTCCAACCCAAAGGAGGCAGAGTGCCACCACTGCCACAAGATAGGACAGTGGAAGAGAAGCTGCCCGGATTACCTGCAAGCAATCAAAGAAGGAAAGATCAAGCCATCTTTCGCAGGTATATACACAATAAAATCTAACGATTCTAATCATGCTATTTCTTGGGTTCTTGATACCAGTTGTGGTTATCACATTTGTTTTAATGTGCAGGGACTAAGAAGAAGTAGGGATGTAGAGCAAGGAAGGATCAATCTAATCATGGGGAACAGAAGATCGTCGCATGTGACCAAGATTGGAGTGTATTCTTTAGTGCTTAGGAATAGTTTGGTTTTAGATTTGAACAATTGTTGCTATTCGCCAGAAATGGCTAGAAACATCATTTCATTTCATGGTTTATATAGACAAGGATTTAGATTTTCTTTTAATAATGAGAATGGTTCTATTTTGACTTATCTAAATGGTGTCTTTTACTTTGAAGCTATACCATGTAATGGAATATATGAAACTGTTATGATTGTTGATAACTTAGGAAATGATGTTTTGAATATTGATTCTTCCACTAGTATGGATAAATCATCCTTGTGGCATTGCCGTCTTGGACATGTCAACAAGAAACGCATAGCCCAACTCCAAAAGGATGGAGTGTTGGAGTCATTCGACCTAAGGGAAGATGACACATGCGAGTCTTTTTTACTTGGAAAGATGACTAAGTCACCCTTCACGAGTACTTGTGAAAGGGGTGAGGGGCTATTGGACCTAATACATACCGATGTATGTGGACCCTTTAGATCAACCACGAAGGATGGGAACCGCTTCTATGTGACTTTTACCGATGACTATAGTAGATATGGATATATCTACTTAATCAAGCAAAAGTCAGACACCTTTGAAAAGTTCAAAGAGTTCAAGAATGAAGTGGAGAATCAATTGGGCAGGAAAATCAAGATGCTTCGATCCGATCGAGGAGGAGAGTACCTAAGTCTTGAATTCCACGATTATCTCAAGGAGTGTGGAATAGTTTCGCAATTGACGCCTCCTAGGACACCGCAGTTGAATGGTGTGGAAGAAAGGCGTAATCGGACCTTATTGGATATGGTTCGCTCTATGATGAGTCGTGCTTCACTACCTATCTTCTTTTGGGGGTATGCCTTAGAGACTGCCACCCATATACTTAACCGAATCCCTACTAAGAAGGTTGCCAAAACACCTCACGAGATGTGGACGGGGAAAGCTCCCTCGTTGGCACATATCAAGGTTTGGGGTTGCGAGGCTTTCGTAAGACGAGATACTCACAACAAGCTTGAACCTCGAAGTGAGCGATGTATTTTCATCGGATACCCGCAAACATCTTTTGGATATCTCTTCTATAGACCGAAAGACAATGTTGTCTTTGTTGCGAGGAGAGGAGTTTTCCGAGAGCGAGAACTCATAAGCCAAGGAGACAGTGGGAGGCAAATCGAACTTGAAGAAATTCAAGAGTCGATAGATGAAGGAACCTCTATCGCTGGTATTCAACCCGAGGAGGAAACTCCGGTTGAACCGATTGACGAATCCTTACCTCTCAGACGTTCCGATAGATTTAGAGTTCAACCCCAGTTTTATGGTTTTCATATTACTACCGAAGGGGACACGTATATTAGTGATGGTACACTAGTAAATCTTGATGAACCTAATAGCTATAAGGAAGCCATGGCAGGCCCGGAGTCTGCGAAATGGAAAGAGGCAATGGATAGCGAGATCCAATCCATGTACGATAACCAAGTTTGGAATTTGGTTGATTATGTGCCTGAACGTAAGACCGTTGGGTGCAAATGGATCTTCAAGAAGAAGACCGACGTGGATGGGAACGTACACACATATAAAGCGCGATTGGTCGCGAAGGGCTTTACTCAAACTCCCGGAGTTGACTATGATGAGACCTTCTCACCAGTTGCGAAGATTAAATCTATTAGAGTGATGCTAGCAATTGCCGCATTTCATGATTATGAGATTTGGCAAATGGATGTCAAGACCGCTTTCCTTAACGGAAAGTTGGCTGAGGATGTTTACATGGCTCAGCCAGAGGGGTTTGTGGATCCGAAGCATCCGAATAGAGTGTGTAAGCTTGAGAAGTCCATTTATGGACTTAAGCAAGCATCTCGCAGATGGAATCTTTGCTTCGATGAGAAAGTCAAAGAGTTTGGATTTGTACGAAGCGAAGACGAATCTTGTGTATATGTCAAAGCCACTGGGAGTATAGTAAGCTTTCTCGTTCTATATGTCGATGACATATTACTCATAGGGAACAACATCCCGACTCTGCAGGAGGTTAAGTCCTGGCTCAGGAAGTGCTTCGCTATGAAGGACCTCGGAGAGGCTTCTTACATTTTGGGAATAAGGATAGTAAGAGAAAGAAGTAAGAGACTAATTGGACTTAGTCAGAATACTTACTTAGAGAAGGTACTAAAACGTTTTAGTATGGAAAACTCAAAGAAGGGAGAACTACCGATACAAGGAAATGCCAAGTTGAGTAAGACTTAAAGTCCGAGTACCGAAGCTGAGATAGCAGAAATGAGCCGAGTACCATACACTTCCGCAGTTGGCTCAATCATGTACACTATGACTTGTACTCGCCCTGATGTAGCCTTTGCTTTGAGCATGGTTAGCAGATATCAAGGGAACCCTGGCAAAGCACATTGGATTGCGGTGAAGAACATCCTTAAGTACCTTCGAAGGATGAAAGAATGGTTCTTAGTCCTTGGAGGGAGTGATGACTTGAAGGTGCGAGGGTATAGTAACGCCGGCTTTCAGACCGACAGGGACAACTATCGTTCGCAGTCGGGCTGGGTCTTTACCCTAAATGGAGGAGCATTGACATGGAAAAGTTCCAAGCAGGAAACTGTAGCTGATTCAACATGCGAATCAGAGTACATCGCAGCGAGCGAAGCATCGAAGGAGGCAATATGGCTAAAGAACTTCATTGGTGATCTTGGAGTTGTGCTAGCCATAAAGGAGCCCATGGAGATTTTCTGTGATAACGAAGGTGCGGTTGCCTTGACCAAGGAACCGAGGGATCATGGTAGATCTCGACATATCGATAGAAAATATCACTTCATTAGACATCATGTAGAAGAAGGACAACTCGTAGTGAAGAGGATATCATCAGAAGATAACCCATCAGATCCGCTTACAAAGGGACTGAGTAGGGTTAAGAACTTGCAGCATGCTAGGAGTATTGGGCTGAAGGATGATATTAGTATATATTAGATAGTGTTAGAAACGTATAATAGATAAATGTAATTAACATTTGATGATTAAATAAAGGAGTTTTATTTATGAGTAAAGTTACTGTCACATGTTAATTGTTTAACTATTGTTTCACTTTGCATGTTTTGACTTCCAGAATAATTGAGTTTATTAGGAATAATCGAATTATTCAAATGGTCCACAATCGTTCATATGTTGGGAGTAGATGTGAATGAAGATTGTCATGAATTGGTGTGTAGAATGTCTAAATGGTGTTAGACATAGCAAGGGTTGCTGCAGCGTTCATGAGTGCTTATGAACTAGTTTTGAGCATTGGAATAAACCCGCGCTTGCTGGAATCACCTTATGGAATACGATATAAAAGGTGATCGCAAGACGATACTATCCTATAGTCTTAAAACCTAGATATATGGTTTATTATTTATTAATTGATTGTACATTGATAATGCGAAAACGCATCAGTAATTCGGTGTTATAAAACGCATTGTTGTGCATAGTTGGTTAATGAATAAGTAAATGCATATGAGTCGAAGTTTATCTGTAAATTTTATCTTAAGAGGGTAGAAGAGATATCTTGGCCACTCGATGATTTGATTTGACTTATGTGCCGGGCCCGGTCAGAACTGAATTGATGTGTTTGATTAAGTTCTATGTCAAATAAATCGGAGATCGAGAAATCAAATGCTTGACTAACTATTCCATAGGATTGTCAGCATGATATCTAACAGAGGACTGTAAGATCCCTTATCTAAAGGACAAGATTGATTAGATCAGAGTTGACAGCGTCTTTGAGAGCTACGATTGCAAACCGAATTGTACTTGTATAGTTACTAGACTTATCCAAGTGGGAGACTGTTGGAATAGTGTCTAAGGCTGCAACTATATTAGGCAAGTATTTGATCCGGTTGTGCATGGTCCTTTTGGGTTGCCTTCACCATAGCAACTTGATGGATGATTTGTTAAGAGAGAGTAAATATTATAAGGAATAATATATGGTTATTTGATTAATATAAGTCATAGATTAATTGGAATTAATTTGCTGACTTAAAGAGATTAATTAAATAAGAGGGTATAAACTGTCAATTGTTTGATATTTACACTTTAGACTATAAATCCTTATCCTAGATAGGATGGACGATTTCTAGGGCTTGGATAAGCCAAAATCATCCATAGGGTTATCTATGGAATGGATTTGGATAGCCTTAAGAGAAGATTATCCAATTAGGGTTTAGGTTGTAACCCTTAAGGAGTCTACAAGTATAAATAGACCATAGGGGTGAGGGAATTCGACACACCATCTAAAATACAGATACTCTGGCCGAATTCCTCCCCTCTCCTCTCTCCTAAATCATCTTGCTTGCTATTGGTGTTTGTAAGCCATTAGAGGAGTGACATTTGTGACTCTAGAAGCTCCAAGACAACAAGATCAACAAGGAACTCAAAGGTATGATTCTAGATCTGTTTCAATGTTGTTATTTAACCTAATTAGCCATTAGAAGTCTTGGATTCAAAGCATGTTTAATTAGAAAGCCTAGATCCAAGCATTAGGGTTTTGCATGCGCACATAGGAAAGTTCTTATGGCTAAAACCCATCAGTGTGGATCAAGGATTATAGTATGGGGCCTAATTGCTAACGTGGGTATATTGATTGGTAGTGGCAGCTCGGTAAGCTAGCAGGGCAGCAGCTAAGGGTTTCTTCAGGAAGCTTCTACATTCGAGGTGAGTCTTCTCACCATACCAATGAGTCTAAGGCACCAAGGCCGACCCATTATGTGATTATGGTTTATGTGTTAGTCATCTATGATTTGTTAGGCTATGTGCTTATGTGTTATTGCATGGATGAACCGGATGGAGCCCGAGGCATTGCATTTAACACCTAGTGGGGGAGCCCATGGCATTCCTAGGTAAAGACCATGTAGGGTAGCCCATGGAACAATGGTGTAAGACCCTAGGGGAGCCCACATTATCCTTATAGGTTATTTGTGTTATGTGTAGATATTTTTGTGATATATGATATGTTTATGTGATATGTATTATGCTAGTTGTCTTTGTGCTACTTGCATGGAAGACCTCGGGGGGGAGCCCGTGGCATTGGATATTAGACCAGGTGCGGTAGCCCATGGCATTCCTAGGTTAAGACCATGTAGAGTAGCCAATGGCACAATGGTGTAAGACCTTGGGGGAGCCCACGACATCCTTACAAGTTTTTCTATGCATGGCTTATGTGTTATATGTAGCTTCTGTAGCTAGCAAGAATTGTGATACAAGTAGCTTATATAGCAACATGATTTGTGATATGTGGTTTGTGTGTATGGTATACACTAGGAAACTCACTAAGCTTCCTTCTTACAGGTTTTGTTTATGTTTTCAAGGATCATCGTTTTGGAAAGGAAGGACTTGGATTGTTCGCAATGAACATACCTATGATTTCCACAATGATTGATTTTGGGAAGAACTCTGATAAATCTTTTACCTAATGATGATTTGGAATTGTTTATGATTTGGAATTGTTTAGAATAAATGGTATCAATGTTTTAGCTATATTAAAAATGAAATTTTTACCTTGATTTTTGGGTCGTTACAAGGGCAAGATGTGTTTGCCGACTGAAGAAAAAAATCCCTTTGGCAAAGCCATATCAGCCTCCATTGCTATTCCCGAGCCGAGATAGACAAGATAAACAAAATTAAGACTAAAAGAAGTTCCTAGTGCATATCAAATCCCTCCAAATCAATATTCCTTTCATTGAGGCGGTGGCCAAAATGCCAAAGTATGCCAAGTTCTTAAAGGATCTCCTCACTAATAAAAAGAAGATTGAGGATACATCTAAGGTGGTTCTTAATGAGAATTGCTTAACCGTGATGTTGAGCAATGTACCAAAGAAGATGGGGTAATCGAGAAGTTTAACTTTTCCATGTCAAATCGGTAATTTGGTTACTAGTTTTGCATTGTCCAATTTAGGAGCTAGTTTAAATCTTATACCCTACTCATTCTTTAGAAAGTTAAATCATCCGGAACCAAGGCCCATCCATATGGTGATCCATCTATCTAACAAGATGGTGACATTTCCAAGGGGGATATGCGAGGACTTTTTGGTGTAAGTTGAAAATTTTGTGTTTCTTGTAGATTTTATCATTTTAGATGTGGAAAAATATAATCAAGTTCCAACAATCCTTGGAAGACCTTTTCTAAGCACTGACCGAGCCCTAGTGGATGTCAGATAGTCTAAAGTCACTCTCTAGGTAGGAATACATGTCATCAAATTTGGAGTTAATCGAGCATTCGTAGGTTAAGACCATGTAGGGTAGCCATATGCACAATGGTGTAAGACCCTGCGGGAGCGCACGACATCCTTACAGGTTTTTCTATGCATGGATTATGTGTTATATGTAGTTTCTGTAGCTAGCAAGAATTGTGATACAAGTAGCTTATAAAGGAACATGATTTGTGATATGTGGTTTGTGTGTATGGTATACTCTGGGAAACTCACTAAGCTTCCTTCTTACAGGTTTTGTTTATGTTTTCAAGGATCATCGTTTTGGAAAGGAAGGGCTCGGATTGTTCACAATGCACATACCTATGATTTCCACAATGATTGATTTTGGGAAGAACTCTGATAAATCTTTTACCTAATGATGATTTGGAATTGTTTATGATTTGGAATTGTTTAGAATAAATGGTATCAATGTTTTAGCTATATTAAAAATGAAATTTTTACCTTGATTTTTGGGTCGTTACAAGGGCACGACGTGTTTGCCGACTGAAGAAAAAAAACCCTTCAGTAAAGCCATATCAGCCTCCATTGCTATTCCCGAGTCGAGATAGACAAGATAAACATAATTAAGACTAAAAGAAGTTCCTAGAGCATATCAAATCCCTCCAAATCAATATTCCTTTCATTGAGGCGGTGGCCAAAATGCCAAAGTATGCCAAGTTCTTAAAGGATCTCCTCACTAATAAAAAGAATATTGAGGATGAATCTAAGGTGGTTCTTAACGAGAATTGCTTAACCGTGATGTTGAACAAAGTACCAAAGAAGATCGGGGAATCGAGAAGTTTAACTTTTCCATGTCGAACCGGGAATTTGGCTACTAGTTTTGCATTGTCCAATTTAGGAGCTAGTTTAAATCTTATACCCTACTCATTATTTAGAAAGTTAAATCATCCGGAACCAAGCCCTATCCATATGGCGGTCCATTTATCTAACTAGATGGTGACATTTCCAAGGCGGATATGCGAGGACTTTTTGGTGTAAGTTGAAAATTTTGTGTTTCTTGTAGATTTTATCAATTTAGATGTGGAAAAATATAATCAAGTTCCAACAATCCTTGGATTACCTTTTCTAAGCACTAACGGAGGCCTAGTGGATGTGAGAGAGTCTAAACTCACTCTCTAGGTAGGAATAGATGTCATCAACTTTGGAGTTGATCGAGCAATGAAGCATTTGTGGTCTAGTGATAATGCAATATCCTCGATTGATATGGTTGATGAGTTGTTAGGAAATGAATTAGCAAATTAGCAAGGAGATAGTTTAGGGGAATTCACTTTCTTATCAAAGGAGGGCTTTGATGCTAAAAGAAGACCTATAAGAGTTGGAAAAGTTAATTGAGGGAAGTGCAGTTGAAAATGTATTAGAAACTCTAAAGAAGAAACATGCATTGGTGAGAAGATAAACACGACGTGCTCAAGACAAAATCCAAGATATGATGAAGCCATTGAGGACAACACACTGTTTGCTTAATAAACACGTGGTGGTAAATGATCAGTAGACAGAGTTAAAACTAAAAACCTTACCAGAATATGATGTTCTAGATGAAAATACGCAGAACCCAGTCATAATTTCTCGTGATCCTACTCCAAACAAGGGGTGTCTTGTGAAGATATTAAAGAAAAGAAAGAATATCATTGCTTGGAACAACACTGACAACAAGGACATTAATCCTTCATTTATCTTGCACAAGATCGACCAGGAAGTGGAAGTAATCAAGCCAACCAAGGAATTATCAAATATGGATGAATAATTGAAGATTGGGGAGAAGCCTCGAGAAAGAAAAGTAAAGTGAACCAAGCCTCGCGCCTTCGTTTCCACAATTTTTGATGTTATTACCTTTTAAACACCAAATTCTCAAGTATATGAAGAAAGTGAGAACGATACATTTATTTCAAGTAATGACTAAAGGGTAAATAAAAAGCCGATTGAGATTGACAAGATGGAAGTGGAAACCAAAGGACCAGAACATGAAAAAGAAAAGACAAAACTCGCTGGAAGAGGCAAGGGAACGAAATGCAAATATGAGGAAAACGCCACTAAAAAGAAAAACGTAAACTTGAGAAAGGCATACAAAAGAAAATTTCAAGATTAAAAAAGAATATGGAAGAAACTAAAGGTGAAGAGAGAGGTCTCGTTCTAGGATGCCACAACATAGGGCGGAAAGGTGTCCATCTCAAGAATCCTCAAAAAGAAGCGCTTGTGGGAGGCAACCCGTCATTACAGTTTGCTTTTCTTTTCGTTTATCTTTCTTTCAGTTTTTCATTTTCATTCCTTTCTTTTTTTAGGTTTTCTTAACGATTTTCATCTTTTTCTTCTAATACTTCAAATGTAGCTTTAGGGCAAACAAGGGATAAGTGTGGCGAGTTGTAAAAACATTAATGAGAAAACACAAGTTTTTTTGTTTCTGAACACCCAACACAGCGTGGATAAGCTGTTCCCACACCGTGTTTGGACAAAAATTCACGATTTTTCCAAAAATTCCATTTCAACATAGCATGTTGCTTTAGTAGTTACTGAAAATAGATTATTTTTAAACTTAATCAAAAAGGGTCCTCTATGATAACCCTAATCCTTTAGCTTCCTCCCTAAGGCATTGAAGGTACCCTTTGAGCTCAAGGAAATCTTAGGAACACCCTAGAATTTGTTCCCCTTCCCTCTAGGGAGGTTCTAGAATGCTGAATGTTCATCTATTGAACACTTTCACCGTTACTCCCTATAGTTTCAATTAATTCCTTTAATCCCAAAATTAGTTTTTAATTAAATATTAATTAAACAATATGATTTCAAATTAATATATTATTTCCATAATACATTAATAAATCATTAATTTATTAACCAAGTAATAATTAATAAATCATTCTTCTCTCTCTAATAATTATCCTATTCAATTTTCAGGTTTGAAGGCAACCCAAAAGTGCATTGCTACTATTAATTCAAGTTTATATCAATTATAGTTATAGGCTTAGACCCCTAATTCAACAGTCTCCTACTTGGATAAGTCTAATAACTATATTTGCAAGTAGGACCTAAAAAATTTACCATCAAATTGTAGCTACCAACAGCCGCTGTGGAACTCTGACCTAGTCAGCGATGTGTCCTTAGATAAGTGATCAAATATTCCTCTGTTCTACGAGATATTGTTAGGACATGAGACATGGATTATAATCATACTCTCTGTCCAAGATTCGTTTCCTGATTTTCTTATTTATGACAAATGATATCAGACTACTAATTGAACACATCAATTCAGTATAGGTTTGGCCAAGTGCTCTAGATTTCATCATCAAATCTTTGAGGGGCCCATAGATATCGCTTTTCCCCATTAGGGAAAAACGAATGGATAAACTTCGACTCATATGATAGCACTATTCACCCATCAAATCACGCATAACAATAACTGATACGTTTACATATTATCAATGTACAACTAACTCGTAAACAACAACTCATATGTCTCTATTTCAAGAATATAACATATTATCATCTCAAAATTACTCGTGATAAAATCCATGAAGTAATAATTCTCTGAGCGAAGCTTAATCCAATACTCAAATCCCCATTTTAAAAGTATTCATGAATGTTGCAGTAAACCATTGCTATGTCTAAACGCTTAGATAATCTACAATCCAATTCACGATAGTCTTAATTCATTACTTACTTTTAAATAATGATAGACTATGGATGTTTTAAATTACCCTATTATTCGGGATGTAAATCATATGAAGCGAAACACAATAATAACCTAATTAAATATGGTCTCAAAACTATTGAATATAAATGAAACACTATTCATTTAATCACCATATTAATTAGACTTTTGTTCATTATATAATGTTTTGATTAATCAATTAAACAGTTGAATTAGACATCAGTCATGTCATGTTCTACACATACATACTATGTCTCTCTATGGTCCTTCCTTTGTGAATAGATCGATTAGACGTTATTCCAATGATGCTCATTTCAAATTCTTATTAGAACTAGTAAGATTTCAAATTCTTTTCATCTCTAAATGTGTTAGAGTATAACGTTTCATGCAATATCCTTTTGTGATGACGTGGCTTGAAAGTCACAAAAACTTTGCCAACGATGTCATAAAATGCTCCATTAAAATTTTGTTACTTAAAACTATTTCATGGTAATGAAGTATCAAATTCAGGGTAACTAATTGAACACCTTCTTTGCATTAAGATTTCTAACTCATATATAGATTTCAATAACAAACTCCCGTTATGAAAATATTTCTATATTCCCATATCAATAAGATTCAAAATCCACTAGAAAAAGTGTTTCCTCATAATCTTTTTCAAGAATTAGAGCGAAAACTTTTCCCACCTAGATTTTATGGTGAATTTGTTCCTATCCATGTGAATTTATCAATTCCAACCTACAATCATAAGATAAAGTTGAGGACAAACCAAAATCAAATTTTATTTTTCCTTTGATGGACTAAACTTTGCTTATTCTTAATTTCTTGCCATCTGGTAGCATAAGGCATACCAGTGCTTCCAAGTTGTCAAGCAACTCCCATAAATCGATCAGTGTACTATCACTAACCAACATGCTCTACATTTTGCAGTCAAATGAGAACCACAGAGCTCACACGCATTGCCAACTCAACTGGAAGGTGCATAGAAACAAGAATGTGTCAACATGATAGGTTATCAACCTCAAGATGTGTGCTAGTGATAACTAAAAGGTTTATTCTTGATTGACTTTTGAAACTCCACAAGGCTAATAAGACTCCAACTGACTTCTTGACATATAGGTTTCTCTCTCAAGGAACAATCCTTGTCAAGCAAAAACAAATATTCAAAATTTAGTGTGGATTCTGGACAAGAAAACACTTCATGTAATTGGTATTAGTTTATCTTTGTTTTAACCAAAACATCACAACTACCACTTTCAAATGTTCTAGAGCAAGAAAACATTTCTACTCCACATTTCATGAGGTGTTATAAAACTACTTAGTTTGAAAATAAGATCAAGGTACGATTTGTAGTTACTAGGGTGTGACTCTAAAACTTTATTTGGAAACGAAGTACGACTCATCTCTTAACTAAACTAATTTAACAATATCTTAGTCCTCTTCTTAGTTGAGACAATTTTAATAAGATGTCCTTAGAGAATCAGTTGTGACATACTTTCATAATCATTTTGATGATCACAAAACATGATACTAAAGTATTCTCCTCTCTTTTCAGAGTGGAGAAACTTTTATATTTCTGCGTAACAGATTCTTCATATTCGTTTTGATATTCTTTGAAACATTTCAAATAATTATAATTACACTTAATCTTATAAGCATAATCATATTTACCGAACAATCATTAAGTCATGACAAACAAACTTATCATCCTTTGTGGTGGATCTGCATAGTCTACATCAATGTGTACTAGATACTTTGGTTCTTCACTTTGACTCACATAAACATGTGATCAACGAAGTAGTCTTAATTTTCCAAAGATCAAGATTCTTATATGTCACAAAATTCAAATTGTATGATTCCAAGTTTCTATCAAATTAAAACTTGGCTGGTGAGAATTCCCTTTTCACTTGGTCACTTATGACATTACCACAAATGATTTAACAAAGAATCAAATCCACTATTAGCATCTCTAATAATAGAAACATGACAATCAATTTCCATAAATAACATTGTAAGGAAATATTTATAGTAAACAAGATAAAAAGAAAATTTTACTTTATTGATAATGTGCGGAATTTTTTTCCTTACAATGCAAATATATATGAAAACTATGTTTGTAGATATTTCCTAAACAATTTATTAATCTATCATAACTTCTAAGCAGCAGCTTCAATTCTGATCATCGAATCATGTGGTTGAAATTCATCTCTCACGATCAGAATTAGCTTACTTCTTCTTAAGCTTCCTTCTTTCTCTTAGATCCTACAAAACATCAAAATTTGACTATCATATCATGTAATAGGAATCTATGAATAGGAACTTAATAAAATAGATTTTGCTAGTGGATGTAACTCAAGTAGAGTCATACAATTTGACATTACTATCTCTGTGATCTTTTAGGTAGACAGGACAACTTTGCATTCAATTTCACATCAATTGGAAATAGAAACATATGGACTCTCTAGGAACAACCCATGGGACTATCTCAGAATTGGATTTTCTCTTTACCATATGGCCAAACGGTTTGACCTTGGCCGATCCCTTTCCATTGGGAAGAGAAACCTTTTCTAGACTACTGTTATTGCTATTGTGAATGGAGTTTTAGGAGTCAAACCCTTCAAACATATTTTCTTGACCATTGCTATTCAACATTTCTGCTTCAGCAATAATTAGCAAATATGTGAGATCAATTACGGTCATATCGTGGTCCCTCTCATAGAAGTCTTCAATAAACTTACTATATGAGCTAGGAAGCAAAACTAGAACCAAGTCAATGGCCAGCTCCATTGAGAAAACGACACCCAACATTCCTAATCTGTCAATGTGTGACTTCATGTTTAGAACATGTGCGCATATAGAATTTCCATATAGGTGTTTGTATGCCAACATGGATTGAGTAACCTTGAACTTTTCAAGTTGAAGAATATGTGAGTAAGGGACAATCACTAGAGGAGGTGGAGGAATAATTGGAGAAGCATGATTTCTAGTTCCACCATTTGAAGAAGGCAACATTCTTTCACCTTGATCAACTTATGGAAGATCATCTTTAGATTGAGAAGGAAAACTATTTCCAGAAGGATTAGGAAGACCATTGTTGTCTTAACTCGACATCTATAAAATGAGAAAAGAATTCAAGTTAGTTGATTTATCTAATCCTTAATTATTAACTGAAAATTTAAATTAATGCTAGTATCCATATTTTCGATTTGAATTCTGAAGAGGGATGTCGAAATCAAATTCAAATCTATTTTAGGTAGGTAAGCATTTACCAGTTTCAATGTAATGAAACTCCTTGATCTTTTGAGATTTATTGAACTATTCAATGGCATGTTTAATCTCGATTATGCTCTCACTTTGTGACTGGGATTCCGAGGATCACAAACAATATGTAAATAACCATGAAAATTACATTGGTACTTCTTGATATCATTTATCACCCATTCGATATACCGATTAACCATACATGCTCCATTGATTAATGATAATTTGCGAGACACACATTATGAACATTATTAGTCCCATTTTAGTGCTCCAGTTAACAACACACGCTCCACTAATGACCAATAAGGTTGAATGTGCAATTTTATGGGTTAGCATCAAATTCACATTTTTTCTAAAGTAACTAAGAATGAGATTTTAGAAATTGGTTTAATTACTTTATAATTCATTATACTTTTAATGAGAGTTTGATGTCCTATCAAACCTATTTGGCTAACGACCCTCCACTAGTCAAGAGAGCAGTGGGTAAGAGTGGATACCCAATGGTAGTCATTATATAGGCCACTTCATTAAACTCCCCTTATAGACTAGCTTCGTGAATGAGTTCTACTAACAGTAAGACTGATTTTTCTTATATATATATATATATATATATATATATATATATATATATATATATATATATATATATATATATTAAAATTTGAATTTTATATAGTATAATGGTGTATATTAAATTTTTAAAATACTAGGGTTTAATCTTTTAATAAATTAAATTTTTAATTTGAATTTAAACGTTTAAAATACTAGGTTTCTAGAATTTAAGATTTAAAAATTAAACTATTTAATTAAATTTTAAATTCCGAAACCAAAGGGGTATTTTTTTAAGCTTTTCAAAAAATACTTGGTTAAATTTTTAATAATTAAATTATCTATTAATTTTATCTTAATCAAAAATTAAACCAAATCATTAAATTTGATAACGATCTACAATTACATTTAATAAAAATTCAATTTTAGGTAGAAGAACGAATTAAGGTAATAATCATAATCAAGCCAAGATTATTAAAATCGAAAAATCAGGGATCTGACAGGGCAACTCGTCGAGTTTGTTTAATGTACTCATCGAGTTGGGCCAACTTGTCACATTCGAAATATGAACTCGTCAAGTTCTATGATCAGAATGATGTTTCTGCTCCCTTCTCCTATGAATGATTCACAATTGCATCAAGCTCAACTAAAAAGCATCCTAGGCTTTGATACCACTAATGGGTTATAAACATAACTACAAATCCTATGTGTTCATGCAACCCTAAAAATAAGGATCTAGGTTTTTGCTAATTAAACATGAAAACTTGAATATCAAATAGAAACCCTAGGTTTTATGTATTATAATCAAAATTCACATGATAGGGATTAAAATACATACCATGATCATTATATTGTAATAACAATCTTAAAACCATGCTTGAAAGACCTTTGGTAGCAAGCGCCACAGGTGTCACACCTCTAATAGCTCACAAACAAACCTAGCAACCAAGGATTACTATAAAGAGATTGAATAAAGAAGAATTTCGACTCTAATCCTTCTTGAGGATGCATGGACGAAATCCAACCCTAATGGGGGTTTATATAGGTGTTAGGAAGGTATTGGATTAGCCAGTGTATCTAGGATAATCCTATTCCCTTAAGTTCTTCCTTAAGGAATCTAAGGCACCCTTAGAGCCCAAGGAAACCCTAAGAACACCGTAGAATTCATTCCGCCTTTTTTTAGGGAGGTTCTTGAATGTTTAATATTTAACTATTGAACATTGTCACCTTTAGTCCTCACAGTTTCAACTAATTCCTTTAATCCCAAAATTAATTTCTAATTAAATATTTATTAAACAATATGATTTTTAACTAATATATTATTTCCATAATACATTAATAAATCATTAAATTATAACCAAGTAATAAATTAATAAATTATTCTTCTCTCTCTAACAATTATCTCATTCAATTTCCATGTTTGAAGACAAATCAAAAGCACATTGCTATTGTTAATTCAAGTTTATACCAATTATAGTTATGGGCTTAGACACCTAATCCAACACATAGTTGTCATCAAAGGTGACATCAAAACTTTCTTAACGAACATGAGTCTAAAGATTCAGAACTCGGTATGCTTTTGATTTTCCTGAGTATCCAAGGAAGATTGATTCATCGGCTTTAGGATGAAATTTCATGAGTTGATCACAGTTGTTTTTGATAAAGCACCATCAGCTAAAGATATGAAAAAATGAGATACTCGGCTAATGACCATTCATTTCTTCATACGGTGGATACGACTTCATCCCAAAGATAAAGTGCAAGATTTGCAAAGTTGAGCATCGATCGAGCAACTTCAACGAGAGTTCTCTTTCTACTTTTAACCATACCATTTTGTTGAGGGGTGTAGGGAGCTGGGAAATTATGGTCAATGCCTTTGTCAGAGAGGAATTTCTCAATGGTCACATTGGTAAATTCCGAGCTATTATCACTTTAGATCCGTCTTATAGGTATTTTGATGAGATCTTAAATTCCTTTGATAAAGTTGATGAGTTCTGAGGCTGTCTCAGATTTTAGCCTGAGGAAAAAGGCCCAAGTGAACCTTGTAAAATCATCCACAATCACAAGAATGTACTTTGTGTGATGCATAATGTCTAAAGTGGACGGTTCACAAAGATCAATATGAAGGAGTTCTAATGATTCAGAAATTGATTTTTCATTAATAACAGGATGACCTTTCTTTGATTGCTTCTCACATTTACACATAGCACACAAATGGTCATTTTCAAATTTGAGGAGTGGTGAACCTCTGACCATTTCACCTGAAACAAGGTCTCATTCATATATCGGGAATTTAAGTGAGCAAGCCTTCGATGCAATAACCAACTGACGTCAAGAACGACTGTTGATAGTAAACAAAGTTGAGGTTTTCCAATGATCATGATGATGTCAAGAGGTTAAATATTCTTGTTGCGATTCGATTCAATGAGACATTCCTTGCGGTCTTTTGTCATGACATAGCAGTGCTTTTGGTAGAACTCAACTCGTCTGTTGGAGTCAGTGAGTTGAGCCATAATTATTAAATTATGCTTCAGGTCAGCAACATATGCCACATTTGAGATAGAGAAATTGGCATTGGTGAGGATGCCATAACCTCTAATCTGAGAGTTGGAGTTGTTGTCATGCGCCACATAGCCAACATTAGGTGAGAGTTTAAGATTACACAGAATAATTTTTTTCCCCGTCATGTGCATGGAACAAGCAATATCAATATACCATATTGTATCTTGAACCGAAGCACAGAGTGCTTCCAAAAGTTAGTGATATTTGGAGTTTTTAGGCTCCGAGTTAGATTTTAGGACTTGGGCACGAGCTTTGGACTTATGTTGTGACTTATGAGAAATAGATGTTTTGAACGGTTTATTATGAAATTCTTTTGGAAAGAAGCAGAAAGCCATGGTCTTTTCATTGATCCAAAAATCATATTTAACAATAGGTGGTTTGGAAATGAATTTTCTTGGACCCACAGTTTTTTGGAGTTGTAGAAATCACAGTGTTACTTGGAGTTGCAGTTTCTTTTTTGACATTTTTAATTTTCCATTCAGGTTTTTGGTTTGAATCATTTGAAAATTTTGAGTATTAGTGTTTTTGGCAACTTGTTCTTTGTTTGCTACTGTTGATGACAAATTTGGTTTTGAAAGTTGTTGTGGTTTGAAAATTGTACCATCAGATTTAGCAATAAACACAATAGAAATTTTACAAGAAGAGTTAGTATTAATGGGATGAGTATTGACATTTTGTTTTTTAAACGGAGCTGACAACCTTGTTTTGAGCTACTGAGCTAGGAGGATTAGAAAGCCTCTTAAGAATCTTGACATGCACAAATGATTTGTTGTTCCTAGTGGATGGATTCACAGTCCAAGATACTTTCTTCTTAGAACTTTCAGTGAAACTGGAGTTATGTCTTGACCTAATTTCCTTTTTAGTGCATTTTTGGCCTCTATCTTATGATCGATGACATCTTTTGTATTTAATGATGGTTTGTTCCTTGAGTCAGATGATGACTTGGACGATTGGCCTGCAGATGGGTTGTTAAACATAGGTTTGAATGGCATTAAGGTTGTTTTTGAAATCACTTGAGAGTTACAAACACAAGAGTCATATGAATAGTCTACTAAGATTTCTTTTGCTTCATCACTAGCAAAAGATGCCAAGAAAAAAATTGATTTATCTGAGTCAGGTCGTGTTGTCTCCATAATTATTTCCTGAAAAACATGATTGTTAGGCGGACTGTGGTTTGAAATTTGAACAATATTATGGGTGAGGCTAAGGAAAGATTCCAAGGTATGATTCAGGTCCAGGGGTATCAGAGGTAGAAGAGGCGTGGAATCAGGACACTTAACAACTATGGGTTGAAACATAGGAATCAAAGATGAAAATCGGTCCGAGGTGTCAGGAAGGGTGACAATGGTGAGACATGGGTATCCGAATATTTGTGGTTCAGAATATCTCCAATAAAATTCAGATCTTACAACTCCTTCAAGGGATGAGAAATTGGTTTCAGAAACTCGCTTCCAAGACTGGGTGCTTTGGACCACGGATGAGGAAAATTATCAGTCATCAGTTCAGTGGCTTCAAGAATATCTATGGCATGATATAATGCATCAATTTTGGCATTCAGACGTTTGTTATCAGAAATTAAAGCATTGCTTTCAGAATAAATGATTTTACATTTGTCTTTAAAAATGAAACAATTGTCTTGTGACATTACAAGTTCACGTTCTAATGACTCTATTTTAAGATTCCTATCCTTCAAATGTAACTTAAGACGACCCAATTCACTTTGGATGTAATCACTTGCTTCTATGGCAGACTCATAGGTTTTACAGATTATGTTCATGTCTGATTGGATCTAGGTTAAATATTGTTCAAAAAGAGATAAATCAAAATTATTATCATCAATAATAGATTTTACCTGTTGAACGATGCTTCGGCCTGGTGGATCGTTGGTTGCCATATTACAAAATTTTGGTTCATCATCTCCTGATCTAGATGACTAGTAGCCTTCATCGCATTCGATTGTCTGTTTAAGCATAAGACACATATTTTTACTATAACTCACATCTTCTTCATCTACAGATGACCAACACCCTTCTACATCTGTTGACACGGTGGTGACGAATGCTTTTTCACTTGCAGCCATTTCTTGGGCGCAGCAGGCATAGTAAGCATATTCCTTGATCTTTGGTTTCTGTGTGGCTTTAGCCATAAAGTGTTTGGCAAAGTAATTTCCATGACCACACTTGTGACAAACCACCTTCAGTTTGTCTAACTTCAGATTCTCACGGGATTTTGAGGAGTGACTTGTAGGCAGGTTGGTTCTCTGAGGTTCAGAGTCCTTTGAAAATGGTTGTGATATTGTTTGTGAGTGGGATTCCATGGTCGCATGTATTTCATGCATATCAAAGCAAACTCTTGTTGAAAGCGAAGTTTGGCGTCCATTTCTTCAAGTTTGAGGTCTCCATCAAACTGATAGTTGGAATTAGCAAGAATATTGGTGGAGAGGGTTGAATAGTTGGAATACGATGGATAATAGTTTTGAAAGGGTCCAAAATAGAGGGGTTCGAGACTTAAGGATCAGAAAAACTCACAAGAGCTAGAGGACCTCCTAAGAGTTCTCTCAATGTTTGAGCAACATTCGCTTCATGTCCTTGAAGCTGAACAAACAGCTGGTAAAGCTTCAGCTTCTTCACAGATCCATTACTCTAAAGTCATGTTTCCATGTTTCCATGCCCTTTACCAAAGCTATTGATGATCTTGAGATTGTATTCGAGTGGATTTCGAACAATCCCATAAGCTTTCGTGCTGTTAACGATGATATGATATATGTTTGAAGCCGAGGCAACTGATTCACAAGGAGTTGTGGTGAAGGTATCAAACTTTTTGACAACCGGGGTTAGAAGCTTATCCCTCATGTTTTATGATCCCTCTAAAAAGTCTTGAAGAGTGTCCCAAATCTCTTTATCAGATTTACACAACTTAATGTGCTAAAAGAGAGAAGTTGGAACACCAAACACCATCTTGGAAAATGCAACTTGACTTGCATGCAATTTCTCTATATCGATAGCAGTGAGAGGTGTCTGACGTTGTTAATCTTGCCCAAACAGTTTTGTAGCAACATCTCCTATAGTTTTTCTGATCGGAACATGTGGACCTTCTTTCATGGATCTCCAGATTTCTTTATCTTTTTCCATACCAAGTAAGAACCTTTCCATTCGGACTTTCCATTGCTCATACTCTTCAACAACTAGCACAGGGGCACAAGAGGGGCAACCCATACTATTTTCTATTTGGATTGAATACATTTGTTGAGAATTAAGAGCAACCATTGATGTTCAGATATTAGAGCAGAAGTTGTATATAGTATAAATTTTATCCTGGTCACAGAAATGACAAAAATGCCAAGGTAATTTCAAATCAACTATAATCCATTCTTATGGATTCAAAGGACAACCACTCAAGCTTTGATACTATTTTGGAGAACAAATAATCAATGCATAAGGTCAAGGTTTGAAAAATCAAACCTTGAGAATCTTTAAGATCAACATCTGATCTTATTATATGGTTCCATTCAAATATGGAAAAAACAAGTTAAGACTTGAAGGAGATATTCAACAAAGTATTCAAGTAATAAATGAAGAAAACTTAGAGTATAGTCAATGCAAAGATATTTAAGGAACAAGAAGAATGTTGTGAAATAAATTTTACTTGAAAGGAAAAGTGAAAAAGATATGAAGAGAATAATTTCTATTCTTGGTTTGAAACTTTTAATCCATCACTTATATTTAATGAAGAAACAATCACTCCTTTAATAGTATAAGGAGGAAGATAGTACAAACCCATAAACATTCCTAGGACTAGATAAAGATCGGTGTTAGAAAAAATGATATCCAAAATATATTTGAAAGGAAGTCCTATGAACTACTACATAATTAATAAGACAAAATACATTAAATGCTAAAACAGGCTTCAGATCTCAGAATTTCCCTTCATCTTGACATGATCTTCATCTCGTAACTTCAACTCATCTCAACTTAGCTGACATCAAAACTTGATTACTTCCGATTGCTAGAGGTTCACTTTTCATGATTTAATAGTGTGTGTATGTGTAGCTTGTTTCACATGTTTTATATATACATAGGATATTAAAAAGTTTGTGACAGGTATAAATAAACTAGAACAACAACAAAACATGTCCACAAGTTCAGAGTCTCAATCATAATAGAATGTGTCTCCAATAATAAAACCAAAAGTATGTATATCCATCAACATGTTCATATATTATTTACATTGATTTCTTTCTTATGCATATATGCCAATATTGGTTATTTGCTAGGAAATGAGCTATAAACTATGGCACTATAGTAGAAGACAAATTATTGGTATTGCTAAAGTATAAATCATGGATAGAAAGCAAATGCTTCATCACAAACCACTCCTAAAATCCTGCTATAAAGTGTAAAGGTAATAATCATTAGTGGATGCAGCATGCATATCGGACATTGGAAATAATGGTTTTAAAAGCTTTAAGGATGCAGCAGGTTATTTTGTGGCATGGCCAAAGGATCAGGTCGCTTTAATTGATCAAGAAAAGGCACACACACACACACACACACACACACACACACATATATATATATATATATATATATATATATATATCCATCCATCATGACTTATTTAATATTTGATACTTTGGTCTTTCATTTCTTATAGGTAACACCACCATCTAGCCTACTAAAGGATGGTGAAAAAAGAACTACACCGAAATTACCAGCTAGGCGCAAATTTATCAGTTCTCCTTCATTGCTAAAACAAACCATGCCAAATAAGAAGATTCAAATGAATTTATGGTTGTTATTACTAAATGTTAAATAGAACTTTTTCATATGTTACTTTAGGATTTTATTTAACTTATAAAAAATCATAATTTTACTTTTAAATTACTTCATTATATAAATTATTCCAATTTTGTTGGGTTTGTGTTTTTCCTTTTGATTTGTTTTATAGTAATAAATAAACACACACACACACACCCATATATATATATATATATACACACGCGCGCACACACACACACACTCATATATATAATCATATTTGTCACACAAATAATGGATCTTTTTAGAGTGACTATATATACCAAACGCCACACAATTGTTGTGTGACCAAGTATACAAAAGGCTACACATTTACTTGACTTTGCACCATATAGTCACTCTTTTTAACACTTGAGGCCATTTATTACTTAACTGTAAGTGACGAGATCCCAAAAAAAACAAAGTTTGTGTCACTAAATATACAAAAAGCTACACAAACATCATATTCATATGATAATTAAATGGACTAACATCACTCAAAATACATTTTTTCAAGATTATTAATACATTTGGCCACTCTTTTTAACACTTGAGACCACTCATTGCTTAATTTTAAGTGATGTGATCCCCCCAAAAAATCAATGGTTGTGTTACCAAATATACAAAAGGCTACACAAACATCATATTCATGTGGAAATTAGATGGACTAATGTCACTCAAAATACACTTTTCAAGATTATTGATACATTTGGCCACTCTTTTTAACACCATAGGTCACTCGTTGCTTCATTGTAAGTGACAAAATCCCTTAAAAAACCAATGGTTGTGTCACCAAATATACAAAAGGCTACACAACATCATATTTATTTGGCAAATAGATAGACTAATGTGATTCAAACTATTTGGTTGTGTCACCAAATATACAAAAGGCTACACAAGATCATATTTATTAATACATTTGGCCACTCTTTTTAACACCTAAGGCCACTCATTGCTTAATTGTAAGTGACAAAATCCACCAAAAAACTCAATGGTTCTGTCACCAAATATACATAAGGCTACATAAATGTCAAATTCATGTGGCAATTAGATGGACTAAAGTCACTCAAAATACACTTTTTCATGACTTTTGAAACCATTTGGTGTCTTACTTTTTTCCTTTCGTCACTCATTTTACATCGATACAACCACTGACTCGCGAATGTGACCGTATGTACTTTTTGTCACTCAACCTTCGGTCAAAAATGTAGTGAAAACAAATGTATGGTTGTATGCATATAGTTACTCATATTTTATGTGATGGAAGCTTTTATTGTACTAGTGAGTCCTTAAAAGATTGCCAAATTGGTCCCTAAGTTGGGCATATGATATGGATACGTCGAGCATAAGTCCTTAAAGATGGTTACAGATTCCCTCGCATACACTGTGCATATGTATACGTACGTTAGGCATAATCACGCAGAGGGAAAACCCTAAGTTGTCACACCCCAAAACCAGGAACGGTGGAAACGTTCTGGGGCGGAGGACGTCATGTATAATATCAACAACAATGTAAAGTAGTAAACAAGCAACAACATCATCCATTTCATTAATAATATAATTATTATACAAATATGTTCTGTCAAATTTTGATAAACACTAAAGCATAAATCAAAATGAAAGATAAGTCTTGAACAAGCTCAATCTTCCTTTCTCCTTGCATCGGTACCTGTCTATGATGACCTGAGGATACAAGTAATTTTGAAAGCGAGTATCAGCTTTGAAGCTGGTGAGATCATAAGTATTTAGTGTCTTAATTTGTATGTAAGAATTTGTAAGTCTATGTATTTTAAGAATTTGTAAGTCTATGTATTGTAAGAATTTGTAAGTCTATGTATTGTAAGTATTGAAAGTGTATATGAACTGTAAGTGTTTGAAAAACTATAGAATCCCTATGATTCCTACTAGTATATGAAGGTGTCTTCTACCAAGACCTAAATGTTCTGAATGTAGTCTTCTACCAAGACCTAACTATTCTGAATGTATGTTCCTTGTAAGAGTATGTATTTTCCCAAGTATAACTATCATTATCCAAAAATATAGTTTCTACATTAATGTGCGTCGTGTGAATGTTCACGAAGTGAATGTAATGGGAAAATGAAATAGTACTATGGTGTAGTGCTATAAGAACTACAACCGTACCTATTACCTTCAATCTAGGGTAATATTTCCAGGTATTGTAGTATTTAATATAAATAACTACATCGGTACTCAACTGCCTTATTTGAGGGATAAGGTCTAATGTGATGTCTAGATCCCAGACTATACGCTCCCCTATCAAAGGGATTTTGGGACCTACCCACGACCCCTGCTTGAATGCAAGCCGTGAGCATCCACATTACCGAATGATCATGTATACTCGATATAACTATCACAATTGCGGTGTGATTCATCAGTATAGTTAGATCCTGAACTGGTTCCGTGCTATAGCACCTAGTGACGTCTATTCTATGTATATATAAGTGTACTCATGTAAGTGTGATCATGTAATTGTACTCAAGTAAGAGCGATCATGTAATAGTACAGTAGTGTACTGTAATGTTCTACGTGTGCTAGCTGTAATGTGTGTTCTCTCTATCTAGCAAGTATAGTAATGTAATCATTCTAGTATAGTTGTATATGTTCTCGTCCTAGTATAGTTGTATATGTAATGTACTGAAAAGTTCTAGAAAGTATTGACTCATGAATGAACTGACTCATTGTATGATATCGCGTTCTAGTAATGGTTCAAGTATCTTCCTGAACTACCCATATGGTAGCTTTCTAGTAATCTAAGTGGTACGTGTGGACATGGATGTATAACCTTGCTACCCAAGGGCATATGTTGAACTGGAAGGACCTTTTATGACTATATATGTACACATGATATATAACTAATATTTGAACGACCTTTGGACGAGTACCCAATATCCCACTAGACCACATCTCAAGGCGCGAAAAGGAAATAGGGTGGATAGCCTTCCTAAGTCTTTTAAACATTTCTTATATAACTATACATATAGAGGCATGCAATTTATAATATAAAAGCGTAAATAAGTTTTGTAAGACATTTGAAATATAGGTATTATTTTAAGAAAAGATCGACTTGATGTCAATCTATAAAACAATTTGAAGGCATAAGTTTAATAAAACAGTTTAAGTATAAGGAAACATTTGTTTGAACACAGTTGTAAATAAGTTTGAAAGGTAATGTACGGAGTAAGCTGTACAGTGTAAAAACGAGTTTAAAACATAGAAAATGTTTATAAAAAGTCATTTGAAGGAAACTGTTTGGTAAAACGGCTAATGAGTAGCCAAATCATTTGAATGATGTATATTAATCACATATGATTTATGTAATCAGTAATATAATCCTACTTACTAATCACATGTGATTGACATAATAAGTAGCATGATTCTACTTGTATCCCCCACCCCCCATAAAACATTTAAAAATATTTTAAAACATTAGTTAAGGGGTATGAACTCACCTGCAGTAAGTGACTGGAATTGAACGGACTGTTATCGTACGGAAGGATCGGACAAGTGCTTGGTGTCAAGTGGAGACTTAGACACACACAATGATCCTAATTACATATGAAAACATATGTATATAAATAATTAGTGATTATAACACTAATTATACAAGTTATAACATTTAAGCGCGAGATTAACACTTTTGGTCAAGTGCTAGGAGGCTAAAGGGTTGCAACAAAGGAGTGCAATGCCCCTAATGTGAGTTTAAGGTCAAACGACCATATTCTTTGGAGTTTACGGCCCAAGAGAGTAAGCTCCTGGCCGGAAACTCCCAACCAAGGCTTGGGATGGTACTTTCAATTACTACAACCTTAGTGGGAATTGTTTCAAGGCATATACAAGTGTTTGGGCACCATATTGACTCCTTTGGGGAGTTTACGGCCCAAATACCCTTTTCCCTTGGATTTTACGGCCGTAAACTCCCTTGGGAGGGTGATTATGGTGCTTTCAAGTCTCAAACATTTCTAGGAACAAGTCTAGGCTTTAGTACTTGGCTTTAGGAGGATTTATGGCACCATTTGGTACCATTTCTTGGAGTTTACGGCCATAGAACATCTTGGGCCATAAACTCCCTCAAACATGGGGTTCTAAATGTTTTAGCTAGTCTATAACTCATCTAGGTACTTGTCCAAATTGTCCCTTGGCCTTAGGAAGTGTTTAGGGTGTCCTTTGACGCCTTTATGGGAGTTTACGACCCAAGAATTACTCTTGGTCGTAAACTCTTCAACACTTGTGTTTTCCTTATGTTTTCTAGGTCCTAAATAGTTTAGGGTATTTGTCTAACATAAAGTCCAAGCTTTAGGTGCCTTAAAAACACCATTTGAGCATGTTTTAAGGGAGTTTACGGCCATAGAACATTTTGGGCCGTAAACTCCTAACTTTGGGTGTTTCTTGGCTGATTTCTTGTACCTAAGACACTCCTATACATGTCCAAGGTAGTTACTAAGCACGGGGGATAATCTAGGCTCGGTTTCGGGAGTTTACCGCTCAAGAACACCTTGGGAAGTAAACTCCTAAATCGGATGATTTAGCTATGTAATCTATGTTATGAACACATTTAAAGCTTTCTAACACTACTAGAAAGAGTTACTCACAATTTGGGATAAAAACCCGAAGATCTGTCAGAGAGAAAATGGCTTTTCTCTAGTTGGAAATGTGAATAATGAATGAATTTGGTTCAGAAAACTATTTATAGTCCTGAAATATTTTGGCAGAAAATATTTCTATTCTCGGAATGGATTCTAATGATCTAGGGTAATGGAATTTACAGTGTTGCACAAAATCCTAGTGCAACCACTCTCTGAATAACCCTTTTTGGTGTAAAACCCTGAAACTGCCAAACTTATATTCTAAGTCTGAATTTTCACTGTAACTGATCTACATCTATTGGCATGATATGGTTTATTCAGAATGGAAATTTCGGGTTGTCACAAAAGTTTTAGAGTCTGGACCCTATTTAAAGGACTTTACAGCTCAAACCTTTCCTTACCTTTAGTCTCCATCCCTTTTAACCCTTATATCATAACCTGAATTCTTGTGTGCAAGTTATAAAGCTCTTAAGTGTTATTTTAGTGTTCTTAGTTGTGAAGGAAGGTCCATGAAGAGGCAGTGTTGCAGTCAAGCTTTTAGATCCAAATACTTCTCATCCGTGTGCATCATCAGAAGGTATAAACTATAAATGTTGATGCTTACCTTGCTAGATCTAGTTAGGTTGAAAGGCATGGACTTTTTGTCCCAAAATCCTTGATCTCTTGATTATTGTTCATTCGAGACCTGTTGATTTGTCCTTTCAAGCATTTTAGGGTGTTTACTATCGTAAAAATGCTAGTTTGGTTCTTATTTTTCTTCCATTCAAGAGTTTTGGATTTTTTGATGGAAATATAAGTCAGGGTTTTGGTTTTCAGCTTCCTTTTGCCATGAAAATGCATAAATGTTTCAAATTTATGGATTCAGACATTTAATAATTTTAGATATGAAGTTTGGACATTAATTCTTATTGCCTTTAGACCTTAATAGAAGGTTTAGATGGTTGAAGACTACGTTGGGCATAACCTTGACTACGATGTGCGTGATGGGTTTGTTCCCCATAATCCTTCTGCATCAAGGGTTTTATGTGGGGCATAATTATTGGATTAGGTGACTAAGATATATCAATAATAGGTATGTACTTGACCCAACAGTAGCATGGTCCTTTTAGGTTGCCATTACCGGAACAATCTGATAAGATGGATATTTGAGAAAGAGGTTATTTGTGATTTATTAATATATTATAAGTATAATATATTAATTGAGAAATCATATTATTTAATTGGTATTGATCAATAATTAATTTGGAATTAATTTAGTGACCTAAACAGACTAATTAAATAAACAGGGACTGATTGTGTAAATCAATGATACATATAATTTGGGCTAATAATCCATGATTGATTAGTGATGGGATAAGCTTATGTAAGAGTCCATGAAGTGTTAGTCCATTACAAGCCTAAGTGTATGAATTTGGGTTTACAAGTGACCCTTGGAATTCTATGTAAACCCTTGGCCCTAAAATTGGACACGCAAGTATTCTAAGAAGATTATAGCCAATTTTGGTGTCTCCAAATCTCTGTCTAATTATTCTCCAATTGTTGGTGATGTGTGTGACTTATTAGAGGCATCACATTTGAGGTGCTAAGCTCTTGAAAGGACAAGTTTTATAAGCTACAACAAAAGGCAATCATCTAACTAGTTTTATGATTCATATATGAAGTTGTATGCTAGTTAGGCTTCATTCTTTGGAAAAAAGAAAATTGCATGTATAACTAGAGAAACCCTAGATCCAAAGCATTTGGGTTGTATGTGCACCGTAGGGATATTATAGTGCTCAAAACCCATTAGTTGTATCACAACTTTGGGTGTTTTCTATTATATTGATGCAATGCAATTGTTTATTTTTCAAAGCTGAAAAAAGTCATTTCTAGCCACTAACTGCTGGACTCAACGAGTCCCATGATGGAACTCGATGAGTTGGATCATATGTGATGAACTTGTCAAGTACATGCCACAAACTTGATGAGTAGGATCCCGTATTTGTAGTTTTTCAAGTCTTTTTGGCCAGAATTGGATTAGGATCATTACCATAACCTATTTTGTATCATAAAAAGCCGATTTCTCTGATATGGTAGTGCTTATCCTCATCCATTTGAAAGATAGTTGTCAAGTTTTTAAGATAATTGGTACTTTATATGATAAGCCAATTATTTGTATCATTTGATTTGAAACTAACTTGCTATATGAGTTAATTAGGTCAAATTGGTAAATGAAAATTATATAATAATTTTATTAGGTAAATTTGATCTAAACGTTTCTTGAACAGTTTCATAACTTGTCCTCAAGTTATGGAAACTGAAAATTTTGGAGAGTTACAAAAACTTGCCCTCAAGTTTTGGACTTGAAAAGTCTCATTTATGAAACTTTCACTCTAAACCCTAAAATTTTAAAAGTTTAAAATTCAAGCCTTATACTATTATAATATTAAAAGATTAATACTTATATATGTATGTATGTATGTATATATATATATATATATATATATATATATATATATATATATATATATATATATATATATATATAAGACGTACAAGTCAGTCTTACCGTTAGTAGGCCTCATTCACAAAGCCGATCTATAGGGGGGTCGAAGGAAAATGCCTATAAAATGGTGGTTAAATGGGTGTCCACTCTCACCCACCGCTTCCTTGATTGGTAGAGGGTCGTTAACCGAACGGGTAGGATAGAACATTAATTCTCATTAAAAATATAATGATAATTATAAAGTAACTAAATGTTTTATAAATTCCCAATCTTAGTTACTGTAGGAAAAATGTGAAAATGATGCTATTCCATAAAATTTCACTTTGCACCTTGTCAACTCGTTAGTGGAACATGTGTGGTTAACCGACACTTTAACTTGGACAAGTAAGGGTGGCAAAGGGTAGCTCGATGTTTATCATATATCAATGGAGTGTGTTTGGTTTACTGGCATATTGATTAGGTGATAAATAATATTGATAGTACCAAGCACATTTACATTGTTATTCACACCTTGTTTCTGATCCTCAGTATCCCAGTCACAAACTTGAAGGGCATAATCTAGATTTAAACATGCCTGTGAAATCCTCAATTTCGTTTTTCATGGTGGAAATTGGTAAATCGACATTTACCTACATTTAAATATTTTTCAATTGGATTATGGAATCCCTCTTCCGAATTGTGAAATATTGTGTTGGGGTCCTAGCCTTAATATTTCATTTAGGTGTTATATTAAGGATTATATCTAATCTAAAATTTGTCCTTCTTTTTAGATTTTTTCCAACATCGCTTCTGGCTCTTTCTCCTTCATGAACTTGTTTGGGAGGTTGATTTTTGATGGCTCGAATTTCAATGATTGGATTCGAAACATTCGGATGGTCACTCGTTACAACGACAAGGAATATGGCATTAACAAAGAACTTAAGGAGGTTGATGAAGCAACTGCTACTCCTGAAGAAGTTGTTGAATATAGGGCTCATGAGAAGGACGCGACAAAGCTGTCGTGCATCATGCTTGCCACTATGACAGTTGAACTTCAAAAGTCCTATGGGGAAAACTATCCTTTTGAGATGCACCAAGACTTGATGGAAAGGTAACATCAAAGTCCTTGACAAAAAATATATGAAATCATTGCCTCCATGATAACAACAAAAATGAAGGATGGTGAGTCCATAATGGCCCACTTGCAAAAGATGCAAAGGTTTGCGGACCGCTTGTTGAATTCGAATGTCAACTTCAATGAAGAGTTAGCCATTGACATTACCCTACACTCTTTTCCTCCTTGTCATGGAGGAGGCCACTCTAAGCAAGCTTCAAGGCCTACTGAGAACTGCTGAAAGTAGTTTGAAAGGAAAATCCGTTGTTCCTACTCCTATTACTGTTTCCCCAGTCTTGGCAATTGGACATGGGAAACGGAAGAAGAGGAAGGCTTATTCTTAGAGCCACAAGGGAAAGTCCCATGATGGATCCTCTTCCAGTGGGACCAAAGTTGGTTCTACTACTCTCTCTTCCAATCTAAAAGAAGCAGAGTGCTTCTACTATCATGACAAAGGGCAATTGAAGAGAAGCTACCCTAAATACTTGTCGGGCATCAAGGATGGGAAGATAAATCCCACCCATGAAGGTATTTAAACTATTGTTTCTAAGAACTCATCACATGCTAATTCTCGGGTGCTTGATACATGATGTGGTTTCCACATTTGTTCTGATTTCCAAGGTCTAAAAGGAAGTAGGGATGTGGATCACGGAAAGTGTATTCTTTATTGCTTAGTAATCGGTTTGAATTGAATTTTCAAGGTCTCGGGTCCTTGATACAGGATGTGCATTCCACATCATGGGGAATAGGAAAGTGTTCCTTGTCACCAAGATTGGAGTTTATTATTTATTGCTTAGTAATGGGTTAGAATTAAGTTTAAATAATCGTTGCTACTCGTCAAATATGGCGACAAACATTATTTCTTTTCATGGTTTGTATAAACAAGGTTTTATATTTTCATTTGATAATGAAATTGGTTCTATCAATGCTTTTTATAATGGTAAATTTTAATTTGAAGCATTTACTTGTAATGGTATATATGAAACTATGATGGTTGTATACATCTTAGGAAATAATGTATCTCATATGGATTCATCCAATGGTTTGGACAAGGCATGCTTGTGGCATTGTCGTCTAGGATATGTCAACGAGAAGCGCATAGCCCAACTCCAAAAGGATGGAGTGTTGGAGTCATTTGACTTAAAGTCTGATGATAATTACGAATCTTGTTTTCTTGTAAAGATGACAAAGTCACTCGTCACTGGTACTTGTGAAAGAGGTGAGGGTTTGTAGGATCTCATACACACTGATGTTTGTGGACCCTTCAGATCCACCACAAGGGATGCTAATCACTTCTATGTGACTTATACCGATGATTGCAGTAGATATGGGTATGCCTACTTAATCAGGCATAAGTCGAAGACCTTTGAAAACTTCAAAGAGTTTGAAAAAGAAGTGGAGAATCAATTGGGCAGGAAGATAAAGATTCTCCGATCCGATCATCATGGTGAGTATCTTAGTATCCAGTTCCACAACTAATTTAAGGTATGTGGAATTGTTTCACAATTGAAGTCACCTAGGAAACTAAAGATTAATGGTGTGGCTGAGAGACACAATCGAACCTTGTTGGACATGGTTCATTCCATGATTAGTCGAGCTTCTATACCTATCTCATTTTCGGTGTATGCTTTAGAGACTGTCGCCCATATCCTTAATATAGTCCCAATTAAAAAGGTTACCAAAACAACTCACCAAATGTGGACATGGAAGGTTCCCTCGTTAGCACCTATCAATGTTTGGGGTTGCAAGGGTTTCGTAAGACAACTGACTCACAACAAGCTCAAACCTCATAGTGAGTGTTGTTTTTTCATCAGCTACCCGCAAAAAACTTTAGGATATCTCTTCTATAGACTGAGTGATAATGTTGTCTTTGTAGCGAGGATAGGGTTTTTCTTAGAGAAAGAACTCATATGCTAAGAGGATAGTGGGAGGGAAACTGACCTTGTAGAGCTTCAAGAATTAAGTGATGAAGGAACCTCAAACACTAGCACTCAACCCGAGGAGGAAACTCCTGTTGAACCGATTGATGAATTCGTACCTCTGAGACGTTCCGGTAGAGTTACTGTTCCACCTGTGTTATATTGTTTTCATATAACAAGTGAAGGTGATACATTTAATAGTGATACCATACAGGTAAATTTTGATGAATCTAACAACTAAAAGGAAGTCATGGAAGGCCCCAAGTTTGAAAATGGAAAGAGGTGATGGACTTCGAGATTCAGTCCATGTATGACAATCAAGTTTGGAAATTGGTTGACAATGTACCAGGTTGTAAGATGGTCAGGTGAAAATGGATCTTCAAGAAGAAGACCGACATGGATGGGAAGGTACACACATATAAGGTGTGATTGGTTATGAAGGGCTTTACTCAAACTCATGGAGTTGACTATGACGATACCTTCTCACCAGTAGCAAGGATCAAATCTATAAGGGTTATGCTAGCCATAGTTGCATTTCATGATTATGAAATATGGCAAATAGATGTCAAAACCACTTTCCTTAATGGGGAGTTGGCGGTAGATGTTTACATGAGTCAGCCAGAGGGTTTTTTCAATGCAAAGTACCCTAATAGAGGGTGTAAGCTTGATGAATCCACTTATGGATTGAAACAAGTGTCTCGTAGATGAAATATTTGTTTTGATGAGAAAGTCAAAGAGTTTGGATTTTTGAGAAGCGAGGATGAGTCCTAAGTATATGTCAAAGCTAGTGGGAGCATAGTTAGATTTCTGGTGTTGTATGTGGATGACATACTTCTCATAGGAAATTACATTCCAACCTTGCATAAGGTATGTCCTGGCTTGGAAAGTGTTTTGCTATATAGAACCTCAGGGAAGTTGCTTACATTATAGGGGTAAGGATACTGAGAAATAGGAGTAAAAGACTAATAGGACTTGGTCAAAGTAAATACTTGGATAAGGTGTTGAAACGTTTCAACATGTAGAATTCCAAGAAAGGTGAAATACTTATCCAGAGAAATACCAAACTGAGTAAGACTTAGAGTGTGAGTATTGAATCCGAGATAGCGGAGATGAGTCGAGTACCGTATGCTTCTACAATTGGCTAGATCATCTATGATATGACTTGTACTCGCCCTGATGTGGATTTTGCTTTGAGCATGGTCAGTAGAAATCAAGGGAATCCTTGTAGAGCTCACTGGATAGTAGTTACGAACATTCTTAAGTACCTTTAGAGGACTCAGGAATGGGTCCTTACCCTCGATGGGAATGATGACTTGAGAGTGACAGGGTATAGTGACACTAACTTTCAGACCGACAGAGATAATTTCTGCTCTTAGTCGGGCTGGGTATTACCCTGAATAAAGGAGCAGTAACATGGGAAAGTTCCAGATAAGAGACTATAGTTGATTCAACATGTGAATTAGAGTACGTAGCAGCAAGCGAATTGTCGAAGGAGGCAATATGGTTGAATAACTTCATTAAGGACCTTGGAGTTGTACCAGCTGTAAAGGAGTCTATAGAGATTTTATGTGACAGCGAATGTGCGGTTGCCTTAACCAAGGAACCGAGGGAACATGGCAGATCCAGGCACATCGACAGAAAATATCACTTCATAAGACAAGTGTAGAAGAAGGAATCCTCGTAGTAGAGAGGGTATCGTCAAAGGAGACCCAACATATCCCTTTACGAATGGATTGAGTAGGCTTAAGAACCTGAAACATGCTAGGAGTATTGGGCTAAAGGACGATATTAGTTTTAGTGATTAGATTGCTATTAAGAAACTTGTAATAGATTATTCAAATAAAAAGATTATTCAAAACTATCCACATTCGATCATACTTTGGAAGTAGGTAATGAGGCAAGACTATCATGAATTAGGTTGTAGATTGTCTAAAGTGTTTAGACATAGCAAAAGTTTGCTACAACATTCATGAGTGCTCCTATAATAAGTGTATTGGATTAAACCCACACTCACATGAATCACTTTATGGAATTTATCACAAGTGATTGTGAGATGATAATAACATATAATCTTTAAACCAAGATATAAATCATGTTGTTGAATATAATTTTAAAAGTAATTAGGACAAGCATATAAGTCGAAGTTTATATGTTCGTTTTATCCTAGGAGGATTAAAAGCAATATCGTGGGCCCATCGATTATTTTGTTTGACTTATGTTTTGGGCTTGGTAAGGACATAATTGATGTGTTCAATTAATTTCTATGTGAAACAAATCGGAAATCGGGATACAAACTACTGGAAAATAAGTATGACTATGTGTCATGTATTTGTTCGCATGATATCTTGAAGAACTGAGGGTTATATAATCACTTATCAAAAGGACGTGTTAGAGTTTGACAACGGCTATTGAGAGCTACAATTTCTAATCATTTATTAGTTATAGTTATCGTTATTAGACTTATCCAAGTGGGAGACTGTTAGATTAGGTGTCTAAGCCATAACTATAATTGACATGTACTTAACCCAATAGTAGCATGTTCCTTTTAGGTTACCTTCACCAGAACAATCTGATAGGATGGATATTTGAGAAAAAGGTTATCTGTGATTTATTAATATATTATAAGTATAATATATTAATTGAGAAAGCATATTATTTAATAGGTATTGATCAAGAATTAATTTGAAATTAATTTAGTGATCAAAAGAGACTAATTAAATAAATAGGGGCTGATTGTGTAAATCAATGATACATATAGTTTGGGCTAATAATCCATGATTGATTAGTGATGGGCCAAGATTATGTAAGAGTCCTTGAAGAGTTAGTCCATTACAAGCATAAGTGTATGAATTAAGGTTTACAAGTGACCTTTGGAATTCTACACTATATATGTAACCCCTTGGCCCAAAATCGGACACACAAGTATTCGAAGAAGCGTATAACCGATTTTGGTGTCTCCAAATTGTCACACCCAAAACCGAAACGACGTAAATCATTATGGGGCAGAGGACATCATGTATAGTATCATAACACATAATAATATTAAACAACAAACAACATCATCCATTGCATTAATAATGTATTTTAATACAAGTGTTCTGTATAGTTTATAAGACACCAAAAATATGAATCAAAATAAAGATGAGTCTTGAAAGTGCTCCGTCTTCTCAAAAGCTGGTATCAGTACCTATCTACTGATGACTTGAGAATACAAGTTATTTTGAAAGAGTTTATCAACTTTAAAGCTGGTGAGTTCATAAGCACTTTAGTGTCATTGTTTGTATGAAAATGTTTGTAAAAGCGTTTGAAGTATGAGTTTGTAAATGTTCATAGTAAAAGTTTGTAAATGTTTGTATCTCCAAGAAAATCCTATATTTTCTACTAAAAGTAGCCTTCTACCAAGGCCCGACTATTTTGTATGATCATTTCTTATGAATGTGTGTAATTTTCCCAAGTATGAATATCATTAACAAAATATAGTTTATACATTTCCATTTATGTGAGAAGATCAACAAGTGAATGCAATGGGAAAATAGTATAGTATTGTAGTGTTGTATTATAGTAACTACTGTTGTACTAACTACCTTAAACTGATTATTAAAGATGGTACAATGTGATATGATTGTAACCATACTTGATTGACCTAGTAAAACACAATGTTCGAAGATGTCAAAATGGTATGAGATTCATCACCCAAAGACCTGCAGGTCCCACTATAGCTAGCATCAAGGTGTAGGACGGTCAGTCCAGTATAGTGAAGGGTTTTGAGCATTCTAACACTTCCAAAGTGTACATGCAACCCTAATAAACTTGGATCTATGTTTGTCTAAGATACATGCAAAGAATTATTTTTCCAAGGTTCATATCCTAACTAGCATGACATGGGGAACATGAATCAAAAAAAGCTAGTAGAAATACTTACCTTGTAGTAGTAGTTGATTGCTTGGAGTTTTAGAGCCTAGCACCAATAGTGTGAATGCCTCAAATGGAAATTACAAATCACCACAAACTTGGAACTTTGAGAGAATAGTCACTACTATCTTGAAATCCGCCCTCACCTCAACAAGTCTCAACTAGTGTGATTTCAAGAACCAAAGCCTCCTTTATATAGTGTGGTGGATTAGGGTTACATCCATGTAAACCCTGATACCCATGTCTCTTCATTTCCATGAGATCCATGGGTTAAAGCTCCATGGATTATCCATGGACTTTTCCATGCAAGCCTAGCCCATTCCAAATAAGCATTAGCCCACACTATATAAATATAGAAGCCCATATTTAATTAGTAATATCTTTGATCTCTAAATTAATCCAAGATTAATTATAGATCAATACTAATTAAATAATATGATCTTATATTAATATATTAGAACTTATAACATATTAATAAATCTTAACTTGTACTATTCTCAAATATTATTCATAAATTGTTTGGGTGAAGTGCAACCCAAATGGACCATGCCGGGTTGGGTCAAGTACATACCAAATATAGTTATGGACTTAGACATTATATCCAACAGTCTCCCACTTGGATATGTCTAATAACTATAGTTGCAAGTATGACTTTAGGAACTAATCAGCAATCGTAGATCTTTAAACTCTGTTGAACTAGAACGTGCCATTTAGATAAGTGATCATATAATCCTCTGCTCAAGATATCAGCCGGACAAATACATGGAACATGGTCTTACTTATTGTCCAGCATTTGTTTCCTGATTTCCGATTTGTTTGACATAGAACTTAACTGAACACATCAATTTAGTTCTGACCGGGCCCTGTACATAGGTCAAAACACAATCATTGAGGGGCCTAGATATCAGCTTCTAATCCTAGAAGGAACAGATAAACTTCGACTCATATGCTTGTTCTACCACTCATTGAATTATACACAAAGGCACGTTTTATAACATCGAGTTACCAATGCGTTTGTGTACAATCAATGCATAATCAACTTGTAAGTAACAAATCATATCTCTAGGTTTGAAGACTTATATGATATTACCGTCTCACGATCACTCGAGATAAAATTCCATGAAGTGATTCCAGTGAGCATGGGTTGAGTCCAATGCTCAAAACTTATGAGCACTCATGATTGTTGTAGCCATGTTCAACACCTTAGACCTCTGCAACCAATCATGATAGTCTTGATTCATACCTACTTCTGACATATGACCGACTGTGGAGGTTTGAATAATATGATATACCAAACATAATTATTCTGGAAGTTAAAACATGCAAAAGAAATATAGTAAACGATTGACAAGAGATAGCAACACTTTACTCATAAATAAAACACCTTTTATTCATCATCTAATGTCAATTACACTTTTCAAATTTCATAATTTATCTAAATACTAAAACTTATATCATCCTTCAGCCCTATGCTCCGAGCATGCTGGAGATGCTTAACCCTACTCAGTCCCTTCGTGAAGGGATCTGTTGGGTTCTCATCCGATGATACCCTCTTTGCCATGAGGATTCCTTCTTCTATTCGATGTCTGATGAAGTGATATTTTCTGTCAATGTGTCTGGATCTCCCATGATCTCTTGGTTCCTTGGCTAAGGTAACCGCACTATTGCTGTCACAGAAGATCTCCATTGCAACCTTTATAGCTGGTACAACTCCAAGGTCTCCGACGAAGTTCTTTAGCCATATAGCCTCCTTTTCTGCCTCGAATGCTGCTATATACTCTGATTTACAAGTGGAATCAGCCACTGTCTCCTGCTTGGAACTCTTCAAAGTGATTTCTCCTCCGTTTAAGGTAAAGACCCAGCCCGACTGAGAGCGGAAATTATCCCTATCAATCTGGAAGCTAGCATCACTATACCCTACAACTCTCAAGTCATCACTCCTACCGAAGGTAAGGACCCAGTCCTTAGTCCTTCGCAAGTACTTGAGGATATCCTTTACCACAGTCTAGTGTTCCTTGCCAGGGTTCCCCTGATACCTGCTAACCATGCTCAAAGCAAAGGCTACATCAGGTCGAGTACACGTCATAGCATACATGATCAATCCTACAGTTGAAGCATAAGGTATTCGACTCATTTCTGCTATCTCAGCCTCAGTACTAGGGCTTTGTGTCTTACTCAATCTGGCGTTACTCTGAATGGGTAACTCACCTTTCTTGGATTTATGCATGTTGAATCTTTTCAACACCTTGTCCACACAGGTGCTTTGACTAAGTCCAATTAGTCTTTTACTCCTGTTTCTCAAAATCCTTATCCCTAGGATATAGGCAGCTTCACCAAGGTCCTTCACAGCGAACCACTTCTCAAGCCAGGACTTTACTTCCTACAGGGTTGGGATGTCATTTCCTATGAGTAGTATGCCATCCACATACAATACCAAAAAGCTAACTATACTCCCACCAGCCTTGACATAAACACAAGATTCATCTTCACTCCTAGAAAAGCAAAATTCCTTGACCTTTTCATCAAAGCAAAGATTCCATCCCCGAGGTGATTGATTTAATCCATAAATGGATTTCTCAAGCTTACACACTCTATTAGGGTAGTCGTTACTGAAAAAACCTTCTGGCTGACTCATGTAAACATCTTCAGTCAACTTTCCATTAAGGAAAGCAGTTTTGACATCCATTTGCCAAATTTCATAGTCATGAAATGCAGCAATGGCTAGCATAACCCTAATAGACTTAATCTTGGCTACTGGAGAAAAGGTCTCACCATAATCCACTCCAGGAATTTCAGAGAAGCCCTTTGCAACCAGTTGAGCCTTATAAGTGTGTACATTACCATCCATGTTGGTCTTCTTCTTAAAGATCCATTTGCACCCTACAATCTTATGACCTGGTACATTCTCAACCAAGTTCCAAACTTGATTGTAATATATGGATTGTATCTCGCTATCCATAGCCTTTTTCCACTTAGCAGACTCGGGGCCTGCCATGGCTTCTTCGTAGCTGTTAGGTTCATCCAGACCTACTAGTGTCCCATCACTAATAAGTGTATCAACTTCTATAGTAATATGGAAACCATAGTAATGCTCAGGTGCATTACTAACTCTCGTGGAATGCCTCAGAGGTACAGATTCGTCAATTGGCTCAACAGGAGTTTCCTCCTTAAGTTGAGGGCTAGCGTTTAAAGTTCCTTCACCACTTGACTTTTGAATTTCTTCAAGATCAATTTGTCTCCCACTTTCTCCTTCACTTATAAAATCTCTCTCTCGAAAGACTCCTCTTCTTGCTATAAAGACCACTTTATGACTAGGTCTGTAGAAGAGGTAACCAAAGGATCTTTGTGGGTAGCCGATGAAAATACACCTCTCGCTTCGGGTTCTAGCTTATCATGAGTCTCGTGTCTCACAAAATCCTCACAACCCCAAATCTTCATGTGGTCTAGTTTAGCTACTTTACCAGTCCACATCTCGTGAGGAGTTTTGGCAACTTTCTTTGTAGGGACTAGATTAAGGATATGGGTGGCAGTCTCTAAGGCATACCCCCAAAATGAGATTGGTAGCGAAGCTCGACTCATCATGGAATGAACCATGTCCAACAAGGCTCGATTACGCCTCTCAGCTACACCATTCAACTGTGGTGTCCTGGGAGGTGTCAATCGTGAGACAATCCCACATTCCCTAAAATAGTCGAGGACCTTTGAACTAAGATACTCACCACCTTGATCGGATCGAAGCATCTTAATGTTCCTGCCCAATTGATTCTCGACTTCCTGTTTAAATTCCTTAAACCTTTCAAAAGTCTCTAACTTATGTTTGATTAAGTAGTGTCACACCACGAAAACCAAAGGCGGAACATTTCCGGGGTTGACTCCACGTTGAGTATCAAATCCAATGCACATTGTAAGTAAAGTAAAACTACCGTTACATTACATAAGAAAAGTTTTACAGTTGTTTCAAAAGAAAAATTTGTACAGTTGTGATACATAACATATAATTATATAAACAAAATGAAAAGGGTCTTCTGGGTACTCCGTCTTCAAGCATAAAGGATTTGGTTATGTACAGTCATCCGATTTGTTATCCTTTCTGGTTATGTAAATGTTTTCCCCAGGAAAGTCCCATAGCTTCCTGAATGTTTATTACCATATGTAAAAGATGTATTCCTGTTAGACCTGGTTATGTACAAGGTTTCCCAGGAAAGTCCCATACTTTCCTGAATGTAGGTTACCATATGTGAAAGATGTATTAAGTTGTTTGTTATTACTATAAGTAAATCTATGTTACCCTAATTGCGAGTTCCATAACCATACGATGGACTAAACCTGTGGCAATAAGTATGACTTTTGTCACCCTTGAACCAATTCGGTTCGGCTGTAGCTAGCAGCCAGATGTGGGGTAGTCAGCCCCGTATAGATCTATACACTCAAGTCACACTCTCTAAATACCAGAGATTCTGGTTACGGGTGCAGTCCTCCACACGCGTATCTCTGTGGAGTGTTCGTCGAGGATGTGTCTCCAATCATACATGATTAACAAATTTACTGGTAATAATATGATAATCCTCCACTCGCGTATATATGTGGAGTGTTACCGAGGACAAAACAGTGTACATGTATTATGTTCAAATTTTCTAATGTCATGCTTTTAACTGATAAAATGTGGAAATCCATTCGTGAAATATATGTAAAACATAACAGTTAAATACCCATTTCACAAATATATGTTACGTGATCTGCATGTTCAAATGGTTATCAGTTGTAGTAACCAGTATTAAAAGCATATGAAATGTGACACACACATTTGAAAACATATTTTAAGTACAACAATTCCCTTGTACTTTGCTTGTGTTCCCCCCTAAAAACAGTGAAAACAGTGAAAAAGGATACGGGTATGAACTCACCAGAATCGTGAATGCGAAGGTTTCGGACACTAAACGTTGGTTCGGGATTTGACTACTTGCGATGTCCCTATGTAAAATGAAATAATGTCCATATATATTCAATTAGGGATACATTCACTAATTATATGGAACATTACACTCCGACGAGGTTAAACACCTCAAAACACGCGTTTGGAGTGACCCGGGTGACATCTACGGACGTGTATTGGTACTAGGGACTTGGGACTTGAGTTTACTCCCCAAGAGTAAACATTTAAGTGGGTTTACAGCCATAAAACACACACATACATGAGTTTACGGCCGTAAACTCATGTTGGTGTCATTTGGATGGTTTAATGGCTTGATTGGACTTGGGGATTGTTGTAATGGATTTCTAAAATTCCTCGGAATGGATTAAATGAATTTATACCACTTAGAAGGGAGTTTACGGCCACACACTTGGAGTTTACGGCCGTAAACTCACCCATGGTCAAGAAAAATTGGTTAAAGGCACAAGAAGCAATCACATGTGATTCTAACTAATTTTCTAAGACTTGGTATCAATTTTTGGCTTCAATTAACACCTTTGTATGAGTTTACGGCCCAGATGCATACTCTCTGTCCGTAAACTCTAATATGATTAAGAAAAATTAGTTTTTGATGCTTAAAATAATCACATTTGATTCTAGGAATTTATCCAAGCCTTTGGGGTGGTTTAAGGGCATCATTTGACAACTTATAGGAGTTTACGGCCCAGGAGATGATCTATGGCCGTAAACTCACTTATGTAGGGTATTTAATCTGTTTAACGTCCCCAAACTATTTTTAGATGGTTCTAGGATTTACCACAAGGCTATTGGTTGAGTTTCAAGGCATTTGGACATGTTTTAAGACACTAAATTCCCATTTTAGAGGAGTTTACGGCCCAAGCACATGCCTTGGCCATAAACTCTTGGTTGTCCCCCAAAATTCATGTTTAATGTGTTCCAAGTCCAGATTTGCAAGCCTCAAGGTCATATCTAAGTCCCAACTATGATTTGGAAGGGTAAATTTGGCTTAAAAACCCCATTTTGAGGAGTTTACGGCCCAAGCTTGATCCTTGGCCGTAAACTCACGTTCTTGGTCCCAAAACTTAATTTAAACATCAATTTGAAGGCTAAAGAGGTTAGATAACAAGTTAGGGATGTTACGTCTTTGATTTGGAGCCTTAAATCTTTGTTTTTAGACCTTTGAATATTGATGAGGAAAGAGGTTGGAAGTGTTTATGATAAAATGGCCAAAGGCTTCAAGTGGAGGCTTAAAACACATTATATAGTGTCTAAGTTTTGGACACGGTGGAATTCTACCCGATACCAGCGTTAGGCAAGGCTTTTGGTCGTACCCGATTAGGTTGCCGTAACCCGATATGGTAAATTATAGAAATATTCCGATCACTAAAGTGGGGTGTTAAAATGATATCTAAATGTATTAAGACATCCATTAAGTCATTTTACATCTATACAAGTTAATGACTTAATTAAACAGAAGATCGGAAATCGAATTTGGAAACGATGTTTGGTTGCGTGAATTGTACTACGAAAGAGTTACAAGAGATGGTATAGAAATTTCTGGTTGTTACATTATCTGCCCCGTTAAAGGGAATTTCGTCCCGAAATTTAAAGTTAAAACACATGACAAGACACAAATCATGAATCTGGAAAGAGTTGTGGATACTTCTGTTTCATTGAATCTTCCCGCTCCCAAGTGAACTCCGGTCCCCGCTTGGCACTCCAGTGAACCTTCACTAACGGGATGCGACTTTGCTTTGTACGTTTGACTTCTCGATCAATGATTTCGATCGGTCCTCCACAAAGTTGAGATTTTCGTTGATCTCGATCTCGTCTATGGGAATTGTTAGGGTTTCATCGGATAGGCACTTTTTGAGATTTGAAACATGGAAGACAGGATGAATATTACTGAGTTCATGAGGTAAACAAAGTTTATAGGCAACTGGTCCGATCCTGGAGAGGATCTCGAAGGGTCCAATGTATTTAGGGTTTAGTTTCCCACGCTTACCAAAGCGTACAGTGCCTTTCCAAGGCGAGACTTTTAACAGGACACGATCTCCAACTTGGAATTCTAGTGGTTTCCAACGGTTATCAGCGTAACTCTTTTGGCGATCTCGTGAGGCTTTCAGTCGGTTATGGATTTGAATGATCTTCTCGGTGGTTTCGCGGATGATTTCAGGACCAGTGAGAGCACTGTCAGGGACTCGACTCCTGGCTAACTGTGTATCCCCCACCTCGGCCCAGCACAGAGGGGATCTGCACTTACGACCGTATAGGGCTTCAAACGGAGCAGCCCTAATGCTGGTGTGATAATTGTTGTTGTATGAGAATTCGATCAAGGATAGATGTGTGTCCCACGACTTTCCAAAGTCAATGACACATGCCCTAAGCATGTCCTGCATGGTTTGGATTGTTCTCTCACTCTGTCCATCGGTCTGAGGATGATACGTTGTGCTCATATGTAGCTTGGTTCCAAGGGCTTTCTGAAGGGACTGCCAGAATCTGGAGGTAAACCTGCTATCTCGATCAGAGATAATAGATACAGGTACACGGTGCAGTCGAACTACCTCTTGGATGTAGGTTCGCGCGAGTCTTGCCATCTTGTATGATTCTTTGATCGGAATGAAGTGAGCGGATTTTGTTAAACGATCGACAATTACCCAAATGGTATCATACCCACTAGAACACTTGGGCAGTTTGGTGATGATGTCCATGGTAATCATCTCCTATTTCCATTCAGGGATCTCGGGCTGTTGGAGCAGACCCGAGGGTTTCTGGTGTTCAACTTTGACTTTGGTGCAAGTCAGACACTTGCCCACGAAGGTAGCTATCTCAGCTTTCATGCTTGGCCACCAGTATTGTTTCTTGAGATCCAGGTACATCTTGTTCGAACCTGGGTGAATGGAGTATTTGGTTTTATGTGCCTCCTCCATGATGATCTTCCTGAATCCTCCGGACCTTGGAATCCAGATTCGATCCATGAAACATTAGATTCCGTTACTTCTGATCTCAAGTTTCTTTTCCATTCCTCTCAAGGTTTCGATCAACATGTTCTCGGGTTTAAGAGCTTCTAAATGGGCTTCTCGGATTTTTATGGGCAAGTTGGAATGGATAGTCATCGTCTGGTTCTTCACATTGTGGCCTGCACTTTCCTTTCGGCTAAGGGCATTTGCTACCACATTGGCCTTACCGGGGTGGTAACAGATTTCACACTCATAATCACTGAGTAGTTCTACCCATTGCCGTTGCCTCATGTTGAAGTCTTTCTGATCAAAGATATGTTGTAGGCTCTTGTGATCAATGAAGATCGTGCACTTGATTCCGTAGAGATAATGTCTCCAAATCTTCAATGCAAAGACTACAACTCCTAGTTCCAAGTCATGTGTGGTATAGTTGACCTCGTGTACTTTCAGCTGTCTTGAGGCATAAGCAATCACCTTTCCTCTTTGCATAAGCACACAGCCTAAAGCTTGGTTAGATGCATCGCAGTAGACAACGAAGTCCTCTGTCCCTTCAGGCAGAGACAGAACAGGCGCACTGCGTAAGGCTCTCTTCAACGTTTGGAATGCAGTTTCTTGTTTATCACTCCAAAAAAAGGGTACACCTTTCTGTGTTAGAGTGGTTAAAGGTTTGGCGATTTTGGAAAAATTTTGGATGAATCTCTGATAGTAGCCGGCGAGACCCAAGAATTGACGAATTTCTGTGGGTGTCTTCGGTGCCGACCAATTCTCTATTGCTTTAATCTTGGAAGGATCCACGTGAATTCCCTCCTCGCTTACCACGTGACCGAGGAAAGTTACCTTCCGTATCCAGAATTCACACTTGGAGAATTTCGCGTATAGCTTTTCGGATCTAAGGGTCTCCAACATTAACCTCAAGTGTTGTTTGTGGTCTTCTTCGCTTCAGGAGTAGACGAGGATGTGGTCAATGAACACGATGACGAACTTGTCTAAGAAGAGACGACACACCCGGTTCATCAGATCCATGAACACAGCCGGTGCGTTGGTTAGACCGAAGGGCATCACTACAAACTGGTAGTGTCCATATCGAGTCCTGAAAGCTGTTTTGGAAACATCATTCTCCTGAACTCGTAACTGATGGTACCCCGATCGTAGTTCTATCTTTCAGAAATAACTGGCTCCTTGAAGTTGATCGAAGAGGTCGTCTATTCGTGGAAGAGGATATCGGTTCTTAATGGTCAACTTTTTCAGCTCACAGTAGTCGATACACATCCGAAAGGATCCATCTTTCTTCTTGACAAATAGTACCGGAGCTCCCCAGGGTGAGGAACTCGGTCTAATGAATCCTTTACTGAGTATCTCATTGAGTTGACTGGATAACTCCTGCATTTCTGCTGGAGCTAAGCGATACGGAGACTTTGCTACGGGGTAGCTCCAGGAATTAGGTCAATACGGAACTCGACCTGATGCTCGGGAGGAATTCCTGGAAGTTCTTCGGGAAACACATCAGGAAAGTTACAGACTTCGGGGATGCTCGCAAGGTCTATAACTTCTTGTTTCTTGTTGATCACATGGGCTAAGAATGCAATGCACTCCTTTCGTAGAGCTTTCGAGCTTTGATGCAGGAAATGAAACGAAGATTGGAACTGGGTTTATCGCCATAGATTACGAGAGTTTGATCCGAAGGAAGATTAAGACGGACGGCTTTTTCGTAACAAAGGATATTAGCATGATTGGGACTCAACCAATCCATGCCAATGATAACATCAAAGCTCTTAATGGAAACGGGCATGAGATCTATAAGAAATGAGTGATCATTTAGTGTACGCGTACAACCTATGAATACATCACTAGCGCTTTCTTTCTCACCGTTAGCCATCTCGACGGTAAACGTTTCAGTTAGTGGTTGGTGATTACGTTTTAGATTATGTTTGAATGAATGACTAACAAAACTCCTTTCAACACCCGAATCGAAAAGAATACTAGCATATGAGTTGTCGAGAAGGAACATACCCAAAACAACAGTGGGATCAGCGACTGCTTCCTCCCATCCCATGGTTAGAACCCTTCCGGTATTATCAGCAATTGATTTCTTGGGATAGTTCCTTTTAAAGTGCCCAACTTCTCCACAGTTGTAGCAGGCTTGACTAACACCTGATCCAGATGATTGGTTGGCTGATTGGGTAGGGGTTTTGCAGAATCGAACTGTGTGCCCTTTCTTACCACAGTTGGTACAGGATAGTTCCCAGCAGGGACCAGGATTGTGATGGTATTTGCACTTGTCACACAGAGGAAGATTACCAGCATATCTACTGGTAGGAGTTGGAGTTGTGGATCCCACAACAGAAGCAGCAGCAACAGGGGTAGTAGTCGCATGGACTGCTATAGTCTACTGTTTCTTGGAAGATCCTTGAGAAGATTGACCCTTCTTCTTCTTCTAGAATTTTCTCTTTTCACCACTCCTTTGAGTCGGCTCAGAAGTGGTAGTGATTTCCTTCACGTCATCGCTGTGATCAATCAGAGTTTGAGCTAAAGTCTTGGCACTATCATAGGTATCCGGACGAGCAGCCAAAACATGACTCTTTATCGGTTGGGATAACCCCCAAATGAACCTTTCAATCTTTTTGTTTTCAGGAGTGACTAATCCCGGGCAGAGAAGTGTGAGATCATCAAATCGGGAAGTGTACACAGCAATGTTAGAACCCTTCATCTTCAGGTTCCAGAGCTCGTGCTCTAGCTTCTGCATTTCACCACGGGAGCAGTACTCAGCAATGAGGAGTTCTTTCATGGCTTCCCAACCCATGGCATTGGCTACGGGTAAGGTCAAATATTTGACTCGGCTATTCCACCAAGTCAAGGCTTTATCAACGAAGGTACAGGCCGCAAAATTGACATTATCAGATTCCACGCAAGCATCGATTTCGAAGATGGATTCTCGAACCATCGGGATAAACAAAATGACACCTCCAGCGCCATTGAAGGATGTTGGTTTCGCGTTCATGAAATCCTTACAGGAACCCCCTTTTTGGTGTCCCTAGCTAACTTCGGGGTTATGGGATTGGGGACCACCTCCTGAACCACCAGGGTTCATTTGTGACATGGCTGCCACTATTGCAGCAATCAGGACTATCTAGAGTGATGCTAGGTCAAATTGGGGAGGGGGTGGCAGTGAAGAAGGATTGTTGTTGTTCTTTGAGCTGAGTCTCTTTCTGGGAGGCATCTTGATCTAATAAGATCAAGAAAGAGAGGATGGTAAGTCCTCTACATTGAATCGATAGATATAGCAGTTATATGATCCGAATAAGCGATAAAGCAGGAAAGAGTTATCGAAACAGATAATTTATCGCTAAGAATAATCACAGAAAGCCACTCGAATAAAGGATTTCTACAGAGGATTGGCTCGAGAAATACTCCCATAGTATTTCATGAATTCATTACGACAATGGTTCGATGTTTGGGATATTAGGGTAAGTTTTAGGCATGCCGCATACCACAGTCACTCCCAAGCACATGTTGGTCGTGTCTCGAATGAATATAGTTGGCCGGGCTATATTGACCCTAGACACGACTACATAACTGCACAGGTTTAACCATAGTACACAAAATCCAATTACTTATGTTCTGTTCTATTTGTGGCTACTGATGACAACGATTCGGTATACTTGTATACTTTTTGAAAATACTTGTAGTTTGAAGATACTTTTAATTCAGAGCACTTAGGCCCTTTAGTGTTTATAGTTTTATACCATGTAAGGTTTGGTATACTTTATTCACTATAAACAAGGTCTCTGATACCAATCTGTCACACCCCGAAAACCGAAGGCGGAACATTTCCGGGGTTGACTCCACGTTGAGTATCAAATCGAATGCACATAGTAAGTAAAGTAAAACAACCATTACATTACATAAGAAAAGTTTTACAGTTGTTTCAAAAGAAAATTTTGTACAGTTGTGATACATAACATATAATTATATAAACAAAATCAAACGGGTCTTCTGGGTATTCCATCTTCAAGAATAAAGGATCTTCAGGTACCTGTTCTAACGCTGACCTGAGAACACAAGCGGTTTCAAAATCAGCATAACGCTGGTGAGTTCATAAGCGGTTTTTGTTTGTGAAAATGTTCAAGTTTCCTTTCTGTTTCTAAAATGTTATGTATACCAAGAAAATCCCATATTTTCTTAAGAAGGTTGATAATCGTTTGTCAACATGTAAAGTAAAATGGTACACTGAATAACGTGTTTCTCTTATAAAGATGTATAGTTAGGTTATCGGATTGATATACTGTTTTGGTTATGTACCAATGTATTCCCAGGAAGTTCCCACACTTTTCTGATTATTTTACCAATTGTGAAAGATGTAAAGTTATCTGGTTTGTTATCCTTTCTGGTTATGTAAATGTTTTCCCTAGGAAAGTCCCATACCTTCCTGAATGTTTATTACCATATGTAAAAGATGTATTCCTGTTAGACCTGGTTATGTACAAGGTTTCCCAGGAAAGTCCCAAACTTTCCTGAATGTAGGTTACCATATGTGAAAGATGTATTAAGTTGTTTGTTATTACTATAAGTAAATCTCTGTTATCCTAATTGCGAGTTCCATAACCATATGATGGACTAAACCTGTGGCAATAAGTAGTCCACATACTTATGACTTTCGTCACCCTTGAACCAATTCGGTTCGGCTGTAGCTAGCAGCTAGGTGTGGGGTAGTTAGCCCTGTATAGATCTATACACTCAAGTCACGCTCTCTAAATACCAGAGATTCTGGTTACGGGTGTAGTCCTCCACTTGCGTATCTCTGTGGAGTGTTCGCCGAGGACATGTCTCCAATCATACATGATTAACAAATTTACTGGTAATAATATGATAATCCTCCACTCGCGTATATATGTGGAGTGTTACCGAGGACAAAACAGTGTACAGGTATTATGTTCAAATGTTCTAATGTCATGCTTTTATCTGATAAAATGTGGAAATCCATTCATGAAATATATGTAAAACATAATAGTTAAAGACCCATTTGACAAATATATGTTACGTGATCTGCATGTTTAAATGGTTATCAGTTGTAGTAATCAGTATTAAAAGCATATGAAATGTGACACACACATTTGAAAACATATTTTGAGTACAATAATTCCCTTGTACTTTGCTTGTGTTCCCCCGCTAAAAACAGTGAAAAAGGATAGGGGTATGAACTCACCAGAATCGGGAATGCGAAGGTTTCGAACACTAAACGTTGGTTCGGGATTTGATTACTTGCGATGTCCCTATGTAAAATGAAATAATGTCCATATATATTCAATTAGGGATACATTCACTAATTATATGGAACATTACACTCCGATGAGGTTAAACACCTCAAAACACGCGTTTGGAGTGACCCGAGTGACATCTACGGATGTGTATTGGTACTAGGGACTTGGGACTTGATTTTACTCCCCAAGAGTAAACATTTAAGTTGGTTTACAGCCACAAAACACACACATACATGAGTTTACGGCCGTAAACTCATGTTGGTGTCATTTTGAGGGTTTAATGGCTTGATTGGACTTGGGGATTGTTGGAATGGATTTCTAAAATGCCTCGGAATGGATTAAATGAATTTATACCACTTAGAAGGGAGTTTATGGCCACACACTTGGAGTTTACGGCCGTAAACTCACCCATGGTCAAGAAAAATTGGTTTAAGGCACAAGAAGCAATCACATGTGATTCTAACTAATTTTCTAAGACTTGGTATCAATTTTTGGCTTCAATTAACACCTTTGTATGAGTTTACGGCCCAGATGCATACTCTCTGGCCGTAAACTCTAATATGATTAAGAAAAATTAGTTTTTGATGCTTAAAACAATCACATGTGATTCTAGGAATTTATCCAAGCCTTTGGGGTGGTTTAAGGGCATCATTTGACAACTTATAGGAGTTTACGGCCCAAGAGATGATCTATGGCCGTAAACTCACTTATGTAGGGTATTTGATGTGTTTAAGGTCCCCAAACTATTTTTAGATGGTTCTAGGTTTTACCACAAGGCTATTGGTTGAGTTTGAAGGCATTTGGACATGTTTTAAGACACTAAATCCCCATTTTAGAGGAGTTTACGGCCCAAGCACATGCCTTGGCCATAAACTCTTGTTTGTCCCCCAAAATTCATGTTTAATGTGTTCCAAGTCCAGATTTGCAAGCCTCAAGGTCATATCTAAGTCCCAACTATGATTTGGAAGGGTAAATTTGGCTTAAAAACCCCATTTTGAGGAGTTTACGGCCCAAGCTTGATCCTTGGCTGTAAACTCATGTTCTTGGTCCCAAAACATAATTTAAACATCAATTTGAAGGCTAAAGAGGTTAGATAACAAGTTAGGGATGTTACCTCTTTTATTTGGAGCCTTAAATCATTGTTTTTGGACCTTTGATTATGGATGAGGAGAGAGGTTGGAAGTGTTTATGAGAAAATGGCCAAAGGCTTCAAATGGAGGCTTAAAACACATTATATAGTGTCTAAGTTTTGGACACGGTGGAATTCTACCCGATACCGACGTTAGGCGAGGCTTTTGGTCGTACCCGATTAGGTTGCCATAACCCGATATGGTAAATTCTAGAAATATTCCGATCACTAAAGTGGGGTGTTAAAATGATTTCTAAATGTATTATGACATCCGTTAAGTCATTTTACATCCGTACAAGTTAATGACTTAATTAAACAGAAGATCGGAAATCGAATTTGGAAACGACGTTTGGTTGCGTGAATTGTACTGCGAAAGAGTTACAAGAGATGGTACGGAAATTTCAGGTTGTTACAAGTTGACATATCCATATCTAGTGTAACCATCAATAAAAGTCAAATAATAACGATTAGCATCCCTTGTGGCATGTTTGAATGGTCCACACACATCCGTGTGTAGAAGGTCCAACAACCCTTCACCCCTCTCACAAGAACCTATGAAGGGTGACTTTGTCATTTTTCCAAGTAAGCATGATTCGCAACTATCATCTGACTTTAGGTCAAGCGACTCCAAGACTCCATCCTTTTGGAGTTGGCCTATGCGTTTCTTGCTTATATGTCCAAGACGACAATGCCATAATGATGATTTATCAAAGTTATTATTATTAACAGAATCAATACACAACACATTATTTCCTAAGTAATCAACCACAGATACTATTTCATACACGCCATCACAAGGTAATGCTTTAAAATAAAGAACATTATTAAAGAAAGCATCAATAGAACTAACTTCATTATTAAATGAAAAGGTAAACCCTTGTTTATACAATGCATGAAAGGAAATAATATTTCTTGCCTTTTCTGGCGAATAACAACATTTATTCAAATCTAAATTTAACCCACTACTTAGCGACAAAGTATAAACTCCAATCTTGGTGACAGGTGTAACTTTCAAATTCCCCATGATTAAGTTTATCCTTCCTTTCTCCACATTCTTACTTCTTCTTAGTCCCTGCAAGTAACAACAAATATGAATACCACAACCGGTATCAAGGACGCAAGATTTAGAATGGGGTAAGTTATTAGAAATGATAGTGTAAATACCTGCATGGTTGGGTTTAACTTTCCCATCCTTCACATCTTGCTGGTACTTTGGCCAGTTCCGCTTCCAATGTGCCTTTTCATAGAAATAGAAGCATTCAGCCTCTTTTGGGTCAGAAGAAGGAGTGATGAAACCTTTCTTGGTTCCACTTGAAGAAGAGCCATCAAGGGTCGTAACCTTGGTACCCTTCGAAGAACTCTTTCTCTTCTTCCCTCGTCCTTTCCCGATTGCCAAGACAGGGGTGGAGTTCGTAGGAGTACGAGTAACAATCGCCTTACCCTTAAGACCACTTACCGCAGTCTTTAAGAGTCCTTGAAGTTTGCTGAGTGTGAACTCTTCCTTGTTCATCTGGTATGTCATGCGGAATTGATCATAACATGAAGGTAAGGAGTGCAAAATTATATCTATTGCTAGCTCCTCAGGGAAGTTCACACTTAGCTTCAGAAAATGGTCAACAAATCTTTGCATTTTCTGCATGTGGCCCGTGATGGGTTCACTATCCTTCATGCGAGTTGTTATCATGGAGGAGATTATTTCATACCTCTCTTGACGAGCACTTTGATGGTATCTTTCCATCAAGTCTTAGTACATCTCATAGGGGTAGAAATCTTCATAGGATTTTTTGAGATCAGCAGTCATAGTGGCCATCAAGATGCATGCCACTTTCGTGGCATCCCTTTCATGTGCCCTAAACTCAGTCATCTCTTGAGGAGTTGCAACTGTCTCATCAATCTCCTTAAGCTCCTTATCGAGGACATATTCTTTGTCCTCGTAGCGGGTAATCATTCAGATGTTTCTGATTCATTCATTAAAGTTGGATCCATCAAAAGTGACTTTCCCACACAAGTTCATAAGAGAAAAGGAGCCATTAGGATTAGAGCTAGAAGCAACAGTGTTTGTAGACATCTGAGAAGAAGAAACGTTTAGTTTAGAAATAGGAATAATACCTAATAAAACACCCAAATATAGTATTAAGGCTAGGACCCAATCACAATATATTATACTTAGAAGAGGTATGTCGTAATCTAAGTAATAACATATTTGAATGGTAGGTGAATGACGATTCACCAATTTCCACCAAAGTCGAAATATTAAAATATCTAATTTGGTTCTTAGAAACTCCTAGATTCTTTTGAGATTCAATGAACTTTTCAAAGGGATGTTTTAATCTCGAGTGTGCCCTCCAAGTTTTGTGACTGGGATGCCGAGGATCACAAAACGAGGTGTGAAGTAACCATGCAAATTACTTGATACCCTTAATAAATTACCCCTCAATCGATGTGCCGGTTAACCACACACGCTCCATCGATACTATGATAAATATTAAGTCACCCTTTACCCACCTTGTTAAGTCCAAGTTAGTGTGCCGGTTAACCACACACACTCCACTAACGACTTAGACAAAGCGTAAAGTGTAATTCCATGGATTAGCACCTTATTCACATTTTTCCTAAAGTAACTAAGATTGGGAATTTAATAAAATATTTAGTTATTTTATAATATTCATCATACTTTTAATGAGAATTTATAAGTCCTTGTCTTACCCGTTCGGCGAACGACCTCCACTAGTCAAGCAAGCAGTGGGTGATAGTGGACACCCATTAAGTTGCCATTTTATAGGCAACAACCTTATACCCACCTTATAGACTAGCTTCATGAATGAGGCGTACTAGCGGTAAGACGACTTTGATCTTATATATATATATATATATATATATATATATATATATATATATATATATATATATATATATATATATATATATATATATATTGTTAACTTATAATATTATAAGTATAAGGGTTGAATTTTAACTTTTAAAATTCTATGGGTTGGAACTAAAGTTTTAATATGACTTTACTTGTTCCAAAACTTGAGGGCAAGTTTTGTAAACTTTCAAAACTTTTCATTTCTTGTAATTTATGAGTTAAATAGATTAATAAAATGAAGACTCGTCATTTTTCTAACTCTTGTGTTCTTTTAATGGTTTTAATTCAAGTGTGACTCCTGGTTTTCCATAACTTGAGGACAAGTTGTGGATTCCATTAAAACACATTATGATCAAGAATTAAAGTACCACATAAGTTACAAATAATTCCTATGATCATCTAAACATCATGAGATCAAGAACATGAATATGAACACTTTCATGAATCAAAAATTACACATAAAACTTTGTAATTTTGATAACAAGTTGTTGTAAATGGATTAGCAAAGACATTACACCTTCTAAAACAAGTTTTCAAGTACCAAAACAGTTTAGGGTAATGTTTCTAGTCCATTTCCAGCAACTAAAGTCGAAAATCTGCACTCTGTCACTCCTACTCGTCGAGTGCATAAACCTACTCACCGAGTAGGTTGAAGACACACATGATCTTGGCGAGTCCCCCCATGGACTCAGCGAGTTCAACTGACAGACAACATATTTTTCGACTTTTTCAACTATATTGCATCAAGTATCAAACAAACAAGCCTAGGCTCTGATACCACTGAAGGGTTTTGAGCATTCTAACACTTCCTAAGTGTACATGCAACCTTAATAAACCTTGGATCTATGTTTGTCTAAGATACATGCAAATAATTATTTTTCCAAGGTTCATATCTTAACTAGCATGAGATGGGGAACATGATTCAAATAAAACTAGTAGAAATACTTACCTTGTAGTAGTAGTTGATTGCTTGGAGTTTTGGCGCCTAGCACAAATAGTGTGAATGCCTTAAATGGAAATCACAAATCACCACAAACTTGGAACTTTGAGAGAATAGTCACTACTATCTTGAAATCGGCCCTCACCTCAACAAGTGTCAACTAGTGTGATTTCAAGAACCAAAGCCTCCTTTATATAGTGTGGTGGATTAGGGTTACATCCATGTAAACCCTAATACCCATGTCTCTTCATTTCCATGAGATCCATGGGTTAAAGCCCCATGGAGTATCCATCGACTTTTCCATGCAAGCCTAGCCCATTCCAAATAAGCATTAGCCCACACTATATAAATTTAGAAGCCCATATTTAATTAGTAACATCTTTGATCTCTAAATTAATCCTAGATTAATTATTGATCAATACTAATTAAATAATATGATCTTATATTAATATATTAGAACTTATAATATATTAATAAATCATAACTTGCACTATTCTCAAATATTATCCATAAATTGTTCGGGTAAAGTGCAACCCAAATGGACCATGCCGGGTCGGGTCAATTACATACCAAATATAGTTATGGACTTAGACAATATGTCCAACATATAGATCTATACACGAGTTCACGCTCTCCTTTCAGAAGACTCTGGTTACAAAACGAGCCATGGCAGAGACACCATGCCTTGAAGTAGTAGCTCACATTTGTGTTATAGTATATATGTATTGTATGTACTAGTGTAGTGTATGTTCTGTCTGTCTAGTATGTAGTATGTTCTCTTGTATAGTGTAGTGTGTGTATTGTTTCTCGTTATAGTATTCTCTATCTGTTTCTCTTTATAGTATATTCGTTATGTTTCACAAAATAGTATTCTCTATCTATTTCTCATCATAGTATATTTGTATATTTTCTCATAATAGTATGTATTGACTGATGTATGAACCGACTCTTTGTATGCTTCATTATACTACAATTAGTGAGTAGTGACTTCTTAAACTATACCTACTATAGTTTACTAGTAGGGTTGTTTGTATAACTGAGTGTATTGATATGAGATAAAAGCCTTTATATCTATACATATATATACATAATATATAACTAAGGATCCAACGACCCTCGGACAAACGATTGGGTACTCTAAGTCTACAACCAAACAAGGAACAGGAAATAAAGTGAGTATCAGTCCTAAGTCCTTCAAACCTTACTTATATAATTGTATGTGTATTAGACATGGTTTTGACAACATATAAGTTTGAAACCTGTAAAAGAAAAGGTTTGACATATAAGAGTGAGTTTGGTAAAAAAAATTAACATGTAGAAGAGTTTGATAAACAGTTTGAAGTAGTTTGCTTGATAATACAGTTAAAAGCAAAGTAAATCCATTTGTTTGATAGTTATTAATCACATGTGATTAATATAATAATTATCATGTTTCAACTTGAATTCCACCCCATAAAAGCATTTAAAATCATTTAAAAGGTTGATTAAGAGGTATGAACTCTCCTGTAGTTCAGTAGATTGGATGAACAAGTGGTATAGGATGCTAGGTGTCAAGTGCAGACTTAAGCACACACACAAATCCTAGTTAGCACATAACGACACATATATGCATATAATTAGTGATTAAACAACTAATTTAGCAAGTATAGACACCCTATAACATGGGAATCACTTGGATTCTAGTGTTATAAGTACAAAAGGGTTGCATCTAAGGGTTTTAGGTTTTCACTTTGGAGTTTACAGCCCAAGTGTAAACTCCCCATGATTTCACGGCCAAGGGTTTCGGCCGTAATGAGTTTACGACCGTAAACTCATGGTATCTTGTACCATTTTGTTGTTTATGGTCCTTTACTCAATTTGGAAGTGTTCTAGACCTAGTTCCAAGGCTAAGGAAGGATTTAGGGCTCATTTCACCCATCATTAGGATTTACGGCCCAAGGAGATTTCCTTGGTCGTAAACATTTTTTTGCTCTTGATTTTGTGTTGATTTGAAGGTGTAAACTAAGTGATTCAATCATATAACAAGTTAAAGCAAGATCACTTACAATATAGAAGCTTGTAAGGGTGATAAAAGTCCAAAAACACTAGTGTGTGTTCTTGGTGTTCTTGGTGAAATGAAGAGCACTTGAAAATCTATAAAAATGGAGTGATTACATGGATGAAATCAAAGGGTTGTACTAGTTAATGAGATGTAAAAACATATCAAAGGAAGAGTTTATTGCATTTTTGGAAGATTATGATGAAGAACTTGATGATACTTGAGAGAGAATGGGAGTTCTTGAACTTGAAATGAAGGAAATGATGGAGAAATGATGTAAACTCATGCTTATAGTATCAGTTCATGGCCAGAGATAAGTTTACAGCCCAAAATCATGAAGTTTGGGCGTAAACACCTCATAATGAGGTTTAAGGATTGATTGTTGCATAATAACCCTAGAAGATACTTCCTAACACTTGATTCTTGAATGCCATAGGATTAAAAACACCCAAACCAACTCTAAACAAAGCTAAAAGTTAGAAGAGATAAGTCTAACTTTGATTGAATATAGGGTTTGTACGAGATAGAAATTTTGGGTTGTCACACAAATCACTGTCTCATTATCCTCCAATTGTTGTTGGTGTTTGTGACTTATTAGAGGAATCCCATTTGAGATGCTATGCTCTTGAAAGGCCAAGTTCTACAAGCTACAATAACATATAATCATCGAAATAGTTTTATGATTCATATATCAAGTTGTATGCTAGTTAGGGTTCATGCTTTGGAAATAAGAAAATTGCATGCATAACTACAGAAAACATAGATCCAAAGCATTAGGGTTGTATGTGCACCATAGGGATGCTATAGTGCTCAAAACCCATCAGTAATTGTTCATACACAAGGCATAGTACGAAGAAACTTACTTAGACCATTTTTAGGTTTTAGGTCGTTAGGGATTTTTGATCTTGTTTTGTTGGTTCATGAATGGAAACGGAAAAATTGCCTTCTAACCTTGGTAAGATAAATTACGATTCGAACCATTAAGTACGGGTTAAACACGGATTATTAATTAGGGTTATTATTAGGTTATGATTAGTGTGAGGAGCCGTGTTAGCATCAGATCGAGTATACAATTCAGTTATGTTTATTTAGATGTAAGTCTTCTTACCATACTAGTAGGTCAAAGGCACTAAGGCCGACCCAATGATTTGTATGTATGTGTAGAATGTATGCCATTATGTGACAATTACTCAATTACTTATCTAATTGTATGATATATATGTATGGAGCTAATTTAGGATCCAAGTCATTATGGACTCGGGGTTGATATAGACCCAACATTTATAAAATTAAGAAAGAAAACAGAAAAGGTGATAAAAATTAAATTGAAAGCTGATAGAACTTCGAAAGATGGAATTGGAGAGAGTTTAGACAAATCTATTTTTAGATACTAGATGCAAATAATTTTTATTGTTGTGAATATGTTTCAGCAAGTTGGTTTTATTTTTGGATATGTTTATGCAAGTTGGGTTTTAATGCGTATGTTAATATATTTTGTTTTCATTCTCTAACATCTAGTGACTCAATCTATGATGATGAGTTGCCAATAGAATATGACATACTATGTCTTGAAGGCGAGAAACAAAATATTGTTGATATGATTTCTTTAGAAATGTTTCATGATTATCAACGTGCAAAACAATGAATTGTAATACTGGAAATCCCATTACCGCCTTCTACAACAGAGGAGAAGAGAAAACTAGCATTTTATAATATGCAAATTCTCCTCATTACAATGTTTCAAGATATATGACAGTTTGTGAACACAATAGACATTATCGAAGAAGCACGTAAAACAACTTCAACAATAGAAGATCGAGTCCAAATGAGTGATAATGTGTTCAACCAAATTTAGACCTATATGGAATTATTTGAAAATCATGTAGACACGACTAGTTCGCACCGGATGCAGGTTCCCAATTATCCTGGAAATGTACTCTAATTTAAATATTGTAATGTATTTTTAAACTTAAATATGTAAAGATAATGGTAGAGTTTTCTAAAATGGCAATGCTTTTCATTAACATTAGTTCAAAGATTGATACAAATCATAATACTTACTTATATTGGTTTCCACAAATTAGGAAATTGTAAGGGATACATATATTGTTTTTTATCAATAAAATCTCTTGTAATTCTAACAACGTCTGTTAGTTGGTCCAGATTATCACAAACCTTATCAATCTTTGCATTTGCATCTTGAATCCACTTTTCAACTTTTTTTACTTTTTTCATAGCTTCACCAACCCTTTTTTATTTTTTATCTACTTGTTCTGCTAGATCGTATGCATGTTGATTTAGTGCTCAAATTATTTTAGAGTCCTTTTCGTTTGCTTCTTCAACGACCTTCATAGATTGGAAAATGTCAACAAATGTTTTATCTGGTTGTAGGAAATCTATGCCTTTTAGAAACAAGTTAATATTTGAACAAACATAACAATCTTGTTTTGCATAATGCCAAATACCAAATAAGATGGACTCATTCTCTAGTTTTTTCTACATTTATAATGTATGATAGTTGCATATTAATATGGATGAATTTACAAGAAAACTTACTATGTACGGAGTGAGTGTCTATATTGTTGTGTCCAAAATATGTTCTCTGGAATGCGTGTCCAGAATTTGTAACCGTGACTCTGTGTGCCAAGAATCTATGACATGTATGATTGATTTTACTAGATATGAACGATTGATATGACATCAAAATATTAGTCCGGAATGGAATTCCAAAATGACATGTAATCTGGAGTGAGCCACCATAAATAGAATAATGGAGTTGAAAAACCTTTAGAATTCTAGAATGATAATAAATCAACATCATTTGTGGACTAGACAAAAAGAGATCACGGTCGTTGATTCTTTTATAACCATTGAGGATAATATGGTTATTATCGGTCTGCCAAATGTCATGTATGGACCATATTGGGTCCGATTGAGAAAACTATAAGTTATATGTTCTAGAGTATCGAAATGAAGAAGTGAAGATTAATGGTACGTCTGGTTGTGCAACTATTTTTATTTTGTAAGAAATTATTTTTACAAAATCGAGTTGATTTTTCATTTTCAGTTTTCAATGAAAATTTTAGAAAACAAGTTTCGTTGGAAATGGTGGAGTTTTTATTTTCTATCTTAAAATTTTGGAAAACTTTCGAAAACTATAAAACTTGTTTTTCTAACATACATACAATTTGGAGAATTGAAAACTTTCATTTTCTTAGAAAACGTTGGAAAATTGAATGAACCAAACGCATTTTCAAAAATTTAATTTTCTTGGAAAAATTTCCTAGAAAACTGGAAGATTTTCCACAACCAAATGCACCCTAAGTTTCTAGACATATGATCAAAGGTGAAGACGTTTATCAAAATTTATCACAAGATCGAAAACGAGATCTTGTATGAAGATGAACGAGTAATTTTGCAGGTGGTAAGGGTGAAATACAGATATAAAAAGAAAAGGGTTGATTTTCCATACGAACATTCTTGGGATCTTTTAAAAGATGTCCCGTATTTTTAAATTATGTATTTTGTTATTTTTAGGTTTAATAAGGTTATGATATTTCTAAATTATGTTTTATTATCTTTTTAATACGTAATAAATATTAAGAAAATGATACTTTTCATTAGTCACTCCAAATCCATTAAAAAATAATTAATTATGATTACATAGACATTAAACATTCAATGGGTTTGGTAATTTCCATTCAGATGGAGGGGGAAGATGGTGCACATTTTGTGTCTAGTAAGTAGTTCGAAACTCATCAGCTCGATAATATAAATGAACCATATCGACTAATTCTGTGAAATTTGAATAGCATGATGACATGATATCATGATTGCACGATATACGTAGACTGGACCATTTCCTACATGAATATGTATGACGATTCAAAATCTATAAATTTCGGACGATAAAGGAGATTTGATCTCAGGTGGGATCTTCGTTGCTTGTCACCGAACAGACTTTTACATCCTCCCCTGAGGCACCATCTCTACATACAGGGTTAGTATGCTTGTCAACCTCCTTGAAAAGTAAATATTTTCATTTACGATTATTGTACAAGTAAAAAATAATTCAATATTTTATGGTATTTCACCTCTAATGAAACAGCGTTTAAAAAAATCCATTAAATGCAGTCACGAATTACGTTAGTAAGCATTATTATTGGTACATTTCGTTGAGTAACTGATAACATCAATATAAATTATGGAATTTTAATTTTGAGTGCCTTCCAACGCATGTATGGAAGAATAATGTCACAACTAGGAATTTTGATGCCTTGTAAACATTGAACAATGATAACAAATGCGAACCAACAATGTGAAAACATGTAAGATGCTTATTCAATAACAACAGAATTTCAATCAAACACTTCATACAAGCACTGCAAATAGTCAACAAATAATTGGAAACCCTAGAAATCCTTGTTTAAGTCCATTTTGGACTAGGATTTCCTTATTGGGCCCAATGGACCAATAAGCTTCCAATTGGACTATCTTGGGCTTAGAACTCATGAATGTGCTCTAATTGGACCCACTTTCATTTATTTTAACATTTTGGGCCATATTGGGCCTAGAATTAAGTAAAATACTTTAATGGGCCTTAATGGACCATAACAAATCCAATTAACCTAAATAGGCCATAAAAATCATTTCTTGAATTATTTGGACCAAACATTATCTAAATTATTTATAAATTAGGCTTAAGCATTTAAGGGCCCAATTCTTTCCTTTTCCCCCTCCATTCTCGGCCCAAGCCCAGAGGAAAGGAAGGGTTGACTTATGCTTGCCACCTCATTTTTACATGGAGGTTTTACATGCATATGACCCATATCTCCATGCACCATCTCATCACTCTCTCTTCTCTTCCTCTCTCTCCTTTGCTCTTCGCTGAACCCAAACACACACACACACACACATCACTCAAAATTCTCTCAAAGAAACTCTCTCTTATCTTCACCAAATTTTCGAGATTAGGAAGCTTTTCAAGGAGATTACCACACAAATTCATCATCTAAGGTAAGATCAAGCTTAAATCTATGATCTAACTCACTTCTTTTCATCAAAAACCATCTCTTAACCCATTCAAGTTCATGATCTTGCATCTTAGAACCCACTAAGTTCAAGATCCATCCAACGAACTTGCTAGGGCCGAAAATAGCACCAAACTTCTACAAATCTTCTTCAAAACCGAAACCACAACTCAAGGTAAGCTTCATACCCCTTTCTTTTCGGTTTTATGAGTTTTATGGGGGGAATACAAGAAAATGTGTAGATTTATGTTTATATGTATGCTATGTGTGATTTGATGCATGTATGTGTGTGATATCATGTGTTATGTGATGAATATGTTATCAAAAAGGGTGTAAACCCGAGATCTATGACATGAGAAAGGAAAAAAAATAATCTAAGCTAGCGTAGACTAAGCAAGTCAAGAATAATATCTTATAAGAACATCATGAATAAATTCTAACGTAAAACCAATTTTTGGGCTTAAATTGTCAAAAATACAAACTTAGATTAAAAATCAACAAGTCACGGTTTCTTGAAGGTTAAAAGGGGTCAAAACAGTTTCTATAAATATTTTTCTGAATATTAGAAATTTCAAGCGGCTTAAAATGTAAATTTTGAACCTACTGGGCTAATTATGTTCTTCTCGGCCCAATAAGACTCAAAATGCGAAATTTACAAGTTTGAGGGGCTGGAAATGTAACTTTCTGGAAAACAGGGGGTAATTAGCATAAAAAAATGTTTGTAAGGGTCAAGAATGCCTTTCATTATAAAAAAGGACCAAAAATGCAAACTTTTTAGACATTGGGCCAAAACTGTAAAAGTTGTGAAAAATGGGTCCTTAACCGAGAATCAATATTCTAGAGGGGCTGAAGTTGTCAACTAAATAAACTTTGGGTTAAAATCGTGTTTTCGTCAAATAAATTACACAAAAGTGTCAAGAAAAGTGTCTTAAGGACTAAAAATGAAATTCTTTTATATAAAAGGACCAAAAGTGTTATTTTTATATAAGGAGGGTAATGAAAAGGACCAAACTCCATTTTCAAACAAATTAAGTCATTAATACAAAATACAAGATCCACGGCTATCGACGAAACGGAAAAACAAATACATTCTCAACAACAAATATCGTTACAAAACGAATTGATTCGGTATGGAGTCAATAACAAAACAAAATCGATAAACCAAAGCATTTCAATAAACAAACGATAACTATGATGAACTAACTTACAAACTTTGGACTTAGAAGTTTCAAATCATGCTTGTTGGGCCTTGCCAGCCCATGAACATGATCTTTGGGCCTAAAAGGAATATGCTTACATGATATTGGGCTTTCTATGACCCAATTCCACGTAAAAGGACTTTCAATAGCTCTAATGTGCTATTGGGCCCTAGTGGCCTGTTAGTACTGCTAGTGAGGTCGAGAAGTCAAATGCGAGTGGGGCCAAGTGTCTTTCGCATTCTCGATAGCCTTGAATAACTCATGAAAATAAAGGGGCTTCGTACTCTCCTATCTCCTCGGTTGTTTGGCTTATGAGAAATCAAAGTAACAGATTCAGGACAATAAACAAGATTAATCATAGTAGGTGGATTAAGTGAATAGTAACAGCCGACGCCTTTAAGGATCGTTCGTAAACTGTAGTTATAAACTAGTCATTTTTTTTAATGCATTATTATAACAACTCACAACCCTAATTAATCCAATGCCACTCGGGTAATCAAAATCATTCGACGTATTGGTATAACCATAGACAAGTCACTGTATTTTATGTGTTGGGAAAACATCGGGTTTTCCTGGGAAGTTCAACATTTTCACTTGCTTTATTTATACAAAAGTTCAACAATTATACATGTTTTGAAAATCAACAAGCATATATTCACGGATCTTCACACTTTTTATAAACAATGATCTTTTCAGAAAATATCGGATTTTCTGGGTTTTACAAACTATACCAAATCATGTTACCACAACATTACCTATGAACTCATCAACATTTCATATGTTGACGTTTTTTTTCAAAGTAACTTGTATTCTTAGGTAACAGGTAAGCCGAAGAATAAGTACCAAGTAATGTCATGGTGTTTTGCTTAGATTATCTATCGGATAGTTTATCTTATGAAATTGTAATGTCTAAAACAATGTACGGGATGTAAACAATATCAGTTGTAATATTTCAATGCATAGTGATGAATTATGTTATGATTCATGTATATTCATTGTGATCGTATTCAATTTAACTCACAAGAGCCCTCGGACGTTTCCGCCGTCTGGTTCGGGGGTGTGACAAAGAAATACTCTAATTGTCTGTTTCCACCAATTCTTGTTCGCAAATACATGAACACACTCTTACAATAATACCCATGATAAAAATCAGAAAACACGTGACCTATGAAAGAACTAATGACATCATCCATATTGGTTATGAATAATACTTCCTTACCATTTCTGAGAGCTTCCTTTAACCTCATTAGGAACCAGGTATAAGAGTTGACATTATTTATCACATCCATTACAAATGTTATAGGGAGAGTCTGGTTGTTCCCATCCATAGCAACCGCTACGAACATTCCCATTAGGTAGTACCCTCTTAGATGGACACTACATACACATGATAGACAACAATCAACCTATGAACACATGAATCTGTAGTTTTTTGGGAACACAAAACAATTAGTTTTGGTGTGGAAACATTATCAATTTTAGAGAAATAATTAAAATGTGGAAAAAATATACCACTTATTCAATAGCAACAAAAGAGACTTAGAAACGATCCATCACATTAGTTTTCATGTTCGTGTAATTATGCAGGTTGGTTCACCTAAGGTTGTGTAGGTACACATGCAGGTTGATAAAACTTTCTTCATGCTCATGCTCTGAGAAACTCATTTTGAAGCAATTATAATAGATACTTACTGATGATCTGAAATAAGCGTCTAACTACATGCGGTAACATTTATATATTGGGACGAAAATTAATGTTTTTTACACCAGAATAACTGTCTAGAACAAGTGTCTGTGACTGCATATTGTAACTTCAAAATATAAACCTGACAATCGTAGATAGGTTCTTGTTTAGGGTAGGCGTACTTTAGAATGTAAGCCCAAAATTGTGACAACCCAATATTTCAACTCTATGTAAATGACCTAAAAAGTCAAGTATTGTAACCACGTTCATTATAATAAAATTAACTTCGAAAATAAAATATCCAAAAATCACTAATTAAATTACCTATTATGTTAGAGGTCAATAAACCGTGATCGTACGTAAAAAGAATGCCCAAATCTGACTTCGTATAAGGAAGTTATGAATTTTCCAAGTTCGGCTTAGCAACGAACAGCTAAAAACTCGAAACAGAGATCGAGCAACTTTTGGCCGGAATGACCTAAATGAGAATCGAAGGTCTCGACAATGGTTTTTCAACGGTAAAAAGTCTAGCAAAAACAGATGTCAGATAATGAAGTTATGAATTTTTAAAGAAATTTTCTTACCTCAACCTTTTAAAAATAAATAATAAAAATAATTTCAAAATTTTCCGACGGAATCAAAACGAAAGTTGTAGAGTATAGTCTTACCTACGCGTGGATATAAGGAATGTCGAAAACGGAGTTCGTATGAAGAAGATATGAATTTTTGAAGTTTATTAAATATTAAAAAAAAAAATTAATGTAAAATTCGGTATTATTCGAAGGCTGGGTCACGCTCGAGTACGCCCAGCGTACTCAAGGCCTTGTCCTCGGATCGTCCACATCGCACCCTATTCGAAGCTACGTCAAGTCCAATCTGGGAGTCCGAAGCAGTCGAGGATGCGCGCATGCATGACGCACGGGTACGCCCCGCGTACGGAGGTGGTTCACACCCCTTATAAAAGGTATGCGAGGGTTCCGAAAAAAAAGGGCCATTCCCTCTCATCTCTCTTGCGTTTTGGCCTCGTTTTCTGTGCCCATGCTATCGCGAACCTTGGCATAGGATCGTCCACGTCGCCCACTATTCGAGGCTACGTCAAGTCCAATCCGGGAGTCCGAAGCAGTCGAGGATGCGCGCATGCGTGACGCACGGGTACGCCCCGCGTACGGAGGCGGTTAACACCCCCTATAAAAGGTAGGCGAGGGTTCCGAAGAAAAGGGCCATTCCCTCTCATCTCTCTTGCGTTTTGGCCTCATTTTCCGTGCCCATGCTATCGCGAAGTCCTGGTCACATTGCTCAAGTCCTTAGGGTCGTTTGTGCTCTCGAGATTCCCGAGAATCCCGAGAAAATCTGCTTTCTCGAGTCGAAATTCTGTTCGGTTTTCATCCCGCCTTCTCTGATCTTTCAAGTGAGTTCATACCCCTATAATTCACAATTTTAAATGTTTTATAAATACTTTTATATGCTTTTAGGGGGGGGGGGGGGGGGGGGGAATACAAGTAAAACACTTGATTATTATCGTGTGTTATATAAAGCTTCATTATACGCGTTTTATCAATGGAATCATATGTGATTTATAACTATTATAGGGAAAACTTTTATATGCAAATTTTACAACAATATCATCTTATCTTTTAAAATAAGAAATGATTTAGTTATTTATGTAAATCAAACACTCCGTTTATACTACACGTATATGTGTCCAGTTTTGGCACTACCAAAACTATACTTTTCATAACAAGTGAGCATTTTCACTAGGAATTACTATACTAACAAAACGCACTTTTAGAAAACTATAATAGGTATAATTTTACAAGAATACTACGAAATTTTACATACTGGAAATACTATTTCAAGAAGTTACTTTCATATACAAGAATAAACGAACATTTTAACACGTAAATCTGTTTTATACTAAGTTTTGTGAGACATTAAACTTCACGTACGCTCGAGTATACATTTCAAGTCCTGTATTATATACCAGAATCCCTTGGAGGGTGAGCATGGTGTTTGTGTGTAGATCTATACGGGATTGACAACCCTGCACACTGACTGTTAGCTACAGTACACCATTTGGGGTGACAAACGTCAGAACATTCCAATGCCTGAAGAACGTTGTGTATAGGCATTCCTTGTCAATAGCATGGTTATAAAACTCACATAGAGTATTAAAAACACATTGATTTACGGGGTTTTTTAGATGTAATGGAGGTTTTATACGTACATAAATTCATTTACTTTATGCATGAAAAACCCAATTGTGATATAAGTTTGGAACTTCTAACCACTACTCATAGATGGGAAAACATCAACTTTTAACATATATTTGTCTTGATTTAAGGCTACGCTTATACCAGTAGGAAATATGGGATTTTCTAGAGACTAACAAACAAAAACGAACCATTTCATTTTCATACAAATACTATCATTAAATGCTTATGACACTCACCAACTTAAATGTTGATCTACTCTTTCAGAACTACTTATATGTCTGAGGGACTCAGTAATTACAGGTACTAAACAGCTTTTGAAGAAAGAACGTTGCGGCACTAGTTTAAATTCATATTTTGCCATCATATTGTAATTGGTTTTGAACATGTACTCTTCTAAACAATGTAAACTTTCAATTATATATATGATGGTTGTATTTCTTTCTTTACTATGTATTCATTTGTTACGTTACCACATGAAGTCATCCGCCCCCGAACGTTTCCGCCGTTCCGGTTTGGGGGTGTGACAAGAATGTACAATGATTCTTGTTTTAGATCAAAGCTCTGGAATGAATACCCCAAATTCAAATCCGTAAAAAATTATAATTATATAAAGACTAATATAAGTTGATCATTAATATTAAAATAGTTATTTTAGAGTCCTCAATTTCCCCAGTTAAAAAAAGACTTTTTGTGTAATTATACATATAGACTAATTTAGAACTCCTTAGGGAACAGTACTCTGTTCCTATTGGACCACTTCTATTTTTTTTTAAATCAATGCCTGATTAATTTTTTTAACGTGTGTTGTGTTGCGTGGGCTCTTCGCCATTCACCGCTTCAACCATCCATTCGTTTGGCTCTAGGTAATTCAACCTATACACATAACTCCACCGATCCACCTCTAACCCTCGTCGAACCTTCTTCTACCTTCCATCAGGTCACCGTCTATGTGTGGTAATTACATTAGCTTCTTCCACCATTCTTCCACTTTTCATTCTATTATCCACCGATTCCCATTTTCACAAAAACCCACCGACTCTCATTCTCCATCGAATTCCAAAAGCCCTAAATCAAGAAGTCATATAATTTCTTCCCAGATGGCTCTAAACTGATAAACGTTTGCTGATTGCAAGAGTTTATATCTTCTTCTTGCCTTCCCCATGTTAACGGAGTTGATAATGGAGCCAAGAAAGATGTCGGTTGTGAAACGTTCTTCTTGTGCTTCGCTTTACTTAGTGTTAGCCCACCACCTAAAACTCTAATAATGAAGATATTAAGAGTCCACGTTTTGACATTTGAGATCACCATATTCATGCCGAACCTCAAGCACATCGCTCATCTTCATAACGAATCCATACATGAAGAAGTTGTTAAAAAAATTGTTTCACACGATGCTGCTGCTAGTGCTCAATGACTTCTTGAAGATATTCGATTCCATCCTTATAAACCAACAGGTAGCATTCCTAACACATTTTTTGTTCCATATATTTATTTCTTTAATTTACTTTTATCATATTTGAACATTTTGACTACGCACACTAATTGTTTGATAAACTGTTCCAACGAACAAACACATTTTAAAGCGTGTCATAGTAAAAATCGTAGCTTGAGGGTGGTACTGATGGTTAAAAAATTTTGGACACATGTATGACAAAGTCCCACTAATGGCCTGATTTAGAAATGCAGGTTGATACTTTATCTAATATGAAATTATTATTTTAACCTTGTGTTTTCCTTGAATGCAAAGCTGGGAAGGGCTAAAAAAATCATGAACCACCAAGGCGGTGACAATTACAACAACGAAGTTGATGACAAACAAGCTTCTATCCAGGAAGCAATAAGCCCAATGTCTCCAAGTTTGAACTTTTTGTTAACACCATCACAAGTGATTACTTTTATTAATGTTTTACATGTTTTTTATCTAAATTTTGGTAACTTTATGTAATATTCGAAGATCTGTTTCGATGTTCGCTAAATTGACTTTCTACTTATTTTCTTCTTGTCTTAAAGACCGAATTGAATAAATTGAATGTCATCGTTGAAACATGCAGGCTGGAATTTTTGTATGTGATATACTCCATCAAATATAGGTTATATACATTACATTCTATATCCACATCAGATCTTAATTTGTTGTTTTTGGCTGTAAAATAATGTAGCAAAGCGACAAAAGGGAGCTATACAGTACTATTTGTAGAAGATATCGACATACATGATTTGAATAAAAAGGTACTTGTTGTAGATTTTTTTTTTCTTTTTCCTTCTCAAGCTGCTAGGCAAAAAAAGGGAGCCCAAAGAAAATTGGTTCCTTTCTTTTCTATTTGTTTTTTTTGGTGCTTAATTCTCAATTGGGGACCAATATTTTGTTGGTTTGGTTCTTAGTTTATTAACACATAGGTTGAATCAATGGTATTATTGTTTTCTGTATTCTTTACACATTCTTTTTGCCTGAAAAATATTTATTTAATTAACTTTTGGTAAATAATATAAAGGCTTTCAACATCAACAATTTATCTTTTAATTTTATTATTAAAGACATCTATTTCAGTTGTGTTTTATGATTTTTATCAGTTTAATCAGTGATGATTTTTGACAAGTGATTGTTGAAGAGAAGATAGATAAAGTAGGTGATAATACAAGTGAAACTAAAAGGACATTACTATTTCTTGAAGAGTTCAATTTCAAGTCTATAGATATTTTTTAAGTAACAAAAATGCAAAAATGGTCCCTGTGGTATCATTTTTTTGGGGTTATAGCCCAAACTCCGACTTTTTTGGGTTGAAGGTCCTTTTGAGCTACTTTGCTTACAGTTTTGGTCCCTATCCAAACTAAAAAGACTATTATACCCTTAATGAATTTATTTTTCATTTTTCTTTCACTTTTTAATATTATTACTATTATTATTAAATATAAAAGTGGGCCCACTTATCCTCTCTCTCTCTCTCTCTCTCTCTCTCTCTCTCTCTCTCTCTCTCTCTCTCTCTCTCTCTCTCTCTCTCTCTCTCTCTCTCTCTCTCCTGTAACCCCACCTCTTTCCCCCATAAACCATTTCCCCAACGCTCACCCAGTTCTTGAATTCTTGTTCATGCTATTTTCTCTCCCTTACCCGATGAACCTCGATAATCATTCCATTATCGGGAAATTGATCATCTCCTCCATTGAAACCCATAGACCTAAGTACCGGAAATCAATTCACATGGAAATCAAGTCACATGTTTACACTTTAACATACACCAACACACACACACGAACATTCAATGTTTTGGGTTTGCTCTTCAAGAACTGTAGATGAAATTGATTGAATTTCAAGATGTATCAGGGGGAAAAACTATTTCAAATCTATCAAGATTTAACCACGTCGATCTCTCAAGATCCAATCTCGGTAAGCCCTAATGCAATATGAAATCAATTTCGAATCTAAAATTGATTTTACGTGTGAAATCAAACCACGGATATCCTTTCTTTATCTTAGTTGGATCAATTAATAGGTGTGTGTGTGTATGTGTTTTTGATCGCAAATCGCAATGATCCTCTATTTCTTATTTGATTTTGAACGAGAATATGGAACAGAGATGGAGATTCGATGTGTCTTTCTTCTTTCTTTGTGAAATTGATAAGCATATCTCAAGTTGTGGTGGTTGCATAGTCACGAGGAGGAGTGCCGACAGAAGGCTATCCCCGGAGCTTTCATTCCCTTTCTGTTGTGATCGGCAAAAAAACGTAAAAAGGGATGGAGGAATTTGATCCTTTGTTGATTCGATAAGAAGGAAGCATTAACGAAGGCGTTAGTTGGTGGCAACGGAGGTGTTGGTGGTGGCGATGGAAGCCCCTTGGCTCGCCGGTGGAGTTGTTGTTCTTGATGGTTACTGAAAATACATCTACCTCCAATAGGGTTTTTACCATAAAAATGAAGAAGAAAAGGAACAAATAAATCTTGGAGGAAGAGAGAGAGAGAGAGAGAGAGAGAGAGAGAGAGAGAGAGAGAGAGAGAGAGAAAGAGAAAGAGAAAGAGAAAGAGAAAGAGAAAGAGAGAGAGAGAGAGAGAGAGAGAGAGAGAGAGAGAAAGAGAGAGAGAGAGAGAGAGAGAGAGAGGGATGGGGCCCCATAATTTTTATTAATAAAACTTTAAATTAAATTACAAAAATCATAAAAAATGCATGAGAAGGGCATTATAGTCTTTTCAATTTTCCTGGGGGACCAAAAAACGCAACAAAACTAGCTTAAAAGGACCACAAATCCAAAAAAGTCGTAGTTTGGATTAAAACCCCAAAAACATGCATACCACAGGGACCATTTTTGCAATTTTGTCTTTTTAAGTAGTGTATTTTTTCCTTTCACCTATGCAAGGGGTATAAGAGTAACTGATTTTGAATTTTAGATGAAAAAGATGAACATGCCACCCTACCATCTCATCTGGAATGGTGAAGGAGGTGCAAAAGGGTGAAATGTGAACCGGTATCTAAAGGTTTATAGGTGGAATTTTAGTAAAGGTTCCCTTTTTATTTTCTTTCTTTCTTAAACCCTTAAAATAGAAATCTAGATTATAATATCTTATAGAAGTGACAACGTATTTACTGCAAATTTACTTAAGATAACAACATACTTTTTAACATTTTTTGAAAATAGCAACACATTTTGTACAAGTTTGATTATAAATTATAGAAAAAGGTGACATCATTTTTTGCAATGATGCAAGATTTAGTAGTGGTGGAGACTGCTTATATAGTCAGAGATGCAACATGGTCCAATGAATATGGTGGTGGGTGCTCAGAATGTGAATGACGTTACAGTTAGTGGACTTGAAGGGTATTTAGGTAATTCGAGATTTTCTTATTAGGTAACTCATGCTTATGGAAATGAAATGGAATCACAACTGAACATTTCAATCTCTGGAATCATGGAGTCCATCTGGTTATATATCAAGATGGTAGGTTTCAAAAGGATATATGTTAAATATCAGGAAATAGCAACGTACTTCACTCATTTTAACAATGTACGCAACACACTTTATTTACTTATGTATAATAGCAACCAACTCAGAACCTACATTTTCTCTACCTATAGTAGCAATGTACTTACGAATCTTTCAAATAAGGTACAATGCCATTTTAGTAGTAAAATGTAAGTACATTTCTACTATCAATAACAATGTTGTTATTCTATACAACTTTGCCTCATTTGAACTTTTATGATGATGAAAATTGTTATGTTTTTTGGCAGCATCTATGTACAAGTCTATCAAAACTAGAAATTTTGTGACTTGTAATCACTACATTCAAGTAAAGGTTGAGTCAAAAACTTAAAAGCATGTGTGATGCTTATTTAATGACATCAAAACCTTCAATCAAATACATCATGCAAGTGCTACCAATAGTCAACAACCAATTGGAAACCCTAGAAGTCCTCGTTTAAGTCCATTTTGGACTAGGACTTCCTTATTGGACCCAAATGGACCAATAAGCTTCCAATTTGACTATCATGGGCTTAGAACCCTTAAATGGGCTCTAATTGGACCCACATTTATTTATTTCAATATTTTGGGCCATATTGGGCCTAGAATGATATGAATTAAAAGCTTTGATCCATGATTAACCTAAACTAGCCCAACAAAGTGTAAAAATCATATTATATTTCCTTTTAGGTTAAAACTCATCCAACTTAATTCACACATGGGCTTGTGGGCATTAAAGCCCAAATTTTCCCTCTCTCCCTCCAAATTCTCGGCCCAAGGCCCACCCAAGAAGAGATGAAGAGAGTTGACTTGTAATTGACACCTCATTATTGTCTTTTGGATCTCCATGCAACCCATTCCATGTATCCATGCATATCACCTCAAGGGTCTATTTCTCCCTTCTCTTACTCACTCTCGGCCGAATCCCAAACACACACACAAACATTTCACTCATCTTTTCTCTCAAGGAGCTCTCAAGGAGCTCCAAATTTTCGAAGATCTAAGAGGAATTCAAGGGAGTTCTTCCACAAAGATCATCATCTAGGTAAGTTGAAACTTGGATCCACACTTTAGACTTCTTCTTATATCCAAAAATCCCTTCTTAACTCTCATGAAATTGTAAACTTGTGTCTTAGAACTCCATAAACTCGAGATCTTCAACAAGGGGTGCTAGGGTCGAAAATCACCAAGTTTTCTTCCATCTTTTCTTCAAAAACCGAATCAACATCCAAAGGTGAGCTTCATACCCCCTTATTTTCGGTTTTTATAAGTTTTTGTGGGGGAGAATACAAGCAAAGGTGTAGATCTATCATTATGTGTATGCTTTGTGTGATTTCTATGCTTATATGTGTGTTTTGTATGATTATGATGTTAGATCTAGTCATGAATCACTAAAAACCGAGATATACTTTATGTTAAATGATACTAGCATAAAATATACTACTACATACAAAGTATACCAAGAAAAATAGCTAAGTGGCTTAACAACACATACTTTGGGCTAAAAACTCATTTTTTTGGACATAAAATGTTAAAAATACAAAGTTGAAGGGCCCAAAATGAAATATTTCGAAATCAGATGGGTGAGATGAGTCAAAACAGTTTCCATAATGTATTTTCTGAAAATATACTCTTTTGGAGGATTAAAAACATAAATTTCAAGCTTAATGGGCTAAAAATGACAATTTCGGCCCAATAGGGCCCATTGTGCGAAATTTTCTGTTTTGGAGGGCCAAAACTGTGTTTTTCTGTAAAACAGTGGATTACTAGTGTTACAAGTACTTTTCAAAGGTTTAAAATGCTTTTCAAATTTAAAAAGGACCAAAGTTGCAAAAATTTTCCAATTGGGGCCAAAATTGTAAAAACTGCGAAAAAGGAGGGTTATAACCGAGAAAATTGCAATTTCAGGGACTTAAACTGTTTTCAATGAAAAATATGCTGAAAAATATTAATTTCAATAATTTTTGGTGTTAAAATGTCAAGAAAAATGGTTTAACGACTAAACCGGAAATTAATTTACCTAAAGGGGTGAAAAAGTAAATTTACAAAATAAAGAGGGGTTGTAAACAGAAAATTTTCAATGATAATTCAATACACTCGTTGTGAACAAAGACTGACACTACGACTCTCGATGAATTACAATACACAATATCACCAACAATCGTTATCAAACGAATTGATTCGGTCTCGAATCAATAACAAATCCAAAACTACTAACACTACAACGCTCAATACACATATGGAACTCTCGGAACTCTATACTCTCGTGAAAATTACTCAATACGTAGACGTACACTCCTTAGGCCCAAAAGTTGCAAATCATGCTTGTTGAGCGTAGCTAGCCCGATGACATGATCTTTAGGCCCAAAGGATACTTGCTTACATGTAGTTGGGTCTAATACGACTTAACCGCGTGTAAAAGGACTTTCAATGGCAAACGTGTTGCTGGTCCCCAAGGGTCCTTCGGTGCTGCTAGTAAATTCCGGAACTCACGATTGCGGGTTCGGCTTCGGGCCCTTGCAATTGCAATGGTCTTGAACGACGTAGGGAAATACTGAGGGTTTCGCACCTTCTCTTTTTCTCTTCGGTCGTGGGACTACACAAGTCCGGGAGGATTGAGTTGTGTGAATAAGTGCGAGTGACGCCTAAGGGATCGCTAGTACGGTTGTCAAGTGGACGTTTTCATTAACGTACGTTACAACAATTCACCACCCACTGTATACTCAATGCCTCCAGAGCTCAACGAACACCTCTAACGTAACGAAACAACAACACATAAACTAATTAAAGCAAAGTGATAGGAAAACGTCGAGTTTTCCTAGGGTTTTCAACTAGTACACTTACGAACTACACGCTGAATTTCACAACTCGTACGCTTACATCTATAGAAAACAAACATACATACTCACGGATCTTCACATATTTTTTTTACGCTATACTATTTTCAGAAAATATCGGATTTTCTGGTGGTTTTCAAAACAATACAAACATTGGATTTTAAACATTACTTATGAACTCACCAACATTTCATATGTTGACATTTTCCAAATTACTTGTATTCTCAGGTAATAGATAAGTGAAGAAAGGATGGTACTCTATGATTGTTTTGCGGTTGTTTAAGTAACAATGAACAATTTATTTTGGGGATGTAATATTTTGAGACAATGTAATGGATGTAAACGCTACCAGTTGTATTATTCCAATGCTTGGTGATGTATGATGTTATGTTCCATATATATTCAATGTTATGGTATTCAATTAAGTCACGACAGCCCTCAGACGTTTCCGCCGTCTGGTTAGGGGGTGTGACATGTTGGTATCAGAGCTTTGTTTATAGTGAACTAGCATATCTAGCCACACATTGATATGCAACTATAAACCAAAAAGAGGGACTAACATAATTGTGAACAAAACAAGTAAATAAAACACCCTTGCTTGCATTAGGAATAGGAACATAACGCCGAACCAAAAAAAAATAATACTAGTATCTCGGTTAAATTCAGGACTGTTCTTAGTGGTACCAAGGAGTGGATGTAGCCTGATCAACTACACTCTCTCCAAAGTATAACTAACACACATCCTGATGAGATCGGAATAGCTAGGGAACCTAAAACTATACCCCTACCACCGAAAAGAGAACGGCTACTTGGTCTATACGATAATTGTAGCATCCTAGGAATAACGTTAGCATAATTACACACTCTTGCAGACCGCATGGCTGGTTTTCATCACCCCAGAGATCCTTACTTCCCTAACCAGGGGAACAACGGATGGCTAGAGGAGGAGCCTGAGGAAGAGCCTGAGGAGGAGCCCGAGGAAGAGCCTGAGGAGGAGCCCTAGGAAGACCCCGAAGAGGAATCTAACGGGGAACCTGAGGCCGAAGTTGAGGGCGAGCCTGCCGAATCAGAGGAAGATGAAGGAAGCCTCGACGAGGATACTGATGATAGTGAAGGGGGTGATTCAGATGCGGAGTCCGAAGTCATCAACCCCCCTTACCCGATCAGGGTGCCTGCCTATCGTGTAGGCCCCACTGGTCCTACGCCTCCCTGGGGTATTGATCTTTGGAGATGGAGCAGATAGCAGGGACAGTGACCCCCGTACAGCATGTCACGCGAGTTCTTTGACCTGAGAGACGGAGGACCGGCTGATCGAGCCCTTCCAGTCATGGTGAAACGGTTACGGAATACGGGCAACCTTGCCCAGGACACTGCTGATCAGGTGCGCCAGTTGAGGACTAGGGTCGAGCGTGCGGAGCAAGAGATGCGTGACGTCCTTCGAGAGTTTCACATGAGGCAGGTTCGGTGGGAGTCTCGACTTCGGGACACAGAACGCTTGGTGGCTCGTCTTCAGGGAGCATCCACATCCTCGGCACCACCTCCGGACGCAGCTCATTGCGGTTAGGGATAGACTTATCTTAGTAGGTCGTTAGGAACTATGCTATGTACTCCGACTCTATGTTTAAGTGGCTACACTACTCATAGAGCCGTTATGCTGTCAAATCAGTGTTACTCATGTATGCTCTTACGAGCAAAATTTTCATGTATCAAATGCGGATAATATTAACAAAATTTTACGTGTTTTGTTACAATATTACAAATTGCTATGTGTTGAGAAATTATGATTGGATGGTCAATAGTAGTAGTGTTTAAGTTCACACCATGCACCTAGTCAGTAGGATCACGACCTCACAGAAACCACATACCCTCAACATCTTTCCGTTTTGTGACAGAAAGATGCCTCTCTGACCTACTCGCGGAAACCCATGACCAACCCCACCTGAAGTTGACTCAGCCGCATTCCAGGCAGCTGTATCTGCAGCAGTCACTGCAGCGATTGCGCAAATTCATCAAGGGAACAATGGAGGAGTCAATGGATAAGGAGCCGGAAGTTCGAACAACGGAATGAATCAAGGACCCACCAAGACATGTACCTACAAGGACTTCACAAACGCCAAACCACGAACTTTTAACGGCACTGGAGGGGTGATCACTCTGAAGCGATGGATCGAGAAGGTGGAATCGGTATTCGAGATATGCGATTGTCCTGAGCAGATGAAAGTAAAGTTCGCGGCCTGCACTCTTGTCGATCAAGCGCTCACCTGGTGGAACGGACATGTGGAATCCATGACGCTCCCTGTAGCCAACTCTATGTCGTGGGTAGAGATGAAAGAAATGTTAATGGCTGAGTACTGCCCACGAGGCGAAATACAGAAGATGAAGCAAGAGCTGTGGAACCTCACTGTGCAGAATGCGAATATCGATGCCTACATATCGAGATTTAGCGAACTATCTATGTTGTTCCTAGGTATGATCACCTCGGAAGGAAAGAAGATTAAGCGATTCATCTGGGGACTAACATCACCAATTCAAGTGAATGTGATAGCTGCAAACCCCGAGACATTTGACAGTGCGAAAAGATTGGTAAAGAAGTTGTATGACCATAACAATAAAAAGGGAGAGAAGCCAGTGGAGATTGAGAAGACGAAGGAAGGTGATGGAAAGAAGGGAAAGAACAATAAGAGGAAGGGGCGCTAGGGCCCCGACACCTCCAAGAAGCAGTAGACAGTGGCGGTTAATGCTGTTACCGCACCGGTTCCAGCCGCACTACATGCTCCAACCTCAGCCACTTCAAATGCTTCCAGACCTTATTCCGGTAATCTTCCCAAATGCAACAAGTGCGGTTTCCATCATAATGGAGAATGCAAGGATTTTCAGTGCACCAGTTGCAACCGAAGGGGACACACTGCAAGGTACTGCAGGACTTACCCTCCCCAGAACCAAAATCAGGGAACCAACAACAACAACCATCGCAGCAACAACAACATCAATGCCGGCGGCAATAACGTAGGGCCTAGCCACACCTGCTTCGGGTGTGGGACGACTAGACACATCCGCCGAGACTGTCCTAACAACAACAATTTAAGAAACGGAGGAACAGGAAGGATGTTGACCATGGGTCAGGGTGAGGCTCTTCAGGACCCCTCTGTTGTTACCGGTACGTTTCCCTTAAACCACACTTATGCATGCATCTTATTTGACACCGGAGCGGAGCGAAGTTTCGTAAGCAATAAGTTTAAGCATTTATTAAAACAACTACCCCAAAAGCTAAATGAAACCTATACGGTGGAAATGGCCAATGGGAAAACCGAATCCACTAGGGAAATCTACACCGGATGTACCCTAACCCTTAATCAACACGTCTTTCGAATAGATCTAATGCCAGTATCAATTAGGAGTTTCGATGTGATCATCGGCATGGATTGGTTAAGCCCCCACCATGCTGAAATTATGTGCCACGAGAAGGCCGTTCGTCTTCGTCTCCCAAATCACGAAACCCTAGTAATTTACGGAGACAAATCTAGCATGAACCTTCGCCTCGTTTCGTGCATCAAGGCATAAAAATATCTACAAAGGAACAATCTGGCGTTCCTGGCTCACGTGGTGGATAAAACCAAGGAGGAGATTAACGTTCGAGACATTCCCGTAGTGTGTGAATTTCCGGACGTGTTTCCTGAAGATCTTCCGGGAGTACCCCCAGAGAGACAGGTTGAGTTTCGAATCGACCTCATTCCAGGAGCAACTCCTCTCGCTAAATCACCTTACCAGCTAGCTCCTGCCGAGATGCAGGAATTATCCAGCCAACTCAGCGAACTTTTGGACAAGGGATTTATTCGACCTAGTTACTCGCCATGGGGAGCTCCGGTGCTCTTTGTCAAAAAGAAGGACGGATCTTTTAGAATGTGCATCGATTACAGAGAGTTAAATAAACTCACAATCAAGAACCGCTACCCACTCCCACGAATCGATGACCTATTCGACCAGCTCCAAGGAGCTAGTTATTTTTCTAAAATAGATCTACGGTCCGGATACCACCAACTCAAAGTCCAGGAAGTGGATATTCCAAAAACCGCTTTCCGAACTCGCTACGGACATTATGAATTTGTCGTAATGCCCTTCGGTCTAACGAATGCCCCTGTCGCATTTATGGACCTAATGAATCGAATCTGCCGACCATTCCTCGACAACTTTGTCATTGTTTTTATCGATGACATCCTCGTCTATTCTCGAAGCAAGGAAGAGCATGGCCAACATCTTCGACAAGTCCTAGAAACTCTGCGATCAGAAAAGCTTTATGCCAAACTCTCCAAGTGTGAGTTCTGGCTGCGGAGTGTGAACTTCCTAGGTCATGTAGTCAGCCAAGATGGAATCCATGTGGATCCCTCTAAGGTCAAAGCTGTAGAAGGATGGGCAATCCCGACAACGCCCACAGAAATTCGTCAATTCTTGGGTCTAGCAGGCTACTATAGGAGATTCATTCAAAACTTCTCTAAGATCACCAAGCCACTTACCTCGCTTATGCAAAAGGGCGTACCATTCAAATGGATAGAAAAACAAGAGATTGCGTTTCGGACCTTGAAACAAGCTCTCTGTAGCACACCTGTACTATCTCTGCCTGAAGGAACAGAAGATTTTGTAGTCTACTGCGACGCGTCAAATCAGGGCTTAGGTTGCATTCTCATGCAACGTGGGAGAGTGATAGCCTACGCATCCTGCCAACTAAAGACGCATGAAGTAAACTATACGACCCATGACCTAGAGTTGGGAGCTGTAGTCTTTGCCCTAAAGATTTGGAGGCATTACCTTTACGGTACGAAGTGCACCGTCTTCACGGATCACAAGAGTCTCCAACACATCTTGAACCAAAAGGAGCTGAACATGAGGCAACGAAGATGGGTTGAATTGCTAAACAATTATGAGTGTGAGATTAAGTACCACCGAGGCAAGGCCAACGTGGTAGCTGATGCATTAAGTCGAAAGGAGTACTCTAATCGCCGTACGAAAAATCTCTCGATAACCATTCAATCTCACCTCGCCACTCAAATTGCAGTAGTCCAGTCAGAGGCCATGAAGACGGAAAATAGAGCAAGCGAAGCATTGCGCGGAATGGAAAAGAACCTGGACGCAAAGGAGAATGGAGTATACTATTTCACAAACCGTATTTGGGTCCCTAAACATGGAGGGTTTAGAGATGTTGTTATGAAGGAAGCCCACAAGACGTGATACTCCATTCATCCCGGTTCCGATAAGATGTATTTGGATATTAAACAACACTATTGGTGGCCTAACATGAAGGCGGAAATCGCGACCTACGTTAGTAAGTGCCTTACGTGCGCCAAAGTAAAGGTGGAATACCAGAAACCCTCAGGATTGTTACAGCAACCGGCAATCCCTGAGTGGAAATGGGAGGGGATTTCTATGGATTTCGTGACCAAGCTACCCAAAACGTCGGATGGATTAGACACCATATGGGTAATAATCGACCGACTGACGAAATCTGCCCATTTCCTGCCAATTAAAGAATCTCACAAGATGGAGAGATTGACGCGTTTATATATTCAAGAGATCGTGAGACTCCACGGAATACCAACATCTATCATCTCAGATAGGGACAGTAGGTTCACGTCACGATTTTGGCAATCACTCCATAAGGCGATGGGAACAAACCTCGACATGAGCACCGCTTATCATCCACAAACGGATGGTCAAAGTGAGTGAACCATCCAAACACTCGAAGACATGCTCCGCGCATGCGTGATAGACTTTGGAAAGTCTTGGGATACCCACCTACCCTTAATCGAGTTCTCATACAACAATAGTTATCATTCGAGCATCAAGGTGGCTCCTTTCGAAGCACTGTACGGGCGTAAGTGTAGATCACCGTTATGTTGGGCCGAGGTAGGTGACACCTAGTTAGCAAAAACACATACGTCGGACAAAGCACTAACGGGACCGGAGATCATTCGTGAAACCACGGAAAAGATCGTTCAAATCAGAGCTCGATTGCAAGCATCGCGTGACCGACAAAAGAGCTACACTGATAAACGGCGAAAGCCCTTAGAATTTCAGGTCGGTGATCGAGTACTGTTAAAAGTCTCGCCATGGAAAGGATTTATCCGTTTTGGAAAACGGGGAAAACTGAACCCACGATACATTGGACCTTTCGAAATCGTCGCCCGAATAGGTCCGGTAGCATACAGACTGTAACTACCCGCAGAGCTAAACGGTGTACACCCCATGTTTCATGTCTCTAATATGAAGAAGTGCCTATCAGATGAAACCCTTGTCATTCCTCTTGACGAAATCGAAATCAATAAGAATCTCATGTTCGTTGAGGAACCAATCGAAATCATGGACAGGGAGGTGAAGCGTACTAAGCAAAGTCGCATCCCGATCGTGAAAGTACGGTGGAACGCAAAGCGTGGGCCAGAATTCACATGGGAACGCGAAGACCAAATGAAGCAGAAGTACCCTCACCTATTCTAGCATTCTCAAATCTAGCTTTCAAACAGAATTTCGGGACGAAATTCCCTCTAACGGGGGGATGATGTCACAACTAGAAATTTTGTGTCTTGTAATCACTACATTCAAGTAAAGGTTGAGTCAAAAACATAAAAGCATGTGTGATGCTTATTTAATGACATCAAAAGCTTCAATCAAATACATCATGCAAGTGCTACCAATAGCCAACAACTAATTGGAAACCCTAGAAGTCCTCGTTTAAGTCCATCTTGGACTAGGACTTCCTTATTGGACCCAAATGGACCAATAAGCTTCCAATTTGACTATCATGGGCTTAGAACCCTTAAATGGGCTCTAATTGGGCCCACATTTATTTATTTCAATATTTTGGGCCATATTGGGCCTAGAATGAAATGAATGAAAAGCTTTGACCCATGATTAACCTAAACTAGCCCAACAAAGTGTAAAAATCATATTATATTTCCTTTTAGGTTAAACCTCATCCAACTTAATTCATACATGGGCTTGTGGGCATTAAAGCCCAAATTTTCCCTCTCTCCCTCCAAATTCTCGGCCCAAGGCCCAAACCCAAGAAGAGATGAAGAGAGTTGACTTGTAATTGACACCTCATTATTGTCTTTTGGATCTCCATTCAACCTATTCCATGTATCCATGCATATCACCTCAAGGGTCTATTTCTCCCTTCTCTCACTCACTCTCGGCCGAATCCCAAACACACACACAAACATTTCACTCATCTTTTCTCTCAAGGAGCTCTCTCCATTTCTCTCCAAATTTTCGAAGATCTAAGAGGAATTCAGGGGAGTTCTTCCACAAAGATCATCATCTAGGTAAGTTGAAACTTGGATCGACACTTTAGACTTCTTCTTATATCCAAAAATCCCTTCTTAACTCTCATGAAATCATAAACTTGTGTCTTAGAACTCCATAAACTCGAGATCTTCAATAAGGGGTGCTAGGGTCGAAAATCACCAAGTTTTCTTCCATCTTTTCTTCAAAAACCGAATCAACATCCAAAGGTGAGCTTCATACCCCCTTATTTTCGGTTTTTATAAGTTTTTGTGGGGGAGAATACAAGCAAAGGTGTAGATCTATCATTATGTGTATGCTTTGTGTGATTTCTATGCTTATATGTGTGTTTTGTATGATTATGATGTTAGATCTAGTCATGAATCACTAAAAACCGAGATATACTTTATGTTAAATGATACTAGCATAAAATATACTACTACATACAAAGTATACCAAGAAAAATAGCTAAGTGGCTTAACAACACATACTTTGGGCTAAAAACTCATTTTTTTGGACATAAAATGTTAAAAATACAAAGTTGAAGGGCCCAAAATGAAATATTTCGAAATCACATGGTTGATGATGAGTCAAAACAGTTTCCATAATGTATTTTCTGAAAATATACTCTTTTGGAGGATTAAAAACATAAATTTCAAGCTTAATGGGCTAAAAATGACAATTTCGGCCCAATAGGGCCCATTGTGCGAAATTTTCTGTTTTGGAGGGCCAAAACTGTGTTTTTCTGTAAAACAGTGGATTACTAATGTTACAAGTACTTTTCAAAGGTTTAAAATGCTTTTCAAATTTAAAAAGGACCAAAGTTGCAAAAATTTTCCAATTGGGGCCAAAATTGTAAAAACTGCGAAAAAGGAGCGTTATAACCGAGAAAATTGCAATTTCAGGGACTTAAACTGTTTTCAATGAAAAATATGCTGAAAAATATTAATTTCAATAATTTTTGGCGTTAAAATGTCAAGAAAAATGGTTTAAGGACTAAACCGGAAATTAATTTACCTAAAGGGGTGAAAATGTAAATTTACAAAATAAAGAGGGGTTGTAAACAGAAAATTTTCAATGATAATTCAATACACTCGTTGTGGACAAAGACTGACACTACGACTCTCGATGAATTACAATACACAATATCACCAACAATCGTTATCAAACGAATTGATTCGGTCTCGAATCAATAACAAATCCAAAACTACTAACACTACAACGCTCAATACACATATGGAACTCTCGGAACTCTATACTCTCGTGGAAATTACTCAATACGTCGACGTACACTCCTTAGGCCCAAAAGTTGCAAATCATGCTTGTTGAGCCTAGCTAGCCCGATGACATGATCTTTAGGCCCAAAGGATACTTGCTTACATGTAGTTGGGTCTAATACGACTTAACCGCGTGTAAAAGGACTATCAATGGCAAACGTGCTGCTGGTCCCCAAGGGTCCTTCGGTGCTGCTAGTAAAGTCGGGAACTCACGATTGCGGGTTCGGCTTCGGGCCCTTCGCAATTGCAATGGTCTTGAACGACGTAGGGAAATACCGAGGGTTTCGCACCTTCTCTTTTTCTCTTCGGTCGTGGGACTACACAAGTCCGGGAGGATTGAGTTGTGTGAATAAGTGCGAGTGACGCCTAAGGGATCGCTAGTACGGTTGTCAAGTGGACGTTTTCATTAACGTACGTTACAACAATTCACCACCCACTGTATACTCAATGCCTCCGGAGCTCAACGAACACCTCTAACGTAACGAAACAACAACACATAAACTAATTAAAGCAAAGTGATAGGAAAACGTCGAGTTTTCCTAGGGTTTTCAACTAGTACACTTACGAACTACACGCTGAATTTCACAACTCGTACGCTTACATCTATAGAAAACAAACATACATACTCACGGATCTTCACATATTTTTTTTACGCTATACTATTTTCAGAAAATATCGGATTTTCTGGTGGTTTTCAAAACAATACAAACATTGGATTTTAAACATTACTTATGAACTCACCAACATTTCATATGTTGACATTTTCCAAATTACTTGTATTCTCAGGTAATAGATAAGTGAAGAAAGGATGGTACTCTATGATTGTTTTGCGGTTGTTTAAGTAACAATGAACAATTTATTTTGGGGATGTAATATTTTGAGACAATGTAATGGATGTAAACGCTACCAGTTGTATTATTCCAATGCTTGGTGATGTATGATGTTATGTTCCATATATATTCAATGTTATGGTATTCAATTAAGTCACGACAGCCCTCGGACGTTTCCGCCGTCTGGTTTGGGGGTGTGACAAAGTCTAACATCAATTATGTGAGTTTTACCCTAATATTTGTTTTTGTTTTGTTTTGCTTTGTTTTGTTTTTTTTTTTTTTTGGAATTTTTTTTTTGGAAAGGGATCTTCCCTAACGAGGGTTTCCGGACCAGCTTTCGCACACTTTTTTTTGGAATTTTACGAATATGGCATTGATTTTATGTTGGTATGATATTTGGAACTTGATGTGAAGGCATGTGAACTTTCTATGATCAAGTTTTTTCAGTCATTAACGAACATATTTACCAAATCAGTATGAGAGAAAATTCTATAAAATTAAGCCATCAGGTAAATATTAGTTTAATACAGATTATTATATCCTATTTCTTTGGGTTAGCTAAAGTGTCATGTCAAATGGTAAACTTTTGTATTGTATGATATTAAATAAGTTATTATTATAATATTTTTAATATTTAGTAAGATTCTAAATAACGTAAGTCATGGCTTGGCGGCAAGGTAAAAGTTAAGCAATTACAAGCCTTGACGTGCCATGACGTTTTTCAAGACGTGACTATATCATATACATTAAAAGATATAAATCATATAGTTATTGAATTTTATCAAATATATGAAGCTTTTAGAAGTGTTTTATTAATATCTAATTGAAAAAAGTTAACAAAAAACTCATTTATTTTATGTCTAATAAAAAAAATAAAAAAATCAATAAAAAATCCACGCTTTTATATATAGAAACTATCTTTTTCTTATAGTCTTATTTGGGTATCTTTTATTATGTTTAACTTTTTACTTTTGTAAATAATACAGAATTCAAATTAAGATTATTATTTACTCTTTGAAACTTTCATGTTGTCATATGCATTAAGATATAAATTAATAAGACACTTGTTCCTAAAAAATTTTTTGATGAAATATTGTAAGATGGTAGGTAAACCTTAATTTTTATATGGTTTTCTTTTGTCACAGATGGGTATAGCCTCTTACTGGTGTCAAAATGCTGATGCTTTGGTAGAACAATGTTTTTCAATTTTTTCTTCTAAGTTTATTTGGATACAAATATATGTAACATGTCTTTGGATCCTATTTTGATGGGTTTATCATTACTTTCTCATTTGAAATGATCAAGATTGACCTCGAAATTTAAGAATGTGAGTCTCTACGTCTGCATGTGTGTATCTTACTATGTGTGTGAGCAGTTTCGGGTGTCTGCATCCATGCGTGTTCTAATTGTTGAAAGAATGTAATATTTTCGGTAAGCGTTGAGAAAAACACCAAACTAAGGGGAAGCCCGAATTCTTCACTAGTTTAGTCAAAATTACGAAAATTAGCTTTTTATCAATTGCTTAATTTGCTTTCTTCCCCACGTTTGACATTTGACAGCCATTTATGTATATTATTCCACGTCGAGCATCCAAACAAAGTATGTCAAATGTTGCATGAACCCTATAACTTACATAGTGAACACCGCATAATATTGTCTCAAGTCCGGCGGTAATTAACAGTTCATTGTGGCCGTTTTCCGCTGTTTAACAAACTACTAAAAACGCTACACTTTTATCGCACTGTCTCCCACTATACCAATACATACGGAGGCAAAATCGGCTCCCAAGTCTTTTGTATCGATCACTAAAGACGATGCTTATATTCAAACTATAATCCCCAAACAAATTGAATTGTTCGAAGCTATTAAAGCAGAGCATATTTCCCATTAGAAATCTATAGCCGGTGATCCCATCAAGTAATTTTTACGACGTCATTTGCTTTACATCTCTTTTGGACATTTTGTTGAACATTACACGGACATTATTTAAAGAAAAGTGAATTTGAAATTTCGATTGTTTTATACTTTGTAGGGTCACTTTACCTGACGGGATTGTGAAGGAAGGGAAGAAATGGGAAACGACTCCTCTAGATATCGCTAAGGAGTTGTCGAAGAGCTTAGCTTCAAATGCCTTGATTTCTCAGGTGAATGAAGTGCTTTGAGACATCTAAAGACCTTTAGAAGATGATTGCCAACTCAAAATCTTCACTTTTGATAGCGATGAGGGTCGTGACAATTTCTGGCACACGAATGCTTATCTACTTGGGCAGGTAGCGAATTAAAGAACATCTTTTTTGTTTGTGCGATGGCGATGAGTTTTGAGTATTTGAGTACGTATTAGATGAAGATTAAGTTCCCTTTTGTTGTGTATGGAAATTGTGTATTACAAGAGGGGAGGTACTGCCCCATTTGTTTCTATTTATATGATCAAATACGTCATCTTCATATTCAAAGCGATAGTGATATTTGCAACCATTCAAAAATATAATGATAATCAATAATCATAATTATAGGTGTTATCCAGCTAGCCTTTGTGCAACTTGGAGTTGCATTTTGTTAATCATAATCTCAATGACAGGATTTTTTTTCCTATTGATCATATGTTACCTAGTTGTAATACGCATTATAGAGCTTCTTTCACATAGCCTCCTCTTCACCTTGCTGATTTTGGAGTTCTTCATTGAGATGAACCCAGTGGTGCGTTGACTGGGTTGACCCTGAAGATTTCAACAAGTATGTTACCTTATTATTTTATAGTTTTACTATAAATTCGTATGTTGTCACTTTACATAAATCTTCATTCTATTGATCCGAATGTGGTGTGTATTTCATTAATAATTAATAATTTACTTTTGTTACTTGTTATATATTTGTTTAATTTGAAATATATCTTGTGTTTTATAGAGGCCCGCATAATATCTTGGAGATTCATGCCAAAAAGCTTAATCAACACTTGAAGAAGCTTTGACTGAATTTGGAAAACCATAGTAGTTCAACCATGCAGATGAAGCTTTTTACAGACCAAAGATTGATATTTCCGTTTCTGATGCAATGAAATAAAAAATTCAGAGACTCTGCAAATTGCATTTTGTAGTCTGCAGTTTGTGACTAATTTCAATTGGACAAAAATTGTGATTGACATTTATTGTTAGTCGATCATATTTTTTGTCCCACCTATAAAGGTGAGGTGGGATTGAGACGTTCGCTCTCAATCAGTTATTTGTGCAAAAGATGAAAATGTCATCCTTATTCTTACGATCGGATATACTCTTTGAATGCTTGTCAATGGGAACAATCCATCAAATTTGTGGGTCCAATTTATTGAGATGGGATGGACCCACAATGATGTAGAGAAATAACTGCATTTAGTGCACATTGTTTGTTTACACTATTGGTAGAGAAATGTAATAAGTAAAATTGAAGCATTTCTTTAGCCACTTGTTTATTTTTTTAAATTCAGGAAATTCTTTGTAATGCACACTATTTTTGTTTTGTGGGATGTTCATTATCTTTTTTCTTAGATTTGATAGTTTTATGTTTAGATATAGAACGGATGACATTGCTAGCCATTCTTCTTTCTTCTCAAGTATGCATCTTAATAGAATTTATTTCAGATTCTTTAAACATTTCCTTTGCCGATTTGATGATGTACAAATCTTCTTAAGTGTTGCCTAGATATTTTTTATCGTTGATAAAAATCATACGAAATATCCATCGAAGTCTTAAATTTTGGATTTATTGATGAAAACATTGTGATTTTTTTTTTCTAAATGTAAGGAACAAATGTCGTTAGAAATTTCGTTAAAATGGGATATTGGCATATGCAATAGCAGGTCAACTGGTTCTAGTGGCTATATCACTATGTGCAAACAAAGTAAGTATTTTTTTATCGTTCCATTTTTATTTAAAATTATTATTTTATTAAAGTATTATAATTTTTATTTTATTTTATTTTTATCATGTTTTGTTCTCATATTGTAATCTTATCGTGAACCGATATTGTGAGGGAGCAGCTAACCAATCTCATTTATCAGAGAAGTTCCCTCTATCATATATATATATATATATATATATATATATATATATATATATATATATATATATATATATATATATATATATATATATATATATATATATATATATATATATATATATATATATATATATTCTAGTGGCTATATCACTATATGCAAACAAAATAAATATTTTTTTATCATTTAATTTTAATTTAAAATTTTTATTTTATTAAAGTATTATAATTTTTATTTTATTTTATTTTTATCATGTTTTATTCTCATATTGTAATCTTATCGTGTTCCATATATATATATATATATATATATATATATATATATATATATATATATATATATATATATATATATATATATAATTTGGTTATATTATTTTATTGTTCTTACTATAATATAACACTAACATTACAATAAATTTATTATATTTTCTTTGTGTGATCTAAATATCTAGATCAACAAAATACTTTCTTACTTTTTTAATTATAATTGTATTGTATTTCTATGTCTACCAAGAGATAGATGTAGTGTTTCAAGGTTAGACCTAGGATTCACCTATTTTTCTTAATAACTAGGGAAGGTTCCCACATTGTGGAAGTTAAAGTCAGAAATTGTTCCCAAATATACATAGTTTACAATTCAAAGAATATTTTTTTGGTTTGCGGCATCACTAACATTGCCCGAATGCTCATAATCAAAACTTTTAACATTATATTTTTGCCATCACTTCATGTTTCACTTCCGATTTCTCTGGTTGGTCTCATCATTGAATGACCTTTGATTCCCAGTGAGAACATGTTTCGACTTCATTGGCCACCATTGTGACAATCATCAATTTACGGTCAAGTCAAAGTCAAATAAAGTCAACAAGTCAAACCGTTCAACTCATTGAACCCTTATATATATTGGGGTTACATGTTACTATTATACAACTCGCTATTTTAATAAGCAGATATCACTTGGAATGTTCGTATGTTCAGAAATTCTAAACCTTAATCGGGGTAACAGATAAAACTACTCGATAAAACATTATTCAATATCCCTTGGGGGCGTATAACAACCATAACGAGGCTTAACAGGGTATACAAACCTTGCGTTACGAAGGTAAACACTCAAAAAGATCACAAACGAAGCCTCTCTCAATCTCTCTTTATTAATATCTCTCTCTCAAATCTCTCTCAAAATCCCTTTCAAATTTTTATAATCATTTGGGGGCATTCCGACCCTTAACTTAGCCAAAAATCACGCAAAACGGAAATTTTATTTGAAAAAAAGCTCTTAAGAACCGAAACCCTAATAAGGAACCGAAGCCTCTCATAGGACCGAAGTCACCTTCGGGTTCAACTCCTTACACCTTCAGGTTTGGCTCCTTGCACTTTCGGGTTCGGCTCCTTGTACTTTCGGTTCGGACCCTTTTGGCCAAAGCTCCATCTGCTCGCTTACTCTTCGTTTCCCACGTGATACTTTCACTTCGAAGTGCCATGGACCGAACCAAACTATCGGTTCTAAGCAAGTAAGGACTGAACTTCAGTCCCAAGCTCAGAAATTTCGCAGATTCGCTTCGAAGACCCAGTTTTCGACCCCGACTTCGTTTTAAGCTCGTTTTTTGTGATTTTAACCCGATATTTTCACCCAAACTCATATTTTGACATATAAGCCCCTAAATATTCATAATTTAAACACATTTTTAAGGAAATATTTATTTAAGAATAAAACCTAATGGGTAAGATATTGAGGTGGAGTGTTGACTTTACCTTAAAGTTATGACACAAGCAACCCACCACACCCACTTCAGGACCATACTCAGTCACTATTCCTCCATACTTAGTCAAGTAGTTGTCCTTTCACACTATTTCAGCAGCCCATAATCAGATCAGAGGGCTAGAAATCTTTACTTCACTTCCCACATTATTCACTCTTCCTCAAGAAAAATCAAACCAACTTCTCTCTCACTTTGTCTCTCTAAAACTCGAGATTGAAGGCTATTCTTGAGCATTTCCCCCTAAGTTTGGTAAGTAACTTCATCCTACATTTGATCATCTTTCATCCTTTCACTCAAAACATGTATTCCTTACACAAATATCATCATAATTGTTGCTAGATCTTCGAATATTCAAGCATCTTCCAAGTGTTCTTAACTTGGAAACTTCATTTATACATCATCCATCTTCTGAAATCACTAAAGGTGAGTTCATGCCCCCAAATTTTCATGCTTTCTTTAAGTTTTAGGGGGGGGGGGGAATACAAGTTAAAACACCAACAACTTAACTAAACTCAAACATCAGCTTTTAATAGAAAAGTTAATGTTCATTCACGAACTGTTTTGAACATTTTCAACTTTTTAGATTTCAAAACTGTATTAGGTGAAAACAATTCAGGTTTATACCTTTAAAACGACTACTTACACATGTCCATACGATGTTTCTACACCATATGGTGATTTTTACAAAACTGCCTATCACTATAGCTACGAATTCGGACCAGTCTGTGAAAATGAACGTTTTCACACCAGTTAGAGACTTATAAAAATCATGATAAAATTTATGAACTAACAAGCCTCATTTTATAAGCTCTCAGATTTTACGGATCTAGTTTTTGATTTCGTATGAGTTTTATGTGATTTTTCTAAATCAGTGCAGAAATGATAAAAATAAATTTACAGATTACAACCTTCACAACACTTTGTAACATGTTGAGCAAAGTGTAAATCTTTGATGACTTCATATTTTGCATGTCTTTTTTTGTTGGAATATAATTACATAATAGAAAAATATTCACTAAAGTGCAAGAACTCTTTATCATTACAATTAAGGCATGATGTGGCATAATAAACATAGTTATGTTTTGCTACATATTCTACTTTCACAAAAAAGGTTACTATACATTACAAACAATTGATAAACTATAATAGGTATAGTTTATGTTTCATTTACATTTCGAACTCATTACAAAAGGATTTTCAGTTCATATAAATGGGGTACGAATGCAAAGTACCGTGTTTATATAAAAAGTGGTATATCACAAAGTACTAGATTTTCAGTTCATATAAATGGGGTACAAATACAAAGTATTGGGTTTATATAAAAAGGGGTACATTACAAAGTACCAGACTCTTATATAAATGGGGTATGAATGCAAAGTACCGGGTAGATATAAAAAGTGGTACATCACAAAGTACCGGATGTTCAGTTCATATAAATGGCATACAAACACAAAGTACCCGATTTATATAAAATGGGGTACATTACAAAGTACCGGGCCTTCATATAAATGTGGTACGAATGCAAAGTATCGGGTTTATATAAAAAGGAGGTACATTTCAAAGCACTGAGTTTTTTTTCAACTAAATGAGTTTGTTTGGATTTAAACTTGTATGATTTATTTTGAAGTATGGAAAATACTTGCGCATTTAGTCTTTGACATTTAAGGATACAATACATTTTAAAAATGAAAAATATTGGATTTATCTGGAAAACACGTTCTTTTACAAGGAAAGAATTTCAAAAACCACATACAAAAGCTTATGAATTACCAAACTTAATTGTTGACACTTTTTCTAAACTACTTGTATTCTCAGGAAATCAGTGAACCAGATAACCAACAACTTTTGAGGGTGGGACACTCAGACGTCAAACATTTCATTTTGTCCTCATAATGTAATTGATTTGGAAATATCTGAACACATACGATGATGTAACTTTTTCAATTATATTTATCATGGTTGTATTTACTTTAAGCACTATTATACTCGTTGTTATGATACTACACATGAAGTCCTCCACCCCCTGATGTTTCCGCCATCCTTGGTTTGGGGGTGTGACAGATTGGTATCAGAGCACTATTTATAGTGAACTAAGTATATCAAACTACATAAGATATATAAAATGTAAATGCATTAGGACTAAAAGTGTGACACGCCCGAACCGGAAGGCGGAAACGTCCGATGGCTCGCGTGACTTAAATTGAAGTATCATCACAATGAACATACATGAAACATAACATAAACGTCACCATGCATTAATACATTACATCTGACATTGTTCACATCAAGTACATTGTCCCATAGCGTAAATTGTTTGAGAGTATTCAAAACATAACTTCCTAACACACTTGGTATTGTTCTTCAGATTATTTGTTACCTGAGAACACAAGTTATTTTGAAAACATCAACATATAGAATGTTGGTGAGTTCATAAGCAGGTTTGATATGAAAATGTTTTGTGTAGTATATAAAACCCAGAAAATCCGATATTTTCTAAAATGACAATTGTTTATACAAAAAGTGTGAAGATCCATAGGTCTATGCGTGAATGATTTCAAATCGTGTATAAATGAGAAGTTTTGCATTATAGTTATTGAAAGTACAAGTGAATGATGTTGATTTCCCTGGAAAACCTGATGTTTTCCGATAAAACATTATAATCATCTTGTATTATTGTATCGTCGCATCAAATGAATATGATTTCCCCTGATTACTTAGATGGTATTAGATTTTAATGTGAGACGTTATAACCATGAATGATAATGACTAGTTTGTCTGTCTTGGCATTCTAGTGAATGCCACAATTGATCTTAATATTTTGTCACCCTAAACTGGCCGAGTCTAACTGTAGCGGACAACTTAGGTGTAGGGGAGTCACCCCTGTATAGATCTATATACAAACTCTCGCTCTCCCTCAAGGAGACTTTGATTATAACTACATACTAGTGTCGCCAGTTATTACTCACTTAATCCAAATGAATTTGATTAACGACTTCATTATTGTTTACTTGAATAGAAGGTAAGCCTAACAGACGAGGAGAAGAGGGCCACGGGGTCCTACTAATCACGTATGTTATTTAAGGATGTCGAGTACACAAAGGGCGCGTTTGCTTATTTCACATATGATTTATTTGGACCTTCCTAGCAATGCAAATGGGCCATTGAGGCCCAATAGCATGTGAAAGCCATTGAGGGTCCCTTAAGCATGTAATTGGATCATATGAGGCCCAATAAACATGTATTATTTATGTTATCCCCAAAAGTCATGTTAATGGGTCACGAAGGCCCAATAAGCATGATTAGAATCTTTCAAGCCAAACAATTTGAATGTTTACTTGTTTTGTATAGTATAAATGTCGAGAATTTTGTTTGACAATTGTTGAATCGCAAAGGCACAAAGTTTGTCAATTGTTTTATAACAATATTTAGATTTATGAAAATATATGTACATTTTTCCTTCTAAATTCGTATGTTATAATGTGGTATTTTTGATGCAGATATCTTAATAATAAAATAACTGACTTAAAAATATTGGTTTGACCTATTCACCCCTTCTTTAATAAAAATGACAATTTTAGTCGCTAAAAAAATGACATTTTAGGTCCTTAAACTATTTTTCTTTAAAGTTTGGCCCAAAGACTTATTTAGATAAGGTTTTCAGCCAAATGTTTACTTTTTGATAGTTTTAGCCCATTTAGTAAATTGATTTGCATTTATAGTCCAAACTTTTCGTAACTTCTACAAATTTGACCCAAAATCCAAAAACTTTACATTTTTAATCCTTTTTGGCAAAAAGGGTCATTTTAGCCACTGAAACAGATTTATTTACTTTTCTACCCACTGTTTTGAGAAATTTACCATTTCTACCCCTTAAAAATAATATTTTTCGCAAATTTGGGCCTATTAGCCAAAAAGCCCAAAATTTTAGCCCAATAGGATCTTTCAAAAGCCTTCGCAATAGTAGTTTTTCTAAGAAAATATTTGATAGGAAGGGTAAGAAATCCATAATTTGCTTGTTTTTTGGCGAACAAACAAAATAAATCATTAAATGATATACGAATAACAAGATTTGCAAAAAAACATTCAAAAATGACACTGATGACTCCCCTTTTTACTGATTAATTCACTGTTCAGACAAATTTTGTGAATCATCACAAAAATCAATCCTCGATACATTTATTTCAAATTTTATTTTTGCAAATTATATTATTTTTGTATTAATTCGTCGAGTAGGTTTATGCACTCGGCGAGTAGGGTCGATAGGGTGCAGATTTTCGACTTTAGTTGCTGGAAATGGATTAGAAATATTACCCTAAACTGTTTTGGTATTTGAAAACTTGTTTTAGATGGTGTAATGTCTTTGCCAATTCATTTACAACAACTAGTTATCAAAATTACAAAGTTTCAAGTGTAATTTTGATTTATGAAAGTGTTCATATTCATGTTCTTGTTCTTATGATGTTTAGATGATCATAGGAATTATTTGTAACCTATGTGGTAGATTAATTCTTGATCATAATGTGTTTTAATGGAGTCCATAACTTGTCCTTAAGTTATGGACAACCAAGAGTCACACTTGAATTAAAACCATTAAAAGAACACAAGAGTTAGAAAAATGAAGAGTCCTCATTTTATTACTCTATTAAACTCATAAGTTACAAGAAATGAAAAGTTTTGAAACTTTACAAAACTTGCCCTCGAGTTTTGGAACAAGTAAAGTCATATTAAAACTTTAGTTCCAACCCTTAGAATTTTAAAAGTTAAAATTCAACCCTTATACTTATATTATTATAATTTAATAATTATATATATATATATATATATATATATATATATATATATATATATATATATATATATATATATATATATATATATATATATAAGAACAAAGCCATCTTACCGCTAGTACGACTCATTCACGAAGCCGGTCTATAAGGTGGGTATAAGGTTGTTGCCTATAAAATGGAAACTTAATGGGTGTCGACTCTCACCCACCGCTCGCTTGACTGGTGGAGGGTCGTTAGCCGAACGGGTAAGACAAGGACATAGAAACTCTCATTAAAAGTATGATGAATATTATAAAGTAACTAAATGTTTTATTAAATTCCGAATCTTAGTTACTTTAGGAAAAATGTGAATAATGTGCTAATCTATGAAATTACACTTTACACTTTGTTTAAGTCGTTGGTGGAGCGTCTGTGGTTAACCGGCACACTAACTTGGACTTAACTAGGTAGGTAAAGGGTGAATTAAGGTTTATTATAGTATCGGTGGAGCGTGTGTGGTTTACCGGCACATCGATTGAGTGATAAACTTTAAGGGTACCAAGTAATTTGCATGGTTACTTCACACCTTGTTTTGTGATCCTCGGTATCCCAGTCACAAAACTTGGAGGGCACACTCGAGATTGAAACATGCCTTTGAAAAGTTCATTGAATCTCAAAAAATCTAGGAATTTCTAAGAACCAATCAAAAACCTAATATTTAATATTTTGGTTTTCGTGGTGGAAATTGGTGAGTCATCATTCACCTACCTTTCAAATCTGTTATAGCTTGGATTACGACATACCACTTCTAAGTTATAATATATTGTGATTGGATCCTAGCCTTAATAATACATTTGGGTGTTTTATTAAGGACTCTCTTAATATCTAAACTAATCTTGTCCCCTTCCTTCAGATGTCTTCAAACAATGTTGCTTCTGGCTCTAATCCTAATGGCTCCTTTACCCTTATGAACTTGTGTGGGAAAGTCACTTTTGATGGATCCAACTTCAATGAGTGGATCAGAAACATCAGGATGATTACCCGCTACGAGGACAAAGAATATTTCCTTGACAAGGAGCTTAAGGAGATTGATGAGACCACTGCAACTCCTCAGGAGATCGCTGATTTTCAGGCACATGAAAAGGATGCTATGAAAGTGGAATGCATCATGATGGCCACGATAACAGCGGAACTCCAAAAGTCCTATGAGGATTTCTACCCTTATGAAATGCACCAAGATTTGATGGAAAGATACCATCAGAGTGCACGACAAGAGAGGTATGAAATCATCTGCTCCATGATAACAACCTTGATGAAGGACGCGGATTCCGTAACGAGCCACATGCAGAAAATGCAAAGGTATGTGGACCGATTGCTGAAGCTTAATGTGAACTTCCCTGAGGAGCTTGCAATAGATATAATTTTGCACTCCTTACCATCGTACTATGGTCAATTCCGGATGACATATCACATGAATAAGGAAGAGGTCACACTCATCAAACTTCAGGGACTTCTCAAGACCCCTGAAACAGGTCTTAAGGGGAAGTTGGTTGTTAACACTCCTACTAAAAACTCCACTCCGGTTTTGGCAATTGGGAAAAGTTGAGGGAAGAAGAGAAAGAGTTCTTCGAAGGGTACCAAGGTTAGGAACCTTGATGGCTCTTCTTCTAGTGGAACCAAGAAAGGTTTCGTCACTCCTTCTTCTGACCCAAAAGAGGTTGCATGCTTCTATTACCATGAAAAATCACATTGGAAGCGGAACTGCCTGAAATACCAGCAAGATGTGAAGGATGGGAAAGTTAAACCCAACCATGCAGGTATTTACACTATCATTTCTAATAACTCACCCAATTCTAAATCTTGGGTCCTTGATAGCGGTTGTGGTATTCACATTTGTTGTGACTTGCAGGGACTAAGAAGAAGTGAGAATGTGGAGCAAGGAAGAATAAACTTAATCATGGGGAATAGGAAAGTTACACCTATCACCAAGATTGGAGTTTATACTTTGTCGCTAAGTAGTGGGTTAAATTTAGATTTGAATAAATGTTGTTATTCGCCAGAAATGGCAAGAAATATTATTTCCTTTCATGCATTGTATAAACAAGGTTTCACCTTTTCATTTGATAATGAAGTTGGTTCGATTAATGCTTTCTTTAATAATGTTCTTTAATTTAAAGCATTACCTTGTGATGGTGTATATGAAGCTGTAACTGTTGTAGATAACTTAGGAAATAATGTTTTGTGTATTGATTCTCTTAATCATAATAACTTGGATAAAGCATCATTATGGCATTGTCGTCTTGGACATATAAGCAAGAAACACATAGGCCAACTCCAAAAGGATGGAGTCTTGGAGTCGTTTGACCTATAGTCAGATGATAGTTGCGAATCATGCTTACTTGGAAAAATGAGAAAGTCGCTCTTCACATGCTCGTGTGAGAGGGGTGAAGGTTTGTTGGACCTTGTACACACGGATGTGTGTGGACGATTCAAACTTGCCACAAGGGATGCTAATCGTTATTATTTGACTTTTACTGATGATTACAGTAGATATGGATATGTCTACTTAATCAAGTATAAGTTAGAGACTTTCGAAAGGTTTAAGGAATTTAAACAAGAAGTCGAGAATCAATTGGGTAGGAACATTAAGACGCTTCGATCCGATCGAGGTGGTGAGTATCTTAGTTCAGAGTTCCTCGACTATTTAAGGGAATGTGGAATTGTCTCACAAGTGACACCTCCCAGGACACCGCAGTTGAATGGTGTGGCTGAGAGGCGTAATCGAACCTTGTTAGACATTGTTTGTTCCATGATGAGTCGAGCTTCGCTACCAATCTCATTCTGGGGGTATGCCTTAGAGACTGCCGCCCATATCCTTAGTCTAGTCCCTACAAAGAAAGTTGCCAAAACTCCTCACGAGATGTGGACTGGTAAAGTAGCCAAACTAGACCACATCAAGATTTGGGGTTGCGAGGCTTTCGTGATATGCGAGACTCATGATAAGCTCGAACCTCGAAGCGAGAGGTGTATTTTCATCGGCTACCCATAGCAATCCTTTGGTTACCTCTTCTACAGACGTAGTGGTAATGTGGTCTTTGTAGCAAGAAGAGGAGTCTTTCGAGAAAGAGAGTTTATAAGCCAAGGAGACAATGGGAGGCAAATTGATCTTGAAGAAATTCAAGAGTCAAGTGGTGAAGGAACTTCAAACACTAGCCCTCAACTTGAGGAGGAAACTCCTATTGAGCCAATTGACGAATTTGTACCTCTGAGGCGTTCCACGAGAGTTAGGAATGCACCTGAGCATTACTATGGTTTCCATATTACTGTAGAAGGTGAGACACTTATTAGTGATGGGACACTAGTAGGTCTGGATGACCCTAACAGCTACGAGGAAGCCATGGCAGGCCCCGAGTCTGCTAAATGGAAAGAGGCTATGGATAGCGAGATACAATCCATGTATGACAATCAAGTTTGGAACTTGGTTAAGAATGTACCAGGTCGTAAGACAGTAAGGTGCAAATGGATCTTCAAGAAGAAGACCGACATCGATGGTAATGTACACACTTATAAGGCTCGACTGGTCGCAAAGGGCTTCTTTCAAATTCCTGGAGTGGATTATGATGAGACCTTTTCTCCAGTAGCTAAGATTAAGTCTATTAAGGTTATGTTACCCATAGCTACATTTCATGACTATGAAATTTGGCAAATGGATGTCAAAATCGCTTTCCTTAATGGAAAGTTGGCTGGAGATGTTTACATGAGTTAGGAATGCACCTGAGCATTACTATGGTTTCCATATTACTGTAGAAAGTGAGACACTTATTAGTGATGGGACACTAGTAGGTCTGGATGACCCTAACAGCTACGAGGAAGCCATGGCAGGCCCCGAGTCTGCTAAATGGAAAGAGGCTATGGATAGCGAGATACAATCCATGTATGACAATCAAGTTTGGAACTTGGTTGAGAATGTACCAGGTCGTAAGACAGTAGGGTACAAATGGATCTTCAAGAAGAAGACCGACATCGATGGTAATGTACACACTTATAAGGCTCGACTGGTCGCAAAGGGCTTCTTTCAAATTCCTGGAGTGGATTATGATGAGACCTTTTCTCCAGTAGCCAAGATTAAGTCTATTAAGGTTATGTTACCCATAGCTGCATTTCATGACTATGAAATTTGGCAAATGGATGTCAAAATCGCTTTCCTTAATGGAAAGTTGGCTGAAGATGTTTACATGAGTCAGCCAGAAGGTTTTGTCAGCAACGAGTACCATAGTAGAGTGTGTAAGCTTGAGATATCCATTTATGGATTAAAGCAAGCACCTTGCAGATGGAATCTTTGCTTTGATGAAAAGGTCAAGGAATTTGGCTTTTCCAGGAGTGAAGATGAATCTTGAGTTTATGTCAAGGCTAGTGGGAGTATAGTTAGCTTTTTGGTATTGTATGTGGATGACATACTACTCATAGGAAACGACATCCCAACCCTGCAGGAAGTAAAGTCCTGGCTTGGGAAGTGTTTTGCTATGAAGGACCTTGGTGAAGCTGCTTATATTCTAGGTATAAGGATCTTGAGAAATCGGAGTAAAAGACTAATTGGAGTTAGTCAGAGTACCTACTTGGATAAGGTGCTGAAGAGATTCAGCATGTAGGACTCCAAGAAAGGAGAGTTACCCATCCAGAGTAACGCCAGATTGAGTAAGAGATAAAGCCCTAGCACTCAGGCTGAGATAGCAGAAATGAGTCGAATACCTTATGCTTCGGCTGTAGGATCGATCATGTGTGCTATGACGTGTACGCAACCTGATGTAGCCTTTGCCCTGAGCATGGTTAGCAGGTATCAAGGGAACCCTGGCAAGGCACACTGGACTGCGGTAAAGAATATCCTCAAGTACCTACGAAGGACTAAGGACTGGGTCCTCACCCTCGGTGGGAGTGATGACTTGAGAGTTGTAGGGTATAGTGATGCTAGCTTACAAACTGATAGGGATAATTTCCGCTCTCAGTCGGGCTGGGTCTTTACCCTAAACGGAGGAGCAATTTCTTGGAAGAGTTCCAAGCAAGAGACAGTGGTTGATTCTACTTGTGAATCAGAGTATATTGCAGCGAGTGAGGCGGAAAAGGAGGCTATATGGCTAAAGAACTTCATCGGAGAACTTAGAGTTGTACCAGCTATCAAAGAGCCAATGGAAATTTTCTGTGATAGTGAAAGCGTTGTTGCCTTAGCCAATGAACCAAGGGATCACGGGAGATCCAGGCACATTGATAGAAAATACCATTTTATTAGACATCGAATAGAAGAAGGACTCGTCGTGGGAAAGAGGATATCATCGGATGAGAACCCAGCAGATCCCCTCACAAAGGGACTGACTCGGGTTAAGCATCTCCAGCATGCTCGGAGCATAGGGCTGAAGGATGATATTAGATTTAGTAGTTAGATAACCTCGAAATTTGTAAAGTGTAATTGACATTAGATGATGAATAAAAGGTGTTTTATTTATGAGTAAAGTGTTGCTATCTCTTGTCGATCGTTTACAATATTTCTTGTGCATGTTTTGACTTTCAGAATAATGTTGTTTGGTATAACATATTATTCAAACCTCCACAGTCGGTCATATGTCGGAAGTAGGTATGAATCAAGACTATCCAGATTGGTTGTAGAGGTCTAAGGTGTTGGACAAGGCTACAATAATCATGAGTGCTTATAAGTTCTAAGCATTGGACTCAACCCTCGCTCACTGGAATCACTTCATGGAATTCTATCTCGAGTGATCGTGAGATGGTAATATCATATAAGTCTTCAAACCAAGAGATATGATTTGTTACTTACAAGTTGGTTATGCATTGATTGTACGAAAACGCATTGGTAACTAGATGTTATAAAACGTGATTTTGTGTATAATTCAATGAGTGGTAGAAAAAACATATGAGTCAAAGTTTATCTGTTCCTTCTTGGATTAGAAGCTGATATCTGGGCCCATCGATGATTTTGTTTTGACCTATGTACTGGGCCTGGTCAGAACTAAGTTGATGTGTTCAATTAAGTTCTTTGTCAAACAAATCGGAAACCAGGAAGCAAACTGTTGGACAATAAGTAAGACATTGTTCCATGTATTTGTCCGGCTGATATCTAGATTAGAGGATTATATGATCACTTATCTTAAATGGTGTACCATCATCTTCTTAGTTCTGATAAACCTTGAAAAGTGCTACGATTGCCAATCAGTTCCTGAAGTCATACTTGCAGTAATAGTTATTAGAGTTATCCAAGTGGGAGACTATTGGATAAGGTGTCTAAGTCCATAACTATTTCTGGTATGTACTTGACCCGACCCGGCATGGTCCATTTGGGTTACATGGCACCATGCAATTGGATAGATTAAATGAGAGAAATAACATTTGGAGATTATTAATATATTATAAGTTCTAATATATTAATAATATTATTTGATTAGTTTGATCAAGAATTAATTAAGTGATCAAAAGATAACTAATTAAATATATGGGTTGATTATGTAAATCATCCATATCATGTATAGTGGGCTAAGAGGCTCCGTGGATTATCAAGTTGGGTTCCACCCATAGGATGCTCCATTGGAGTTACAAACCAATGGGTCATGGAAATGAAGAGTCATGACACATTATGGTTTACATGGTGTAAACCTAGATGTGTCAACACTATATAAGGATCCCATTCTCCACCAAAATCGGCTACACATATGAAACAAGAGGGCTAGGCCGATTTCTAGTAGTGTGCATTCTCTTAAAAGACTTTCCAAGAGCATTTGGTGTTGTGTGAAGCATTTGAGGCATCACACTTGGGGTGCTAGGCTCACAAGGTTTCAAGGATCATAAGCAACAATAAGGTAAGTTATTCTATCTATCATTCAAGTTAAAAATTGTTCCAAGGCATCACACTTGGGGTGCTAGGCTCACAAGGTTTCAGGAATATAGCCTTGGAATTCAACTTTGCATGATAATTAGACAAACATAGATCCAAGGTTATTAGGGTTGCATGTATACTTAGGAAGTGTTAGAATGCTCAAAACCCATCAAGTTCGGTACTCCACATGAGACATATGTTGGACAAGACCATCAATAGGGATAGTTAGCAAAAAATCTTGAGCATGAGGCGCCCGCAGACACTCAAAGATTGCTTTTTATATGACAGTCACGTCGAAGTCGACTTCCATATCTTGGGCGATTTTGCTAAAAAGGTCACACGCCAAAGCTTTTTGGGATTTAGGGGGCGCGGTGTCCTTATTAGTGAAACTGCTACAGTCAAATCCTGGAATCGTATTGCGGAGACGAGTCATAGCACATAGGTAATCCGAGTCCATACCACATATGCCACTATCATGTATGATGTGGTCATGTAATGCCCAAGATTGGGCCCTCGAGGCTACAAATGCATAAGAGGAAACCACGTAGGCCGAGTACAATCCCAAACCATCGAAACGAATAGGTATGGAAGCCAAGCACCACTGAATGTCTCCAAAAAAGGGGCCTCCACATACCACCATATCCTCGATAGGCCTGCACAATCCCTTGTCAAAGAATAACATTACCTCTTCTATGTATACCGGATGGCATGTCCTTAAACCAAAGAAAAGTTTTGCAATTCCCATACATAATCAAAGCAAATGGATCTCACTCTGTGGGTCACATAGATATGGAAGAAGTCCCATCAAATCAACAACATTGACCGCTCTCTTCATGGCCAACCCGCTAATAAATCACGCATCTCTGCTAACAGCCCCCCAAGGAGTTTCACCCCCAAAGAAGGTCTCCCCATCTCCGTAGGGAATATATTGGCACGATGCTTCCTATCATCACATGAGCGCCAAAAACTCTCCGTTTTCTTGATGTTCAACTCAAGACCTAAACCTGGACCATGCAACCGAATTATGTTCAACAGTATATCCACCTCCTCTAAATCCCTAATGACAGTCCCATCATCTAGGTATCAAGCATGGAGAAGGAGCTTACAATTGTATCTAATCTTGTGCACAAGTGGGTGCAAAACGAGGGCAAAAAGAAAAGGGCCCAAGGGGTCACCTTGTTGCACCCCAGTGGTAGACCATATATGTTGGTCTCTGATATAAAGTCTCACTGCTTGCCTGTACAAGAAATTCACCCACAAAGAAATGGAAAGGAACATATTAACCTCGTGGAGCAATGTTGAATGATCCACCAGGTTAAAGGCATTCGAAAAATCAACATTCAGTATTACCAGAGACCCATCAGCATGGTGTTCACTCAACACCCTATTGGCACTATGTAACACAGCCTCAGCACCACCAGATACACCAAGCTGAAACTGAAAAATCATTAAGGTACTTGGTCATTTCTTTACCAACACCATTCATGGCAAGATTGGAAACCAGACGTCTCCATATAGTGCCTACTCCAATCAGACGGATCCCGTTGTCAGGTTTAAGTAGAGGCGTGAGAGGAGCGGATGCAACAAACTCTGCCAAAATGGTTGGACATCTTCCCGCTAACAATAATTTAACAGCTGAAGTGATAGCATGTATGAGATCTGTGGCAATAGAAAACGCTTCTCCACAAATGGTATCTAGTAAGTGTTCAGCCCTCAAGCCATCTCTCCCGCAAGAAGTTCCTTTAGGGAAGGATTTGATGCAACCAAATACACAGTCAAAGTCTACTACAAGGGGAGGTTCATAAATTATGGGGCTCGGCATGGATGGGGGTGGTCTGAAAGGGTGTTTGTCCTCTAAAGCTTTAATAGTATCACCATTATATGGTGCAACACCCGATGAGCATAACACTTTCACTACTTCGATAAAATGACCATCTGATGTTGGTCTTACTTGATGTAGCCTCCTTCTGAAGGATGCCTCCACCCTGTCTCATAGCTCCAAACTTAGGATTGTCTAACATATTTTGAACTAACTTCGTGATACCACCCTCTTTCCCCCATGTATCCAAGGAATTCAGGATGGAACTTTTCTGTAAAGCTTTTCTATTCCCACACCTACATTCTTGTCTATTTTTGGGTCTAAACACCTGCAGTTTGCATCGAGGGAGAAGTAACAAACACATCCATGCCTCAGCCGATCCAGGTTGGGCAATCACCTTGTAAAGAGCCGTTTTCAAAGCCTGAGAGAAAGCAAGATGACAACTATGGGGGATACTCTTGATAGTAGTGATAGGCTCTTTAAAAACACGATCAAGGAGCGCAACATCAAAAACAAACCTCGAAGAGCATTTTTCACCAACTCTTTATTTGAAGGCTTTAGAATACCGACAATATAATGACTCGAGCCATCATTCCTTGTATGTGTATAACCTACACATTGATTAGGTGGTAAATGACATCAACAGTACCAAGTACATTTGCATGGTTATTCACACATTATTTATGATCCTCGGTATCCCAGTCATAAACTTGAAGGGCATATCGAGATTTAAACATGCCATTGAAAATTTCAATGAATCTCAAAAGAATCTTGGAATTTCAATTCGTTTAAAACTTAATTTTCTTTTTGCTTTTCATGGTGGAAATTGGTAAATCATCACTTACCTACCTTCAAATTATTTTCAATTATATGTCTACTCAAAACAACAATGCTTCTGGCTCAAACCCTTCTGGATCATTCTCACTTATGAACTTGTGTGGGAGGGTGATATTTGATGGGTCCAACTTTAACGATTGGATCCACAACATTTGCATGGTCACTCGCTATGAGGACAAGGAGTAGGTTCTCGACAGTGAGCTGAAGGAGATTAACCACAACAGTACTACTCTCGAGGAAATTGTAGTGTATGAAACTCATGACATAAATGCTATGAAGGATCATTGCATCACGTTCGCAACAATGACTATTAAACTCCAAAAGTCCTATGAGGTCTACTATCCATTCGAGATGCACCAAGATTTGATGGAAAGGTACCATCAAAGTGCTAGGCAGGAAAGGTACGAGATCATCGCTGCGATAATCACTACTAAAATGAAGGATAGAGAGTCCATGACAGCCCACTTGCAGAAAATGAAAAGGTTTGTGGACTGCTTGCTGAAGTTAAATGTCAACTTCGATGACAAGCTGGCCATAGTATCATTCTAGACTCGTTGCCTCCGTGTTATGATCAGTTTGGTATGACTAATCCTATGAACAAGGAGGAGGTCACTATAAGAAAGCTTCAAGGCCTGCTAAGGCCTGCTGAGAGTATTCTAAAATGAAAATCTGTTACATGTACTCCTACTACTGTTACCCCTCGCTTGGCTATTGGGAAAGGGGACGGAAAGAAGAGGATGGCTCCTTCTAAGATCCACAAGGGAAAGTCGCATGATGGTACCTCTTCTAGTGGAACCGAAGATGGTCTTGTTGCTCCCTCTTCTAACCCGAAGGATGCAGAGTGCTTCTACTACCACGAAAAAGGGCATTAGAAACGAAGCTTCCTGAAGTATCTTCAAGATATCAACGATGGGGAAATAAAGCCCACCTTCACAGGTATTTATACTATTCAATATAATAACTCATCACACCCTCTGTCTTGGGTCCTCGATACAAGATGTGGTTTTCACATTTGTTCTGATTTGCAGGGTCTAAGAAGAAGTAGGGATATGGAGCATGGGAAGATAAACTGGATCAAGGGAAATATGAAAACTTCGCCTGTCACCAAGATTAGATTTTACTCTTTAGTGCTTAGTAGTGGGTTAGGTTTAGATTTGAATAACTGTTGATACTCATCATAAATGACACGAAACATTATTTATTTTCATGGTTTGTATAAACAAGGTTTTAGATTTACGTTTAATAATGAAATTGGTTCTATTAATGTTTTATTTAATAGTACTTTCTATTTTGAAGCATTACCTTGTAACGGAATATGTGAAATTGTGATGGTTATAGACAACTTAGGAAATCATGTATTGCATATTGATTCTTCCAATGGTTTGGATAAAGCATGCTTGTGGCATTTTAGTATTGGACATGTCAACAAGAAGCTTATAGCCCAAATCCAAAAGGATGGAGTGTTGGAGTCATTCGAACTTAGGGACAATGACACTTGCGAGTCTTGTTTACTTAGAATGATGACCAAGTCACCCTTCACTGGTACTTGTGAAAGGGTTGAGGGTTTATTGGATGCCATGCATACCGATGTATGTGGGCCCTTTAGAACCACCACGAGGGATGCGAACCGCTTCTATATGACTTTTACTAACAATTATAACATATATAGCTATATCTACTTAATCAAACATAAGTCAGAAACCTTTAAAAAGTTCAAAGAGTTTAAGCAAAAAGTGGAGAATTAGCTGGGTTGGAAAATTAAGATGCTCCGATCCGATTGAGGTGGTGTGTACCTTAATATTGAATTTCATGGGTACCTTAAGGAATGCGAAATTGTTTTGAAATTGACACCACCTAGGACACCACAGTTGAATGGTGAGGCTGAGAGGCACAATTGAACATTGATGGACATGGGTCGTTCCATTATGAGTCGAGCTTCGTTACCTATTTCATTTTGGGGGTATGCATTAGAGACTATCGCCCATATCCTTAATCTAGTCCCAACTAAGAAGGTTGCCAAAAAATATCACGAGATGTGGACAGGGAAGGTTCCTTTATTGTCACATATCAAGGTTTGTGGTTGCAAGGCTTTCGTAAGACGAGAGACTCACGAAAAGATTGAACCTTGTAGTGAGCGATGTATTTTCATCGGCTACTTGAATAAGTCCTTTGGATACCTCTTATATAGATCAAGTGATAATGTTGTATTCATTGCGATGAGAAGGGTTTTCCGAGAGCAAGGAATCATATTCCAAGGGGACAGTGGGAGCGAAATTGATCTTGAAGAGCTTCAAGAATCAAGCGGTGAAGGAACATCTAACATTAGCGATCAACCTGAGGAGAAAACTCTTGTTGAGCCGATTGATGAGTCCATACCTCTTAGACATTCTAGTAGAGTTAGTGGACCACCTGTGTTGTGTTGTTTCCATATAAAAAGTGAAGGTGATACATTTATCAATGGTAGAACACTTGTATATTTGGATGAACTTAACAACTACAAGGAAGACATGGCAAGCCCAGTGCTTGAAAAACGGAAAGACGCTATGGACAACGAGATTCAGTCCATGTATGACAATCAAGTTTGGAACTTGGTTGACAATGTACCTAGTTGTAAGACGGTCGGGTGGAAATAGATCTTCAAGAAGAATACGAACATGGATGGGAAGGTACACACATATAAGGCGTGATTGGTTGTGATGGGCTTTACTTAAACTACCGGGGTTGACTATCATGAGACCTTCTCACCAGTAGGAAAGATCAAATCTATAAGGGTTATGCTAGCCATAGCTATGTTTCACGCTTATGAAATACGGAAGATGGATGTCAAAACAACTTTCCTTAATGGGAAGTTGGATAAAGATGTTTTCATGAGTTAGCAAGAGGGTATTGTCGATGCAAAATACCCTAATAGAGTGTGTAAGCTTGAGAAATCCATTTATGAATTGAAACAAGCATCTCGTAGATGGAATCTTTGTTTCGATGAGAAAATCAAAGAGTTTAGTTTCTTGAGAAGCAAGGATGAGTCCTGCGTATATTGCAAAGCTAGTGGGAGTGTAGTTAGTTTTCTCGTACTGTATGTGGATGACATACTATTCATAGGAAACGACATCCCAATCTTGTCGGACCTTAATTCCTGGCTTGGGATGTGGTTCGCTATGAAGTCCTCAGAGAAGCTGCTAATATTCGAGGGATAAGGATATTGAGAAATAGGAATAAGAGGCTAATAGTATTTAGTCAAAGTACTTACTTGAATAAAGTGATAAAACATTTTAGCATGGAGAATTCCATGAAAGAGGAGTTACCAATCCAAAGCAATACCAAGTTGAGTAAGCCTCAAAACCTGTGTACCAAAGTTGAGATAACAGAGATGAGCCGAGAACCTTATGCTTTCGCAGTTGGTTCGATCATGTATGGTATGACATGTACTCGCCCTGATGTGTCCCTCGCTTTGAGCATGGTCATCAGATACAAAGAGAATCCTGGTAAGGGACATTGGACCGCAGTAAAGCACATTTTTAAATACCTATGAAGGACTAAGGAATGGTTCCTTATCCTTGGTGGGATTGATGATGTGAGAGTGTGAGGGTATGTTGATGCCATTTTTCAGACCGACCGGGATAATTTTCGCTCTCAGTCAGGCTGGGTGTTTACCCTAAATGGAGGAGCAATGACTTGGAAAAGTTCCAAGAAGGAGACTGTAGCTGATTCAACGTGCGAATCAGAGTACATAGCATCGAGCGAAGCATCAAAAGAGGAAATATGGATAAAGAACTTCATCGAAGACCATGGAGTTATACCTACCTTAAAGGATCCTACGGAGATTTTCTACGATAACGAAGGTGCGGTTGCCTCGACCAACGAACTAATGGATCATGGCAAATCCAGGCATATCAAGATAAATATAACTTTATTAGACATCGGGTAGAAGAGGGACTCGGTGTAGTGAAGAGGGTATCATTAGAAGAGAACCCAGCATATCACTTTACGAAGGGAACGGGGTAGGGTTAAGCACTTGCAGCATGCTAGGAGCATAGGGTTGAAGGACAATATTAGTTTTAGTGATTAGATAGCTATTTAGAAACTTATAAAAGATAAATTGTAATTGACATTTTGATGATTAAATAAAGGTGTTTTATTTATAAGTAAAGCTACTATCTTGTGTTAGTTCTTTACTATTGTTTCATTTAGCATGTTTTGACTTCCTGAATCGGGTTGGAAGTAAGTATGAGAAAAGACTATCATGAATCGAATTGTAGATTATCTAGATCGTTTAAACATAGAAAATTTTTGCTGCAACGTTCATGAGTGCTTCTGAAATGTGATTTGAGTATTAGATTAAACCCACGCTCACATGAATCACTTCATGGAATTTATCATGAGTGATTGTGAGATGATAATATCATATAGTCTTTAAACCAAGGTATATGAGTTGTTGTTTATGAGTTGGTTGTGCATTGATAATGTGTAAATGCATTTGTACCTTGATGTTATAAAACACATTATTGTGTACGATTTGATAAGTAAATAGTACAATCATATAAGTCGAAGTTTATTTTTTCCTTTTATCCTACGATGGTAAAAGCGATATCTTGGGCCCTCAAATGATTTTGTTTTAACTTATGTGTCAAGCCTGGTCACGACTGAATTGATATGTTCAATTAAGTTCTATGTCAGACAAATCAGAGATCGAGAAACAAACTGCTGGACAATAAGTATGACTATGTTCCATTTAGTTGTCCATACGATATCTTGAGAATGGAGGATTGTAAGATCTCTTATCTAAAGAATGTGTCAAAGTTTGACAGTGGCTTTTGAGAGCTACGATTGTTAATCAAATTTTGAAGTCGTACTTGAATTTATAGTTGTTAGACTTATCCGAGTGGGAGATTGTTGGATTAGGTGTGTGAGCCCATAACTACATTTGGTATGTACTTGACCCGATTGTAGCATGGTCCTTTTGGGTTGCCTTCACCAAAGCAACTTGACAGGATGCATAATGGAGAAAAGAGGATAAATGTGATTTATTAATATGTCAAGTGAGTAATATACTAAAACAGAAATCCTATTATTTAATTAATATTGGTCAAGATTTAATTTAGAAATAATTTTGTGGTCAAAAGAGGTTAATTGAATTAAGGGGGCTGATATTGTAATTATAAGATAGTTGCAAACTGGGTTGAGGATCTCTTAGGTAAGAGATGGAAGAAATCTTATGGAATCCCATAAGAATTTCTTCAAAGGATAAGCTTCTGGAAGATTCATATGGGATGCTTAGGGCTTAAGCAACCAAATTAGGTATTTGATTGAAACCTTAATTCTTCAGCTATATAATGAGCCCCAATGCATCCCAAAATCGTCCATTTGAAACCCTAGAAGGATCTCCAACTGATTTTGAGCCTCCTCCTGTATCTCTAACATTCTACAAATTCTCTTGGTGTTTGTGATCGATTAGAGGTATTACACTTATGATACTAAAGCTCTCAAAGGCAAGGATCTTCAAGCTACATTTGAAAGCTAACATCATAACTTTGTTTTAGTAATGTTGATTTCGATTTCTGTATGATTGATTAGGGTTTACAAGGTTTGGATGATTATTGCATGTTCAATTATAAAAACTATATCCAAAGCTATAGGGTTTGCATGTGCACCATAGGATTGTTGTTATTCTCAGAACCCATCAATAATACACTTCGTACCCTTCATACCTACACTACTAGAAAAAATGCCTATTACGACGCTCATTGCACGTCGTAAAACGCTCAGACGACGCGCAAATGCGTGTCAAGGAAGGCCCTGTCATAAAGAGAGACGACGCGCATTTACGACGCACATTTAGGACGCGCATTTACGACGCGCAGTTACGACACGCAATGCGTATCAAGGAAGGCCTTGTCATAAAGGAAGACGATACGCATTCGCATGTCGTAACCTTACGACGCGCGTGTTAATGACACGCAATGCGTATCAAGAAAGCCTCTGTCAAGAAAGGCCATGTCATAAATGAAGATGACACGCATGTTTGCGTATCATAATTTTAAATGTTAAAAAAAAATTATTTTTTATAGATTTACTAATTTTCAAATTAAATTTGCATTTAATGTCTCACAATATAAAATAAAATATCATATACAAAAAATATAATCCATTTCATAAAATTTAATGTCTTACAATTCTATTTCTTACAATATATAAATTTACATGTAAAAACATCTCTACAGTCTACATGTTTCATGCTTGATTTCCATATTTTATCGTTTTTAAAAACAAAAGTTCTAACAAGAAACCTTCTTTTAGTAATGCAAGTGATGCTCTTGATAAGCTGATATTCTTAAGTGTAACGGATCCCTCATTACTTGGAGATGCTGGTGAGCTTGAAATCCAAATTACACCTGATCCAGAAAAAGGGACAATCACAATATCATAAGATTACTTACTTTTCTTCATTCTTGAATCTTTCCTCATAAAATACAACTCTACAAGAGATTTATAAACCTTTTTTACCCTTATTGTAGAGACACTGGTATTGGAATGCCAAAGAAGAACTAATAGACTGCCTTGGAACCATTTCTCAAAGTGGTACTTTACCTTCTTTCATATAAATCATTAGCAAATATGTACTACATTACATTAATTGGTTAATTTTATAAAATGTTGAATCTTTTTGTTTAGGAGAACAAGGATCTTGGAAATGACAACAGTTTAATTGATCAGTTGTTTTTTACACTCTCTGGCACTGCAGTAGAAAAGATGTATTTTTTTTATACCAAGTGGCTCTCAGTCTCACTTTACAAATTTTCATGTTTTAGGAAAACAAAATACCTGATTAGGACCCTTAAATATTGAGTCATCAACTGCAATTGAAGGTTTCTTGATGAAAGCCCTAATTTTCTTAAAGAGGAAGAGGCGACTAATCCGTAAATGGAAGCCTTTGGATTAGCTAGTCATCCAGTTTCTCTGAAAAATAGAACACCAGAATCAAACAACTATCAGTAAGCAATCAAGTTCCAAAACATTAAGTCACAAAGATATTATAATGGAATGAGACATGTTGAAAAGTTCATTATTTCATGTAGTTATTATTATTTATTTTTTCTTTTAACCAAACCCATAATTCCATTTTCAATAAAATGGTAAGTCAAAGATACATCCCTGTTTAACCTAAAATCCATCAAAACATTGAACTAACATACTAAATCAAGGATAATGCAAAGCAGATTCTTTTGGGTAACCCACCAACAACAGGGGTAATTTGTCCATCTACATGCAGTAGATTGTACTAGGGACTTAAAGCACTTATAAAACTATCTTATGGAGGGTATTTTGGTAAACCCACCAGCAATAGGGGCAAGTCTGTCCAAAAAAATATCTGAACGGCCTAATCATATTTAAATAGCATCAAATCAGCACCAATCTCTCTATATCTTCTTCATTTTGTCCAGAAAAACAACTAAAAGACCTTGAAAGCACAAATACAACAAAAAAATATTAAAAATATGTATTTGAAGGATTATTTAATGAAGAGAAAAAAAAAGTAACTTTATTTACAATTTTACCCCTGTAACTGCAGTTTCTGTCCATGCCCAAGCTAATGGAAGAAAATACCATGGGGATTTAGCAATCATGAAAAGCCCCAATGCACATGAAGTGGCAAATATCAAAACAGATTTCCATGCTTTCATGTTATCAATTTCAAATACCTTTTGAGAAAAAAAATAAAAAGTTTTAAATATGAATATGTTCAAATAAAAAAGGATAAAAATTAATAAGTAAGAGTGTAATACGGTCTTGGGAAGAGTATCGATGATGTCTTCAAAGTCATATTATCTGAAAGTGGTTCTCTAATTTTTCTAAAACCGTAATTTCGCATAATTCTTGTCTTCTTTCTGCACTGTTTGTTGGTAATGGTGGTGTGATAGGACTGGCTACTGTTTTGACTATTTTACCCTTTCATAAAGGAATCATTGCAAGTTATATATCAGGGTTTAAGAAATACCTTAGAAAGACCATCAGTAAGGGCCTGTTTTGACATAATCACAAAACTATAAGGACTTAACTATTATATAATTTAAAAAAAAAAAGAGGGGGAGGGGGTTTACGTATCAAGGCAAAGATCTGCCAAAGAACTGCGTCTTTAATAAAAAAAGGAAGAAATCAACCAAACGCAACCAAAGATTCAAATTACAAGAAAAAACCATACCTTCTTGGAAAACCATTCATGTTTCCAAAAGAGTTGTTTGGAAATGAAAAACCAGCAACAGGGGCCACAACGTTTAATCCCACAATCTCTATATTCATTGGCTTCCCATCAAGTTCGACATTGTTATACCTTTTGACAGCCGCTAATGCATCTTGCCTTCTTTAATACAATATCATAGCCATCCCCTGAAAAAAAAAATTAGTTACAATAGAATCACAAACATGAAACTTTACAAAAGGTACTAAAACCTTGAATTCATGCCCTTGCACACGAGTAAAAGAATATGGAAATAGATTTACACATCTTCAAAGAATCTTTAAGATGTATTGTAATTTATACTAACTTTGCCTTCTACCAAGTACCAAACTTAGAAGTATAAGGATTTCAATTTCACGTTTATTAGATCGTCAATAAAGAAGAAACAACCAAATCAGTTTGATTTTTTGAAATATTCTAAGTCTGATTTTTTATGGTTAATCCAAACATTGGAGTACGGTATCCAGATCTAGCCAAAGTTAGCTATAAGAGGTAAAAAGAAAGTATCAATCACCTTAATATCATCATTCGAGATACTGTAATCAAGGTTTGATATGTAAAACTTCGTCCCAGTTTCAATCGCAGATGGATGGCCGCCAGGTCCAACTTTACCCATGACATTAGCATAGACGAGATGCACCTTTGTCTTGTTTGAAGGGTTTTCTAGAACAGCTCTAACAACCTAACACAGAATATAAATTACCATCTTATTTTATTTTATTTAAAAAAAAGGACTTTATAAGGTTTAAAATAAATAAATAAACACCTGAAACATCGGAGTGATGCCAGATCCACCAGCTATCATTCCAAAGGCTCTAACCTGACCTGGTTGATACCTAAAACGCCCCTGTAAAAGTAATTTAAAATATTTAAAGCTCAAGTCCATTCACCTCCGAATAGAAGAATGTAATTAGTTTGATTACCAAAGGCTCTAACCTGACCTGGTTGATACCTAAAACGCCCCTGTAAATGTAATTTAAAATATTTAATGCTCAAGTCCATTCAACTCCAAATAGAAGAATGTAATTAGTTTGATTACTAAAGGCAAGGTTGCAGAAAACTTCTGAATCAAAATCAACTTTCTTAAGCATTGATACATCAAATCCAGTTATCAAATAATCCAACAGAAACCATAGAGGAGTAGCATTACCTCAGATTTCTCCACCAGTTAGTGATCCACAACCTGAAATTAAACAAAAACAATAATAAGTTTTGTAACAGATCTGGGAAGAATCAGAACAGTGGAAGAAGGACGTAACATAGCAGAAGGTGTGGGAATCAAGTGGGGAAGAAATAAGCCATAAATAGAGTAGATGATGAATCCAAAGGGTCAAAGATGCGGGGTTTTAGAGGAAAACTCGCCTGATTTGCATTTCTTGCAGACAACATTTGATTGTACCGATAACGACCCCGCTCTAGGGATCCCGTATCTTCCCTCGCTTTACATACATTAAAATAAATAAATCAGAATTTGAAACAAAAAACAAGTCTTTGAAAGAAAGTTATTTACAAAATTACCTGATAGCTGGATTAAGAGGGGAAGAAGCAGAGGGAAGATTAGTTCTATGAATGAAATTGGAAGAACCAAGAGCTGAAGGAGTGGGACCGGGACCATATCCAGGAAGCGTAGGTGGTCCAGTACTGTGATTCAGAACTGGTAACCCACTCGGACCTTGAAAACAAACTGGAACAACATCTGGGTTCGATAAGACTGGAAAGCGTTGGACGGTGGGGCGGGGCTAGACGGAGGTCAGAAGTGGGAGGCGCCAACACCAAGAGAAACGTCGGAGGTGGGAGAAGCTGTCGACGTCGAGAACTGAGAAGAAGAGAAAGGGTTTGTCGAAGTGAGAAGGAGAGAAAGGGAAGTTGAAGAGAGAATGAGCAGTACAAGAGGGCATAATCGGGGCAAGTTCTTGAAAAAAAATCCCTAGCTACTAGGGAAATTAAAGTGGAGGGAGAAAAAAAAAGGAAGGCGGGGATTTTAAGATTTTGGGATTTCATTTTCCCCAGATGGAACGCGCGCGTTCTATTAAAATTTATAAAGCGACGGTCGTAGACGACACGCAGGTGCCCTCCGTGTTTTTATTTATTTTTTGTTTAAACACTAATTTTAGGGCACGCAAAAATGCGCGTCTGAAATCCTTTAAATTTTGGAAGAGATGACATTATTTTTTAGACACTCACCTTTGCGTATCATAAATCACTGCGTGTCATGGTTCGCGCGTCGTAAAAGGCTATTTTTCTAGTAGTGCTACCAAATATTTCCTTCTTGTTGGATATATATATATATATATATATATATATATATATATATATATATATATATATATATGTATATATATATGTATGTATGTATATAGGTAGGTTCAAACGTTTCACACAATTATTGTATGCTTGAATGTACCAATAAGAATTTAGTAAAATTTATATTATTATTTAATACAATAAAGATAGATATTAAATGGTTTCCATAATTATATGTATATTAAATGAAATCCATATTTATAATTCTTTTTTTGGAAAGTAATTAAATTCGTCATTAATGTTAACACTAATGTTCTTTTAGGAAAATTTTGTATCCAAAAGAATAAGAGTGTATTCTTGCAGAACAACAGTGTATTCTACTAGAATACATTCTCGTTCTTTATATTCAATGCAACTTTATTCTATTTTAAGTGAGTGAGTCCTGAAAGAAAACACGAACACATACATAAATGATGGGTTTTAAGCATATCTACATTCCTATGTGATCATGCAATCCTAATTGCTTTGAGTCTAAGTTTTTCACTAATTGAACATGTAAATAGAACACCAAAGCAATAACCCTTGATCTAGCATACAAGATTCGAAATTTATATAAAATTATGGTTAGAAGATTACATCGCTGGTTATAAAGTAATCACAAGACAATCCTTGATGATCATTGACCCTTTAAAGCTTAGTGCCCCAAGTTTTGCACCTCTAATGGAGTCACAAACACCCAATGAAAAAGACGAGAAGAGAGACACTTAGAAATTGGCTAAAGTTTCTTTCTTTCAAGCGTTGGCCGAAATTTCAAGTGCTTAGGGGTCTTTATATAGTTGTTGCTACTAGGGTTTTTAGGCAAACCCTATTTCCTACTTAAGGCTGAAGCAGCCCACGGAATCCTCCTTATGAGGCCTCAGACGAAATCTATAAGGCCTCCCTATAGCATTTCTCCCACACCTAATTAAGGAGTCCAATAACCCAGTTCTTCAACTATCAATGATTTGCAAAACATCCACTCCTATTATTAGTCAGTTCCTTTAATCCAAAATCAATATCAAATTAATTTTTGATTAAACACTAATTAATAATATGATTTCCAAATAATATATTAAAATTTTAACATAATAATAAAATCATTTTGAGTACCAATTTATTATTTCACATAATAAATTCTACTCTCTCTCCACTAGTCATCGTTTCAAGTTGGATAAGTGAAGGAAACCCACAAGGACTATGCTACATATCAAATAAAGTACATATGAATTAAAGTTATGGGCTTAGACACCTAATCTAACAGTATCCCACTTGGATAAGTCTAGTAACTATTATTACAAGTATGACCTCAAAATTTGATTAACAATCATAGCTTTCAAAAGCTGTTGTCGAACACTGATCTAATCAATTATGTGCGCTTTAGATAACTGGTCATATATCCTACCATTATATAACTTATCGTATAGAAATGAGACATGGCTGATAATCATTCTCTCTGTCCAATGTTTGTTTCTCGATTTCTGATTGATGAACACTAACTAATTGAAAAATCAAATCAGTCCAGGCTTGGCCAAGCACTTAGGGTGCCATCACTTAATCATCGACAGACCCACAAATATTGCTTTTATCCCATTTAGGGTAAAATAAACGGATAAACTTTGACTCATACGCTTTCACAATTTGCTCATCAAATCACACACAACAATACGTTTTATAAAATCATTTTAGTGATGTATTTACGTATTATAAATGCATAACTGACTCCCAATTAAGGAGTCCAATAGCCCAGTTCCACAACTATCGATGATTTGCAAAACAACCCTCCTACTATTAATCAGTTCCTTTAATCCCAAAATTAATATCAAATTAATTTTTGAATAAACACTAATTAATAATATGATTTCCAAATGATATATTAAGCTTGTAATATATTAATAAAATCATTTTGAGTATGAATTTATTATCTCACATAGTAAATCCTACTCTATCTCCACTAGTCGTCCTGTCAAGTTGCATGAGTGAAGGAAACCCAAAAGGACCATGCTACATATCAAATCAAGTATATACTAATTAGAGTTATGGGCATAGACACCCAGTTCAACAGTCTCCCACTTGGATAAGTCTAATAACTAGTATTGCATGTATGTCCTCACAATTTGACTAGCAATCGTAGCTCTCAAAAGCCATTGTTGAACTTTGATCTAATGAATAACACATCCTTCAGATAAGTGATCAAATATTGCACCGTTCTACAAGATATCGTATGGACATGAGACATGGATCATTATCATTCTCTCTGTCCAATGTTTGTTTCCCGATTTTTGATTTATGACGACTGACTAATTGAACAAATCAAATTAGTCCACGCTTGGCAAAGCACTTAGGGTGCCATTACTTAATCAACGAGGGGCCCACATATATCAGTTTTATCCTATTTAGGGTAAAAGGAACGAATAAACTTCGACTCATATTCTTGCACAATTTACTCTTCAAATCACACACAACAATATGTTTTATAACATCAAGTTACTGATGCGTTTATGTAGTATCAATGCATAACCGACTCATAATTAAGGATTCCAATAACGCATTTCTGCAACTATCAATGATTTGCAAAACAACCCATCCTATTATTAAGCAGTTTCTTTAATCCCAAAATAATATCAAATTAATTTCTGATTAAACACTAATTAATAATATGATTTCAAAATAATATATTGAACTTGTAATATATTAATATAATCATTCGGAGTACCAATTTATTATTTCACATAATACATTCTAGTCCCTCTCCATTAGTCATCCTATCAAGTTGCATGAGTGAAGGCAACCTAAAAGGACCATGCTACATATCAAATTAAGTACATACAAATTATAGTTATGGGCTTAAGAACCTAATCCAGCAGTCTCCCACTTGGATAAGTGTAATAACTATTATTGCAGGTATGACCTTTAAATTTTACTAGCAATCGTAGCTTTCATAAGCCACGGTCGAATTCTAATCTAATCAATAATGAATTCTTTAGATAAGTGATTTAATATCTCACCATTCTATAAGATATCATATAGACATGAGACATGAATCATAATCATTTCTTTGTCCAATTTTTGTTTCCCAATTTCCGATTTGTGACGAATGACTAATTGAACAAATCAAATCGGTCCATGCTTGGCCAAGCACTTAGGGTGCCATTACCTAATCATTGAGGGGCCCACAAATATCACTTTTATACCCTTTAGGGTAAAAGTAACGGATAAACTTCGACCCATATGCTTGCATAATTTACTCATCAAGTCACACACAACAATACGTTTTATAACATCAAGTTACTAATGCGTTTACGCATTATCAATGCGTAACCGACTCGTAAACAACCACTTATATGTGTCCATTTCAAGAATATAAGATATTATCATCTCAAAATTACTCATGATAAAATCTATGAAGTAATACTTGAGAGTGCATTAATCTAATACTCAAATTCCTATTTCAAGAGTACATATGAATACTGCAACAGACATTTGTTATCTCTAAGCACTTAGGCAATCTGCAGTCGGATTGATGATAGTCTTAATTCACTAGTTACTTTCAAAAGTACGATCGATTGTGGATATTTGAATAACCTAGTTATTCGGGAAGTAAAACATGCGAAGTCAAACACAATAATAATTTAATCCAATATGGTTTCAAAACTTTTGAATATAAATAAAGCACTTATTATTTAATCACCATATTAATTAGACCTTATTCATTATATAATGTTTCGAACAATCAACTTAATACTTGAATTAAAAGAATAGTGATCCCATGCTCCAAGTATGCACACTATGTTTATCTACAGTTCTTTGCTTTGTGAAATAGATTAATTTAACACATTTCCAATGATGCTCATTTCACAATTCCAAATCCTTATCACAAGTGTAAGAATATTAAATTCTTGCCACTACCAAAATCTGTTAGAGTTTGAACATACATGTAATGATCCTTTTGTAATGTCAAGGCACCAAAGTCACAGAGACTTTGCCAATGATATTACAAAGCATTACATTGGAGATTGGTGTCACACCCCCGAACCAGACGGCGGAAATGTCCGGGGGCTGTTGTGACTCAATTGAATACCATCACCATGAATATACATGAAACATAACATCATACATCACCAAGCATTGGAATAATACAACTGGTAGCGTTTACATCCATTACATTGTCTCAAAATATTACATTCCCCAAAATACATTGTTCATTGTTACTTAAACAACCGCAAAACAATCATAGAGTACAATCCTTTCTTCACTTATCCGTTACCTGAGAATACAAGTATTTTGGAAAATGTCAACATATGAAATGTTGGTGAGTTCATAAGTAATGTTTAAAATTCAATGTTTGTATTGTTTTGAAAACCACCAGAAAATCCGATATTTTTTGAAAATAGTATAGCGTAAAAAATATGTGAAGATCCGTGAGTATGCTTGTTTGTTTTCTATATATGTAAGCATATGAGTTGTGAAATTCGGCGTGTAGTTCGTAAGTGTACTAGTTGAAAACCCTAGGAAAACCCGACGTTTTCCTATCACTTTGCTTTACTTAGTTTATGTGTTGTTGTTTCGTTACGTTAGAGGTGTTCGTTGAGCTCCGGAGGCATTGAGTATACAGAGGGTGGTGAATTGTTGTAACATACGTTAATGAAAACGTCCAGTTGACAACCGTACTAGCGATCCCTTAGGCGTCACTCGCACTTATTCGCACAACTCAATTCTCCCGGACTTGTGTAGTCCCACGACCGAAGAGAAAAAGAGGAGGTGCGAAACCCTCGGTATTTCCCTACGTCGTTCAAGACCATTGCAATTGCGAAGGGCCCGAAGACCAACCCACAATCGTGAGTTCCTGACTTTACTAGCAGCACCGAAGGACCCTTGGGGACCAGCAACACGTTTGCCATTGAAAGTCCTTTTACACGCGGTTAAGTCGTATTAGACCCAACTACATGTAAGCAAGTATCCTTTGGGCCTAAAGATCATGTCATCGGGCTAGCTAGGCTCAACAAGCATGATTTGCAACTTTTGGGCCTAAGGAGTGTACGTCGATGTATTGAGTAATTTCCACAAGAGTATAGAGTTCCGAGAGTTCCATATGTGTATTGAGCGTTGTAGTGTTAGTAGTTTTGGATTTGTTATTGATTCGAGACCGAATCACTTCGTTTGATAAGGATTGTTGGTGATATTGTGTATTGTAATTCATCGAGAGTCGTAGTGTCAGTCTTTGTTCACAACGAGTGTATTCAATTATCATTGAAAATTTTCTGTTTACAACCCTTCTTTATTTTGTAAATTTACTTTTTCACCCCTTTAGGTAAATTAATTTCCGGTTTAGTCCTTAAAACATTTTTCTTGACATTTTAACACCAAAAATTATTGAAATTAATATTTTTCAGCATATTTTTTATTGAAAACAGTTTAAGTCCCTGAAATTGCAGTTTTCTCGGTTATAACCCTCCTTTTTTGCAGTTTTTACAATTTTGGCCCCAATTGGAAAATTTTTGCAACTATGGTCCTTTTTAAATTTGGAAAGCATTTTAAACCCTTGAAAAGTACTTGTAACACTAGTAGTCCACTGTTTTACAAAAAAACACAGTTTTGGCCCTCCAAAACAGAAAATTTCGCATAATGGGCCCTATTGGGCCGAAATTGTCATTTTTAGTCCATTCAGCTTGAAATTTATGTTTTTAATCCTCCAAAAGAGTATATTTTCAGAAAATACATTATGGAAACTGTTTTGACTCATCTCACCCATCATATTTCGAAATATTTCATTTTGGGCCCTTCAACTTTGTATTTTTAACATTTTATGTCCAAAAAAATGAGTTTTTAGCCCAAAGTATGTATTGTTAAGCCACTTAGCTATTTATCTTGGTATACTTTGTATGTGGTAGTATATTTTATGCTAGTATCATTTAACATAAAGTATATCTCGGTTTTTAGTGATTCATGACTAGATCTAACATCATAATCATACAAAACACACATATAAGCATAGAATCATACAAAGCAAACACATAATGATAGATCTACACCTTTGCTTGTATTCTCCCCCACAAAAACATATAAAAACTGAAAATAAGGGGGTATGAAGCTCACCTTGGGGTTTGGATTTCGGTTTTGATGAAGATAAGAAGAAGGCGGTGTAAGTTATGGCTCTAGTTAGCTTCTTGAAGTGATCTTCGCATCTTGATGGGTTCTAAGGAGCATAATCACGAATTTAAGGTGATAAGAGGAGATTTTCGAAGAGGTTAAGAAGTTAAATCATAGATCTAGGTGAGAACTTACCAAAGTTTATGATATTTCCTTGAAATCCTCTTGATGCACAAGCAAAGTTTCGAGATTTTTGAATGGAGAGGAAGGATGATTTCTTGAGTAATCTAGAGAGAGTTTGTGAGGTGTGTGTGTGTGTGTGTAACTCATGGCCGAACAAGAAGAGAGAAGGAGAGAGATAGAGTTGCATGGAGAAATGAGATGGCATGGAGGTTTGGAGGGTAATGCATGGATAACCACCATATAATAAAGAGGTGGCATGCATTAGTCAACCCTTCCTCTTTTCTTCTTGGATTTGGGCCTTGGGCCGAGAATTTGATGGAAAAGGAAAGATTTGGGCTATAAATCCCTCAAGCCCATATAGAAGTTAAGTTGGATGAGTTTTGATCTAAAAGAAATATAATATGATCTTCACACTTGGTTGGGCTAGTTTAGGTTAATCATGGTTCAAAACTTTTAATTCATTTCCTTCTAGGCCCAATATGGCCCAAAATGTTGAAATAAATTAATGTGGGTCCAATTAGAGCCCATTTAAGGGTTCTAAGCCCATGATAGTCAAATTGGAAGCTTATTGGTCCATTTGGGTCCAATAAGGAAGTCCTAGTCCAAAATGGACTTAAACGAGGACTTCTAGGGTTTCCAATTGGTTGTTGACTATTTGTAGCACTTGCATGATGTATTTGATTGAAGTTTTTGATGTCATTAAACAAGCATCACACATGCTTTTAAGTTTTTGATTCAACCTTTACTTGAATGTAGTGATTACAAGACACAAAATTTCTAGTTATGACATCATCCCCCCGTTAGAGGGAATTTCGTCCCGAAATTCTGTTTGAAAGCTAGATTTGAGAATGCTAGAATAGGTGAGGGTACTTCTGCTTCATTTGGTCTTCGCGTTCCCACGTGAATTGTGGCCCACGCTTTGCGTTCCACCGCACTTTCACGATCGGGATGCGACTTTTCTTAGTACGCTTCACCTCCCTGTCCATGATTTCGATTGGTTCCTCAACGAACAGGAGATTCTCATTGATTACGATTTCGTCAAGAGGAATAACAAGGGTTTCATCTGATAGGCACTTCTTCAGATTAGAGACATGAAACACGGGGTGTACACCGTTTAGCTCTGCGGGTAGTTCCAGTCTGTATGCTACCGGACCTATTCGGGCGACGATTTCGAAAGGTCCAATGTATCGTGGGTTCAGTTTTCCATGTTTTCCAAAATGGATAACTCCTTTCCAGGGCGAGACTTTTAACAGTACTCGATCATCGACCTGAAATTCTAAGGGCTTTCGCCGTTTATCAGCGTAGCTCTTTTGTCGGTCACGCGATGCTTGCAATCGAGCTCTGATTTGAACGATCTTTTCCGTGGTTTCACGAATGATCTCCGGTCCCGTTAGTGCTTTGTCTGACGTATGTGTTTTTGCTAGCTGGGTGTCACCTACCTCGGCCCAACATAACGGTGATCTACACTTACGCCCGTACAGTGCTTCGAAAGGAGCCACCTTGATGCTCGAATGATAACTATTGTTGTATGAGAACTCGACTAAGGGTAGGTGGGTATCCCAAGACTTTCCAAAGTCTATCACGCATGCGTGGAGCATGTCTTCAAGCGTTTGGATGGTTCGCTCGCTTTGACCATCCGTTTGTGGATGATAAGCAGTGCTTATGTCGAGGTTTGTTCCCATCGCCTTATGGAGTGATTGCCAAAATCGTGACGTGAACCTACTATCCCTATCCGAGATGATAGATGTTGGTATTCCATGGAGTCTCACGATCTATCGAATGTATAAACGCGTCAATCTCTCCATCTTGTAAGATTCTTTAATTGGCAGGAAATGGGCAGATTTTGTCAGTCGGTCGATTATTACCCATACGGTGTCTAATCCATCCGACGTTTTGGGTAGCTTGGTCACGAAATCCATAGAAATCCCCTCCCATTTCCACTCAGGGATTGCCGGTTGCTGTAACAATCCTGAGGGTTTCTGGTATTCCACCTTTACATTGGTGCACGTAAGGCACTTACTAACGTAGGTCGCGATTTCCGCCTTCATGTTAGGCCACCAATAGTGTTGTTTAATATCCAAATACATCTTATCGGAACCGGGATGAATGGAGTATCGCATCTTGTGGGCTTCCTTCATAACAACATCTCTAAACCCTCCAAGTTTAGGGACCCAAATACGGTTCGTGAAATAGTATACTCCATTCTCCTTTGCCTCCAGGTTCTTTTCCATTCCGCGCAATGCTTCGCTTGCTCTATTTTCTGTCTTCATGGCCTCTAACTGGACTACTGCAATTTGAGTGGCCAGCTGAGATTGGATGGTTATCGAGAGGGTTTTCGTACGACGATTAGAGTACTCCTTCCGACTTAATGCATCAGCTACCACGTTGGCCTTGCCTGGTTGGTACTTAATCTCACACTCATAATCGTTTAGCAATTCAACCCATCTTCGTTGCCTCATGTTCATCTCCCTTTGGTTCAAGATGTGTTGGAGACTCTTGTGATCCGTGAAGACGGTGCACTTCGTACCGTAAAGGTAATGCCTCCAAATCTTTAGGGCAAAGACTACAGCTCCCAACTTTAGGTCATGGGTCGTATAGTTTACTTCATGCGTCTTTAGTTGGCGGGATGCGTAGGCTATCACTCTCCCACGTTGCATGAGAACGCAACCTAAGCCCTGATTTGATGCGTCGCAGTAGACTACAAAATCTTTCGTTCCTTCAGGCAGAGAAAGTACACGTGCGCTACAGAGAGCTTGTTTCAAGGTCCGAAAGGCAATCTCTTGTTTGTCTGTCCATTTGAATGGTATGCCCTTTTGCGTAAGCGAGGTAAGTGGCTTGGCGATCTTAGAGAAGTTTTGAATGAATCTCCTATAGTAGCCTGCTAGACCCAAGAATTGACGAATTTCTGTGGGCGTTGTCGGGATTGCCCATCCTTCTACAGCTTTGACCTTAGAGGGATCCACATGGATTCCATCTTGGCTGACTACATGACCTAGGAAGTTCACACTCCGCAGCCAGAACTCACACTTGGAGAGTTTGGCATAAAGCTTTTCTGATCGCAGAGTTTCTAGGACTTGTCGAAGATGTTGGCCATGCTCTTCCTTGCTTTGAGAATAGACGAGGATGTCATCGATAAAAACAATGACAAAGTTGTCGAGGAACGGTCAGCAGATTCGATTCATTAGGTCCATAAATGCGGCAGGGGCATTCGTTAGACCGAAGGGCATTACGACAAATTCATAATGTCCGTAGCGAGTTCGGAAAGCGGTTTTTAGAATATCCTCTTCCCGGACTTTGAGTTGGTGGTATCCGGACCGTAGATCTATTTTAGAAAAATAACTAGCTCCTTGGAGTTGGTCGAATAGGTCATCGATTCGTGGGAGTGGGTAGCGGTTCTTGATTGTGAGTTTATTTAACTCTCTGTAATCGATGCACATTCTAAAGGATCCGTCCTTCTTTTTGACAAAGAGCACCGGAGCTCCCCATAGCGAGTAACTAGGTCGAATAAATCCCTTGTTCAAAAGTTCGCTGAGTTGGCTGGATAATTCCTGCATCTCGGCAAGAGCTAGCCGGTAGGGTGATTTAGCGAGAGGAGTTGCTCCTGGAATGAGGTCGATTCGAAACTCAATCTGTCTCTCTGGGGGTACTCCCGGAAGATCTTCAGGAAACACGTCCGGAAATTCACACGCTACGGGAATGTCTCGAACGTTAATCTCCTCCTTGGTTTTATCCACCACGTGAGCCAGGAACGCCAGATTGTTCCATCGTAGATATTTTTGTGCCTTGATGCACGAAACGAGGCGAAGGTTCATGCTAGATTTGTCCCCGTAAATTACTAGGGTTTCGTGATTTGGGAGACGAAGATGAACGACCTTCTCGTGGCACATAATTTCAGCATGGTGGGGGCTTAACCAATCCATGCCGATGATCACATCGAAACTCCTAATTGATACTAGCATTAGATCTATTCGAAAGATGTGTTGATTAAGGGTTAGGGTACATCCGGTGTAGATTTCCCCAGTGGATTTGGTTTTCCCATTGGCCATTTCCACCGTATAGGTTTCATTTAGCTTTTGGGGCAGTTGTTTTAATAAATGCTTAAACTTATTGCTTACGAAATTCGCTCCACTCCGGTGTCAAATAAGATGCATGCATAAGTGTGGTTTAAGGGAAATGTACCGGTAACAACAGAGGGGTCCTGAATAGCCTCACCCTGACCCATGGTCAACATCCTTCCTGTTCCTCCGTTTCTTAAATTGTTGTTGTTAGGACAGTCTCGGCAGATGTGTCCAGTCCTCCCACACCCGAAACAGGTGTGGCTAGGCCCTGCGTTATTGCCGCCGGCATTGATGTTGTTGTTGCTGCGATGGTTGTGGTTGTTGGTTCCCTGATTTTGGTTCTGGGGAGGATAAGTCCTGCAGTACCTTGCAGTGTGTCCCCTTCAGTTGCAACTGGTGCACTGAAAATCCTTACATTCTCCATTGTGATGGAAACCGCACTTGTTGCATTTGGGAAGATTACCGAAATAAGGTCTGGAAGCATTTGAAGTGGCTGAGGTTGGAGCATGTGGTGCGGCTGGAATCGGTGCGGTAACAGCATTAACCGCCACTGTCTGCTGCTTCTTGGAGGTGTCGGGCCCTGGCGTCTCTTCCTCTTATTGTTCTTTCCCTTCTTGCCATCACCTTCCATCGTCTTCTCAGTCTCCACTGGCTTCTCTCCCTTTTTGTTGTTATGGTCATACAGCTTCTTTGCCAATCTTTTCGCACTGTCAAATGTCTCGGGGTTTGCAGCTATCACATTCCCTTGAATTGGTGATGTTAGTCCCCAGATGAATCGCTCAATCTTCTTTCCTTCCGAGGTGATCATACCTGGGCATAGCAGAGATAGTTCACTAAATCTCGATATGTAGGCATCGATATTCGCATTCTGCACAGTGAGGTTCCATAGCTCTTGCTCCATCTTCTGTATTTCGCCTCGTGGGCAGTACTCAGCCATTAACATTTCTTTCATCTCTGCCCACGGCATAGAGTTGGCTACAGGGAGCGTCATGGATTCCACATGTCCGTTCCACCAGGTGAGCGCTTGATCGACAAGAGTGCAGGCCGCGAACTTTACTTTCATTTGCTCAGGACAATCGCATATCTCGAATACCGATTCCACCTTCTCGATCCATCACTTCAGAGTTCGTGGTTTGGCGTTTGTGAAGTCCTTGTAGGTACATGTCTTGGTGGGTCCTTGATTCATTCCGTTGTTCGAACTTCCGGCTCCTTGTCCATTGACTCCTCCATTGTTCCCTTGATGAATTTGCGTAATCGCTGCAGTGACTGCCGCAGATACAGCTGCCTGGAACGCGGCTGAGTCAACTTCAGGTGAGGTTGGTCCTGGGTTTCCGCGAGTAGGTCGGAGAGGCATCTTTCTGTCACAAAACAGAAAGATGTCGAGGGTATGTGGTTTCTGTGAGGTCGTGATCCTACTGACTAGGTGCATGGTGCGAACTTAAACACTACTACTATTGACCATCCAATCATAATTTCTCAACACATAGAAATTTGTAATATCGTAACAAAACACGTAAAATTTTATTAATATTATCCGCATATGATACTTGAAAATTTTGCTCGTAAGAGCATACATGAGTGACACTGATTCGACAGCATAACGACTCTATGAGTAGTGTAGTCACTTAAACATAGAGTCGGAGTACATAGCATAGTTCCTAACGACCTACTAAGATAAGTCTATCCCTAACCGCGATGAGCTGCATCCTACTATAACGGTGAAATCATATGCCAAAGTGCTGCGCCAACAGCTGAGCCATCTCAGTCATGTCTACAATGACCTCATCCCTCTCATGCTCTGCTTGCACGACACGTGCTTCCATGGCGAACAGTTGTTGCTGCAAGTCGGCAATCTCGGCTTCTGGGGAGCGATTCTCCCTCGCGGGATTCACTGGTGGGACGAGGTGATCCTGTTGCACTTCGGTAACAGGGGATGCGACGTGATCCACGTCCGGGGCCTGATCCTCCTCCATGTCATCGTCGGTCTCCTCGAACTCGTAGTCGGTGTCCATGTACTCGTCAGGTTCAACACCGTGGACTCCCTCTTGATTCCCTTCTGGTTTGTCTTCGAGTATCCCGTGTGCCCCTAGGGCTTGGTGAAACTGAATGTCCTGATGCTCTCCCTCCATGAAGACTGGGAGAAAGTATATGAATAAGCTATCATTTTCCTACGACTCTACTGCTATTGCACAAGCTAACCAGGCAACTCTTTTTAGTGGTAGGGGTATAGTTTTAGGTTCCCTAGCTATTCCAATCGCATCAGGACGTGTGTTAGTTATACTTTGGAGAGATTGTAGTTGATCATGCTACATCCATTCCTGGGTACCACTAAGAACAGTCCTGAATTTAACCGAGATACTAGTATTATTTTTGTTAGGTTCGGCGTTATGTTCCTATTCCTAATGCAAGCAAGGGTGTTTTATTTACTTGTTTTGTTCAGAGTTATGTTAGTCCCTCTTTTTGGTTTATAGTTCCATATCAATGTGTGGCTAGATATGCTAGTTCACTACAAACAAAGCTCTAATACCAACCTGTCACACCCCCGAACCAGACGGCGGAAACGTCCGGGGGCTGTTGTGACTCAATTGAATACCATCACCATGAATATACATGAAACATAACATCATACATCACCAAGCATTGGAATAATACAACTGGTAGCATTTACATCCATTACATTGTCTCAAAATATTACATTCCCCAAAATACATTGTTCATTGTTACTTAAACAACCGCAAAACAATCATAGAGTACAATCCTTTCTTCACTTATCCGTTACTTGAGAATACAAGTATTTTGGAAAACGTCAACATATGAAATGTTGGTGAGTTCATAAGTAATGTTTAAAATCCAATGTTTGTATTGTTTTGAAAACCACCAGAAAATCCGATATTTTCTGAAAATAGTATAGCGTAAAAAATATGTGAAGATCCGTGAGTATGCTTGTTTGTTTTCTATAGATGTAAGCGTACGAGTTGTGAAATTCGGCGTGTAGTTCGTAAGTGTACTAGTTGAAAACCCTAGGAAAACCCGACGTTTTCCTATCACTTTGCTTTACTTAGTTTATGTGTTGTTGTTTCGTTACGTTAGAGGTGTTCGTTGAGCTTCGGAGGCATTGAGTATACAGAGGGTGGTGAATTGTTGTAACATACGTTAATGAAAACATCTTGTTGACAACCGTACTAGCGATCCCTTAGGCGTCACTCGCACTTATTCACACAACTCAATCCTCCCGGACTTGTGTAGTCCCACAACCAAGGAGAAAAAGAGGAGGTGCGAAACCCTTGGTATTTCCCTACGTCGTTCAAGACCATTGCAATTGCAAAGGGCCCGAAGCCCAACCCGCAATCGTGAGTTCCCGGCTTTACTAGCAGCACCGAAGGACCCTTGGGGACCAGCAGCACGTTTGCCATTGAAAGTCCTTTTACACGCGGTTAAGTCGTATTAGACCCAACTACATGTAAGCAAGTATCCTTTGGGCCTAAAGATCATGTCATCGGGCTAGCTAGGCTCAACAAGCATGATTTGCAACTTTTGGGCCTAAGGAGTGTACGTCGACGTATTGAGTAATTTCCACGAGAGTATAAAGTTCCGAGAGTTCCATATGTGTATTGAGCGTTGTAGTGTTAGTAGTTTTGGATTTGTTATTGATTCGAGACCGAATCAATTCGTTTGATAACGATTGTTGGTGATATTGTGTATTGTAATTCATCGAGAGTCGTAGTGTCAGTCTTTGTTCACAACGAGTGTATTGAATTATCATTGAAAATTTTCTGTTTACAACCTCTCTTTATTTTGTAAATTTACTTTTTCACCCCTTTAGGTAAATTAATTTCCGGTTTAGTCCTTAAACCATTTTTCTTGACATTTTAACACCAAAAATTATTGAAATTAATATTTTTCAGCATATTTTTCATTGGAAACGGTTTAAGTCCCTGAAATTGCAGTTTTCTCGGTTATAACCCTCCTTTTTCTCAGTTTTTACAATTTTGGCCCCAATTGGAAAATTTTTGCAACTTTGGTCCCTTTTAAATTTGAAAAGCATTTTAAACCCTTGAAAAGTACTTGTAACACTAGTAGTCCACTGTTTTACAGAAAAACACAGTTTTGGCCCTCCAAAACAGAAAATTTCGCATAATGGGCCCTATTGGGCCGAAATTGTCATTTTTAGCCCATTAAGCTTGAAATTTATGTTTTTAATCCTCCAAAAGAGTATATTTTTAGAAAATACATTATGGAAACTGTTTTGACTCATCTCACCCATCATATTTCGAAATATTTCATTTTGGGCCCTTCAACTTTGTATTTTTAACATTTTATGTCCAAAAAAATGAGTTTTTAGCCCAAAGTATGTATTGTTAAGCCACTTAGCTATTTATCTTGGTATACTTTGTATGTGGTAGTATATTTTATGCTAGTATCATTTAACATAAAGTATATCACGTTTTTAGTGATTCATGACTAGATCTAACATCATAATCATACAAAACACACATATAAGCATAGAAATCATACGAAGCATACAAAGCATACAAAAAAATCATACAAGGCATACAAAGCATACACATAATGATAGATCTACACCTTTTCTTGTATTCTCCCCCACAAAAACTTATAAAAACCAAAAATAAGGGGGTATGAAGCTCACCTTGGGGTTTGGATTTCGGTTTTGATGAAGATAAGAAGAAGGCGGTGTAAGTTATGGCTCTAGTTAGCTTCTTGAAGTGATCTTCGCATCTTGATGGGTTCTAAGGAGCATAATCACGAATTTAAGGTGATAAGAGGAGATTTTCGAAGAGGTTAAGAAGTTAAATCATAGATCTAGGTGAGAACTTACCAAAGTTTATGATATTTCCTTGAAATCCTCTTGATACACAAGCAAAGTTTCAAGATTTTTGAATGGAGAGGAAGGATGATTTCTTGAGTAATCTAGAGAGAGTTTGTGAGGTGTGTGTGTGTGTGTTACTCACGGCCGAACAAGAAGAGAGAAGGAGAGAGATAGAGTTGCATGGAGAAATGAGATGGCATGGAGGTTTGGAGGGTAATGCATGGATAACCACCATATAATAAAGAGGTGGCATGCATTAGTCAACCCTTCCTCTTTTCTTCTTGGATTTGGGCCTTGGGCCGAGAATTTGGATGGAAAAGGAAAGATTTGGGCTATAAAGCCCTCAATCCCATATAGAAGTTAAGTTGGATGAGTTTTGATCTAAAAGAAATATAATATGATCTTCACACTTGGTTGGGCTAGTTTAGGTTAATCATGGTTCAAAACTTTTAATTCATTTCCTTCTAGGCCTAATATGGCCCAAAATGTTGAAATAAATTAATGTGGGTCCAATTAGAGCCCATTTAAGGGTTCTAAGCCCATGATAGTCAAATTGGAAGCTTATTGGTCCATTTGGGTCCAATAAGGAAGTCCTAGTCCAAGATGGACTTAAACGAGGACTTCTAGGGTTTCCAATTGGTTGTTGACTATTTGTAGCACTTGCATGATGTATTTGATTGAAGTTTTTGATGTCATTAAACACGCATCACACATGCTTTTAAGTTTTTGATTCAACCTTTACTTGAATGTAGTGATTACAAGACACAAAATTTCTAGTTGTGACAATTGGTTAGAAAAATATTTCCTTGGAAATGAAATCTCGCATTCAAAGAGCAATCCTTGAATATCCTTATTTCATTAAAGTTTCTAACTCGCACATATATCTCAATATACAACTCCCATAATGAAAACATTTCCATATTTCCATATAACTATCAATTCTGAACAAGAGTTACCTATATTTGGAACATGTTAATATAGTCCTTCCAGAATTATACTATACTTCCAATTTTCCACATTCAACCAATCTTCGGTAATCTTCAAATTGTCCTTGACAATTGTTTAAGAATTTTTGCCATATCCGGTTCTAGTCCTTTTTCCCTCTTAATGCCATACACATTTGGAAAATCAGAATGAGTAAATATTATGGCATACACAATCGATCCTATACCCGAAACATATGGGATCCGATACATAATGTCTTACATAGACACCTGATAGTATCTTGCAAAAATATTTCCATATATAGAATTTACAATGTTGAGTCACTTCAACACGGTATTTATATATGTCCATAACTAAAATTAATTACAATTTCAATCTAAACTTTTTGATTTGAAATGAAGTATAAGTATCCTCTCCTTAAATATTTCTATAGCGAAACAATTTCCAAACTTTGCAACTTTACAAATTCTGAACTTTGTTTCCTAAAAATAGTATTGCGAACTCGCAACTCTTAACATAATAGTCATGCTGCTACTAGCAGAACAAATATGTTCTTAGCAGCATAACAATTATGCACCCACTAGTTGTGACACGTACTCAAAAATCAGTTGGACTTCTAGAAATCAATGCCTATTGACTTTCTTACAAACATTCAGATTTCTGATATGTGATACTTTGATAAGTCTTTACCTAGACTTCTCAAGCTCATACACCCTTCATTAGAAAGCTTATATAAGTATCTAAACCCTTTCAGAACTTATAGCAATATGTCCTGAATGTTCAAACTATTTACCATTTCTCACAATTCTAACTATGAAAAGGGATGCCATAATCATACTTGAATTTGAGAACACAATTATTACAACTGCTAACTCTAATGATATTATTAAATCCCTTAAAATCTACAAGTTAAATCATTTCGTCACAATCATTTTCAAGTTAAATCGTTTCGTCACAATCATTTCCAACCACTATCATAAGACAAGGTTTATGACAAATTCAAAGTCATATGGAGTGAACTTGCTTAATATTAGTTTCTTTCCATTTAATAACACAAGGGCCTACCGGTGCTTCCAATTGATTGAGCAGCTCACCCATACAAATCAATGTACTCTCACTGATCACAGTACTTTGCCTTATGCAATCAAATTAGAACTCACAGAACTCACATGCATAGTCAACTTAACTATAATGGGCACAGAAACACGATTATGTCAACAAGATAGGTTATCAACCTCAAGTCGTGTCCTAGTGATTACTTAATGGTTTATTCTTGAAACTTTACAAAATCAACAAAATTCCCATTGACTTCTTGACATATAAAATTCTCTGTCAAAGAACATTTCTCAATAAACAAATATTTATGAGTTAGTGTGGGTTCTTATCAATAAAAATCTTCATATAATTAGTCTTAGTTGGTCTTATTTTAAACCAAAATATCACGACTACCAATTTGAAATGTGTAAGAGTAAGAAAACATTTATACTCCATATTTCATGAGGTGTTATAACCTACTTAGAACATATTACTCAAGGTACATCTTCGAGTAACTAGACTATAACTCTAAAAGTTGATATTAGAACGAAGTACGACTCATCTTCTTGATTTAACCATTTATAAAATATTAGATTTCTCTTCTTAGTCATATAAATCCACTAAGGTGTCCTTAGAGGATTACTTGTCACATGGTTCCATAATCATTAGGATGATCATATAACATAATACTAAAGTACCTTCCTTTCCTTTCTGATTGGAAAAACATTTATCTTTCTGCCCAATGGGTTTTTCTTATTCGTTCTGCTATACTCTGAAACTTTTCAAGGTATAAAAATTATAATTAATCTTATAAGCATTAACATATTACCGAACCAACAGTAAGTCATGACGAATTTGCCTATTGTCCTTTGTGGTGGATTTGACCTGTCCACATCAATGTGCACTAGATTTTTCAGTCTTTCACTTGACTCACATATACATTTGAACAAGGAATTGGTCTTAATTTCATAAAGATCAAGATTCTTATAAATCACACAATTCAAATCGCATGATTCTAAGTTTTTATCCAATTGAAACTTGGGTGATTAGAATCCTTCCTCACTTGGTAAATTATGACACTACCACAAACAATATAACTAAGAATCAAATCCATTTTCCTACATTACTAACAATAGAAGTATAAACATTAATTTTTAAAAATGCCATTGCAAGGAATCATAAAGTAAACAAAACAAACAATTCACTTTATTGGTAACGCGTGGAAGAATTGTCCTTACAATGCAAATAAATATGAAAACTATGTTTCTAAATATTCCTAAGCAATGGATCAGAACTCCTAAGCATCAACTCAGAAATCTGATCATCAAACCATGCAACCGAAATCCATTTCTTAACGATCAGACTTACTTTGCTCTTCTTTTAAGCTTCATTCTTCTCTTTGATCCTAGAAAACATGAAAATGTGATTAACACATAATGTAATAAGAATCTATAAATAGGAACGTAATACAGTTAGATAGTGGACATGCTTGAAGTAGAGTCATACAATTTGACTTTACCATCTCTTAGATCTCTAAGGTTGTGTGGGCAGCTTCGCTTCCAATGTCCCTTCAATTTGCAGTAGAAACATATGGATTCTTTAGCATCGACACATGAAACTTTTTCAGAACAGGCCTTTCTCTTAGGGTCCAACTTTTTGACCTTGATTGATTTCTCTCCGTTAGGAGGAGAAACCATTTTTGGAATATCACGGTTTCCATCACCAACTTCTATGGAACTTTAGGAAATAGATCCTCCAAACAAATTTTCTTGACTAGTGTAAAAAGTATTACTACTTCAACAATAATTAGCAAATATATAAGATCAATAAGGGTCACGTAGAGATCTGCCATATAGTAGTTTTTATGGAATTGACTATATGACTCGGGTAGCAATTAAAGAACCAAGTCAACAGCTAGCTCCTTCGGGAAGATAATACCCAACATTCCCAACCTGTCAATGTACGACTTCATCTTGAGGACGTGTGAACATAAAAAAATTTTGTGAATTGGTGCTTGCATGCCAAAACGGCTTGAGTAACCTTGAACTTTTCAAGTTCATTAAAATGTGGGTCAGGGAGAATCACTGGAGGAGGTGGAGGAAGAGAAGTATGATTTCCAATTCCACCAATGCACGAAAAAGGGAAGGATCTTTCACCTCCATCGACACGTGGAAGATCATCTTCAGAGGGAAATATTTTTCCAAAAGAATAAGGAAGACCATAGTTGTCTGAAATCAACATCTATAAAAGGGAGAAATTCAAGTAGGTTGATTTAATCATTAATATAACACCCAATTGAAATGTAAAGGTTTGGACCCAACACAATAATCTACAATTCAGAAGATAGGTAAATGACGGTTCACCAAATTCACCACGAAAAATAAATTTTAACTTATTAGGTTTTAAATGAAATTCCTGGACCTTTTGAGATTCATTGAACTTTTCAATGACATGTTTAATCTCGATTATACCCTTAAGGTTTGTGACTGGGATACTGACCATCACAAACAAGGTGTGAATGACCATGTGAATTAGCTTCGTACAATTGATGTCATTTATTATCTAATCAATTCGTTGGCTAACCACAAACGCTCTATTGATCAACGATAATTTACGAGCTACCCATTTCTATCATTCATTAGTCCTATATTAGAGGGCCAGTTAACCACACATGCTCCACTAATAACCAATAAGGTGCAATGTGTAATTTGATGGGTTAACATCAAATTCACATTTTTTCTAAAGTAACTAACATTAGGAATTTAATGAGGATTTAGAGTCCTATCCTACATGTTCGACTAACGACCCTCCACTAGTCAAGAGTGCGGTGAGTAACAGTGGATACCTAAGGACGGTCATTTTACAAGTTGCTTCCTTAAAGACCCCTTATAGACCAACTTCGTGAATGAGGCCTACTAACATTAAGACTGACTTTTCTTATACATATATAATATATTAGAATTTTAATTTTATATATTATAAGGGTGTATTTTTTAATTAAACTTTTAATTTAGTTAAACTTAAACCATATATGGATTTATCAATTCTCTTTTAATTAAACACTCAATTAATTTAATAAAATCTATGAGGGTATATTTTTTTAGACTATTAAAAAATACCAAGGTTCTGAAATTTAGGATTTCAAAATTACAACTCTTTAATAAAAATTTAAATTATAAAACCAAAGGGTGTATTTTAAAACTTTACAAAATACTAGGTCAAATTTGAATTAGGAATTTAATCTTATCATAATCCACAAATTAAGCCAAATCTATCAATTTTGATGAGGATATCATGTCATATTTCAGAAAATCCAATTTTTAGGCTTAAAAAACGAATTATGACAATTATTCGAATCAAAATCTGACTTGAAATCGAAAAATTTGGAAACTGACAAGTCATATCGTCGAGTTCACCCAACTCGTTGAGTTCATATTTGAACTCTTCAGCTCATGCTCCGGACAGTAAAAAAATGATTTTCTTGTTCTTTGGACAATTCATTATTTCATCGATTCAATTGAAAAACATCATAGGCTCTGATACCACTGATGGGTTTTGAGCATATCTACATTCCTATGTGATCGAACAACCTTTATTGCTTTGGATCTAAGTGTTTCACTAATTGAACATGCAAGTAGAATACCAAAACAATAACCCTAGATCTAGCATAAAAGATTCGAAATTCATATGAAATTAGGGTTAGAAGATTACCTCGCATGTTATATAGTAATAACAAGACAATCCTTGAATATCCTAGACTCTTTAAAGCTTAGTTCCCCAAGTTTTGCACCATTAATGTTGTCACAAATACCGATGCAAAATGTGAGAGGAGAGACACTTAGAAAACAGCTAGGGTTTCTCACTTTCAAGCATTAGCCGAAATTTCTAGTGCTTAAGGGTCTTTATATAGCTGTAGGCTGCTAGGGTTTCTAGGGAACCCCTAATTCATGCTTAAGGCTTATGCAACCCATGTACTCCACCTTGTGAGGCCTTGGAAGAAATTGATTGAGCGTCCCTATATGATTTTTCCCACTCCTAATTAAGGAGTCCAACATCCCAGTTCTACAACTATCAATGATTTGTAAAACAACACCTCCTACTATTAATCAGTTTCTTTAATCCAAAAATTAATATCAAATTAATTTCTGATTAAACAATAATTAATAATATGAATTCAAAATAATATATTTAACTTGTAATCTAACATCCTAAAATTTATAGCCAAAAATTTTATTTTTAAATAAGTAATTATGAAAACCAATAGTCTAAAACATCAATAGTGTCAACCCATTTCATAATAAACAACCATTATTTCAAATAACCAAAACATGTCATAGAAAAGTAATACAGAGTACAACTCCTAAAGAGATCATAATGCATATATCACAGTGTCATGCACTATGATCATGTTGGCTCCTTTTCTGTCAAAGAATAAGTACCTAAAACCAAAACTGTAAACCATACGCACGAGGATTAGTGAGTTCCCTCATCATACCACATACCATACAATACACATACTACCTAGCATATCCGGGTGCTGGTCTATCCCCTTCAGTCTCTTTCCACCGGTAACCGCATAGCATGACATGGTGTTGGCCTACCCCTTCGGTCGCATTAACCAGTAACCACCTAGCATATCAGGGTATTGTTCTACCCCTTCAGTCTCTTCCAACCGGAAACCAGGGGGTATTTCACCCCTACCACTACCACATAATACCCTTGCATATACACATAAAATCTCATACTGCCTAGCATATATGGGTGCTAACCTACGTCTTCGGTCCTTTCAATCGGTAACAGGGTCTATCCCACCCCTCCTACCACTCTCACATAATCTCATAGCATACTAGCACATAAAGCATAACAAATAGTGGCATACCAGCCAATTATCACAAAGAAAACTATCTCTACTATAATCACGTATTAGTGGGTGAACATTGGTGCCATCGACCCTCGCCTCGTATTGTTGAAGTTTGCTGTAAGAATTCCTTTGATGCTTCCAAAGCAACTCCACAAGCTATCAATACCAAAATATCACCTAATTAGCAAATGGGTTCTAACCCGTGATCCATAATCCATAACTGAGTTGAAATGTCTGTTTCACTCCTCCCTCCCCCACCACGACACATCAAGGCCCAAACTATAAATTCCACGAAAGCCCATCAGTGGCCCAATTTTCCAAATAGCAACCAAACCCTTACAAAGGACTACCCTCTAGAATCTATTATGTAATTTATAACAACCAAATGTCAACGTTGGTTAAAGTCAAGTCAAAGTCAAAGTCAACATCGAACTTGAAAGTCAAAGTTAACGCTCTGAGTTAACTCAACTCATTGAGTTGTCCTTTATCTCGATGAGTCCCTATAAACCACAGAATCGTGATACCACAAATCAATTCATCGAGTTCTCCTTTAACTCATTGAGTTCTTTCATTTTTAATAGAATCAGGACACACTCACATCAACTCACTGATTTCATTCATGATCTCGTCAACTTCTTTAATATGTTAACCATTCTTAAAGCGTTAAGCCATTTCTCTTGAGTCCAATAACCCCAAACATCAGGTCCTTTCTATTATGATTCCTAGAACGATAAAGTTTCCGTCTTTACTCTGAAGAACCATCTACTAAGATTAAAACTCACACCCTAGTATCTTTAAAGGGGGTCTTGATATATTAAGCCCCTAAACTCCTACTACAACCCACCAATATACATATATGATGTCCCAAATAACTTAAAGTTTCCAAATTTACATTAATTCATGCTAGAAACACCCTCAAATGTCCATTTTTTGCTTCACAATGGACATATTGCATAAATGGGACATGGAGGCCATTAAAGTTTTCAACTTTAAGCCTCAATAGGTCATATAGGGGTCAGATCTATCCCATTAACCTCTAGAACCTCTTCTCTTTTAACCATTTGATCAAACCACCAAAACTCAAGCTAAACTTCAAGAACAGAGATCTAGTACATTATATGTCAAGGTGACGAATTTATACCTCAAAGATGCAACTCTTGATGAAGGGTTTCTGGATCTAGAGTCACTCCTCTAAGCAATGTGCTTCCCTCTTCTAGTATCTTGCAAAAATCACCAATAAGTACTCTTTATGAACTTATAAAACTAAAAAATGTCCTTAGGGACTCGAGGTTAGGGTATTGAACAATGGAGGCTAAAAATGCAGCCAAAACCTATAGCTTAAGTTGTTTAAATAGGGTGAAAAATCTTGATTTTTGGGTTTCCCAAACCCAGTCCAAGTTTTCGAGTTGGTCCCTTCGAACTCATCGAGTTGGTTTTCCAAAAGCATGTAGCCTTTCTTTCTAACACGTCGAGTTCTTCCCCATGGACTCGATGTGTTGGCTTTATGATTTAATGTTTTTTCTTTCATTAATTCGTATTTTAGATTTCCGGTGTTACAATTCTCCATAACTTAAATTGGAAATCGGCCTCAAAGTCCTTTGTATTTTCCTACCCCGAAACAGCTCATACGTAAAGCCCACAACTGACACTATTTGCTATGAACCAACTAATGTTTCCTTCAAGTACTGACACCCGCCATCCTGAGTGTGCAACCATCACCCCATGCAATCGACGGCTTTCATAAGGCTACCGAGACTTCTGTCATTAAAATAATAGTTAAACCTTTAGCCCTTGCAAGCCTATTCTACTTTCTAAGACCTGTAACCTACCATAACGTTGCTCCCCAACAGTTCGCCCAACTGCTAGAAAAACAACTCTGTGTCAATCTCTCAACTATATGTCAGTTTCTCCACTAATAGAAATACAACTCCATGTTAATCTCTCAACTGATAGAAAAACAACCATGACACTTCCAAATCTGATCATACATTGCCCTATCGCGATCTACTAAAACCATCCATAGAGTAATTCTTCAAGCTTTGTGAAAATGACTCCTCGACCTCTCAAATAATACCAATCCTACTTCACATGGAATCTGGAACATAAGGTCTTAGTGGTCTGACTGCCTGTCAGACCCCTCACACTAAACTGTCACCAATCATACTGCTGCTGAAAAGGGAAATAAAGTCATTGTACATAAACGATTATAGAACACTAATACTTGATAGAAGGCTCAGATAATCCTACGAGTAGCAGATTCATTCGTACTATGGTTAGACTCAGACAAGAATTGCGCAACAGGGTCATATCAACTACTTTGAGATTATTTAATCCCACTACGAGTCACTTATCACTTCCTAATCAATCAATACTTTGTCCGTACTTGTAAAGCTAAAACACTAATACTGTCCAAAACACTAAACTTTCAGAAACACTAAACTGGTTGAAACGGTATGCTACCTCCTGGCTGCTTTCAAAAATTCACCGAGACGTCCTTGTCTCAATTCGTTTGAAATACATTTGAAATACCAAGTTCTGGCCCGGTTTTAGAGCTAAAATACTCCCACACAACTTTCGAATGAAATCCTCGTCTGTCAATAATTGCCATCAGTTATCTTGGCATAATGGCTCTAATGACCTCCTGACCTAACCGGTCGGGTCTGTACATCGAATCCTGAAGCCAACAAATCCAAGGCTAATAGTGATTTCTACATAACCATGGGTAGCCTTATATAACAAACAACCTTAAATGGTGGATTGCTTCCTTGATCCCATAACTGTAGTGGTGTTCCTACGGTCTTATAAATGGCTCAATCAAGTCTAATTCAATTGGGGAAATCCATAAACCAATCTGTGGATCTACCATGCCCTCACAGTTGTACCTGAGCTGGTGGATATTTATATCGCTTGGTTCGTGGTATGCATTAAAATTATATTCTATTCATTTTTTGTAGAGCAACTCGACGGGTTGCGAGCTCGAAACTCGTCAAGTAGATATTAGAAGAGACGCATGGTTTTTAAGTAACCGTCTCGACGAGTTGAGAGCTTCAACTCAACGAGTAGGCTAGCAAGGGTGAAATCCTAATTCCGGGGTTTTTCACCCTATTTAAGCATCCTAATCCCCACATGTTGGCCTCATTTCCAGCCTCCAAGTCCAATAACCTAGATTTGAAAACTCTAATGCATTGTGTGAGCTTGTGAGTCAGTTTTAAGAGAAATCTAGTATGTATGAAGCTTGTGGAAGAAGGAGAAGCTTAAAGACTCAATAAGGAGATATTAGATCCAAAAGATTTCATTTCATCCTCAACATTTTCTGGTAAGCAAGTCTCAGACTTGCTTAATGATTTCTTGGATCTCTTCTCTATCACTTTTATTGGTTTTTTGAACCAACTACGTTGATCCTTGGGAAATAGATGTCCCAAGTGAGTATACTTCCAGACCTGGAACTATGGAGGGCTTTCATGGCATAAAGGTGGAAACCATATGGCCATTGAAGCCCCATGCAAGCTATTGAATGTCATTTTGGCCTTTTAAGCTCCAAAAGGCTATGCATGGAGAGAAAAATGGAAGATTTACGTACTTATGTAGTGTCTAGGGTACAGATCTCAGTTTATATGCCTTTGTTTACAGTATTTATGGCTTTAGGATGAAGATCTCATTCGTAAAGTGTTAGGGTTTGATCTAAACTCGTTAAGTGAGGGTATTAACGGGTAAACTTGGAAACTGTACCCTTAAAAGGGAATTTTTAGTGTATATGGGAAGTATGAAGCTTAGATTTGAAGAATAGGAGCTTAATCCATTAAGATGGCTTAACAGACTGAAGAAATCGTCGAGTCCACAGAGCAACTAGACGAGTTGAGTCGAAATGGCTTGATCTCGTAGAAGGAAAATCTCGATGAGTTCTGGATAGACTCGATGAGTAGAAATGGAATGTCCTGATTCTAATGACAGGGGAAAACTCGATGAGTTCATGAGGAACTCGATGATTTGGATCGTGATTTCAGGGTTTCTGATTTATGGAACTCAACGAGTTAATGGGTCACCTCGACGAGTTGAGTCAACCCAAAATGTTCACCTTGACAAGAGGTAAAATGGTCAGTTTACCCTAAGAAGGATTATTGGATTTTTACTATGTGTTATTGTGACAATGATAGCCGGGGAGTTGTTGGGGCATCTGTTAGAGATTCATCACTGCGAGAATTCACAGTCAGATTTGCGAGGTGAGTTTTCCTCCTGGTTGAACAGGTCGAAGGCTCCAAGGCTGCTCGTATATGTTTTGATTAGTAGTTGAGTGTGAGTGAGGCCCATATCTCATAGATAGCTGATTGTGGGCGGGGCTCGTGTCCCATATCATTATTTGAGTATAGATATAGGAGTGATTGATAGATTTGATTATACTTATTGTTTATGTGATACTTGTATGTATGTTTAGTAGCTGAGTGTGGGCAGGGCCCGTATCTCATAGTTAGTTGAATGTGGGCGAGGCGTGTATCTCATAGTTAGTTGAGTGTGGGTGAGGCCTGCATCTCATAGTCAATAGAATGTAGGTGGGGCCAGTATCTCCAAGTTAATGGAGTGTAGGTGGGGCCTGTATCAGCTTGAGTGTTGGTGGGGCTCGTATCTTCTAGTAGCATGATTATTTGTATGGTATGTGGTAGTTTTGGGAGACTTACTAAGCTTCATGCTTATAGTTTTCACTTTTGTTTCAGGTATTTTCTCTAGAAAGTGGAAGAGCTCGGGATGACTGTATTGCACACACCACATCATTTTATCATGGTATTATTAATCTGATATTTGGACATGTAATTTTGATATAATGTTTTGACATGATATTTTGAGATACTATCACTAATGTGTTTTATGAGATGATTTGAGTTACTAAGTTTTTATTTATAAATTAAAAATGAATTTTTTCTGACCATATTTTTGGGATGTTTCAGTATTATTGTTCCTTCCGCGATTTGACAACACTCCCATCCTATGTACCAACCTAGTTAATGTTATGGCTACACCTATAGTTTTACGACACTCTAGAACTATTTGCAACCTTTTGAATGCCACAGCTACACCCACAGACTTATAACACTCTAGCACTATCTGCCAACCATGTGAATGTTACGGCTACACCTGCACTCTTACAACACTCTAGGACTATATTTCAATCTTGTGAATGCTATGGCTATATCCGTATACTTACAACACTCTAGCACTGTCTACCAATCTTGTGAATGTTACGAAAACACCCACAATCTTACAACACTCTAGTACTATCTACCAACCTTGTGAATGTTATGGCTACACCTGTAGACTTACAACACTCTAGCACTATTTGCCAACCTATTCCTATTGCCAATCTCATTGTACCCATCCTGGGTAAACACTCCCTCAACCTAACACTCAACTAAACTAGAGTTCTAACTGGACCTCTAAACTAGTACTCGAAACATGCTATTCGATGCCAAGGAAAGGAGTGAACCAAATGCTTGAACATTTTCCAAACTCTTAACTTACACAATCCTCAACCTAGATGGTTATCAACCGCCTTCTTTCCTAACGGGGATGCGAAACTCATTTTGGTTTCACACTTATTTATGCTCTTGAATACCTGGCCGATTCTCCCCCACATAGATTCAACTAAGTCTTCATGGTATGTGGGAACTGAAGGACTCCTAGTCCTTCTTACATTTTAATAATCCACTGTTGACAACTGGTGCTTACCGATGCTTGCGATCCATTACCAGTAAAACCCTAAGATCATCCATCCTTTGAAATCTTCATGAGTACTCCTGAAATCTAGTCCAACCTGATAACTCAATTTGCTTCACATGCTGGCGACTAGAAACCTTTACATTTACCCTGGCTGATGAATCCCCGCTCCTGCTTCCATTATCACAGACTACTGAACTCTAATCGACCCATCCCAAGGACAACGACTTAACTCACCAAACCTCGACGATGATATATAACCACATTCTTGAACCCTTACGGTAGACCTTCCACACAATACCCCAGAGCTAATCCTTACCTTATCCCAAGATAGCAACCGAACACTTGGAAGTTGCGTATACTAGATGAGACCCTTACTAAAGCTCCTGCACCCCTGAGGACAATCCCTACCGACATGATCAACACCACCACACTTGTAGCAACCCATACCCCTAGAATGGCGAACCCCATTGTATCCTTTCCCACTCTGACGCTGGCCCTTCTGGTCCCTTAATTGATGGTCTGAAACCTTAGGTCTCTTCTTCGGACGCTCCAGTATATGCACCTGGTATGACCATCTCTTCCCAAGGTGCTCCAAATCGATCTCAGATCCTCGAACTCTGGAAGTAACATCATTTAGGGACTAACACCCTGACACACTCACCAACTCACTCTCTAAATGCTGAATTGCAACACTGGAACAACCTTTTCCCTAACTTGAGTCGCAAACTCCTAAAAAGTCATAGCCTCTAATTCAGGAAGTGTAATAGATCGCACAATCAATTCCCAATAACTACTTGCCACCTGGTACAACAGATCCATGGCGAACCGAACCTTGGCTCATGTGGGTAAAGGACTAGTGCAGAAGACACCTTCCATCTCCTCAATCCAACGAGAACTCAAATCCCCGGCAGTACTTCCCTCGAATGGCTCACCAACTGATCCGAGACCTAATTCTGAACCAAAACATCCTCGCTAGGTCCTCATCTCCAAACTGAAAACCCACAAAATCACTTGATCAAAACATACTCAACGATTCTCCTCCCCAAAGCTTCATATATTTTCCAAGACTCTCACTGATTCGAGTATGGATCCTACGCTTTCAGTAGTATGGGCCCGCCACTACCTTCCACACATATCCATACTTTCCTTAACATTCCTACCGAATCCTCTAAGTCACTTCCACAAACGGAAGCCCCCAAGTCTCACTAAACCTCACTACTAACCTATTGAAGCATATCCTAGGCTTTCCTAGGTTCTCGAATCCACCTAGTCGTCAGTTGCTGAAAGATTCCTAGTAATGTCAAATAGCTACCTCATGAATATAGTCACATGCAATAGAGGTCAGATAAACCTTCAAGTAAAAGACTCAATCCTAGAATGGTTGGACTAAGACAAGAGCTGCACAATAGGTCCAAGTCCATTACTCTGAGATTATCCAGCATGTGCCACATGTGACTTAGCATATTCACTGAATAGCTAGCTCATATTACTAGGAGTCCTAGAAAGCACAAAGCAAGAAACATTCGAATAATAGAGAAACTAACCAACCTACTGCAATTAGGCATAACCTAAACAGGCTCATACAATTAGGCATAACCTAAACAGGCCATCCTATCAATGACTGGTCAGTACTTGCATGTAAGTCTACGTGCTCATGAGTAGGAATACAAGCCATCCTTCCTAAATCCTTAGCCCTAATCTAGCATGCAGTTCACATATTGACAATTCATATCATAACATAACATAACATTTATGGTTATCTTTGGGAAAAATTACTTGAGCTCAGCCGATTGCATGCATCACAATCCTTGTTCTTTATTAAAAAAAAACCCTAAATGTTAAGTTCTAGAAAATATATTTTTTCATGTAAAAATATCTCAACCCTTCGATTTGAGTTCAGACACACTCGAGAGTGTGCTAGAGTCCGTCAAACCAAGGCTCTGATACAAACTTATAACATCCCAAAAAATAGAGGCAAAATTTTCATTTTTAAATAAGCAATTATAAAAACCAATAGTCTAAAACATCAATAGTGTGAACTCATTTCATAATAAAAAACCAGTACTTCAAATACCCAAAACATGTCATAGAAAAGTATTATCAGAGTACATCTCCTAAAGATCTCATAATCTGAAAATCATAGTGTGATGCACTGGTATTATGTCGGCTCCATTCCTTTCGAAGAATAAGTAATTGAAATCAAATTGTAAACCGTAAGAATGAAGCTTAGTAAGTCCCCGCCCCCCATCATACCGCATACCATAAAATACACATACTGCCTAGAATATATGGGTGCTGGCCTACCCACTTTGGTCTCATTCATTTGGTAACCGCCAAGGATAATAGGGTGCTAGCCTACCCCTTCGGTCTCTTTCAACCGGTAACGACCTAGCATATCAGGGTAGTGGCCTACCCCTTCAGTCTCTTCCAACCAGTGACCGGGGACTATTTCACCCCCATCACAATCACATAATACCCTAGCATATACACATAAATCACTTCCTGCCTAGTATATCAGGGTGCTGGCCTATCCCTTCGATCCTTTCAACCAGTATTGGGGTCTATCCCACCCCTCCTACTATTATCTCATAATATTATAAAATACTGGCACGTAAAGCATAACAGATAGCGACATACCAACTAATTATCACAAAAGAATCATCTCTACTACAATCAGCTACTAGTGGGCCGACATGGGTGCCTTCGACCGACTTCTACTAGAAGGTAACTCACTTGGCACTACTGAATTTCCCTGCAAGAATTCCTTAGCTGTTGCCCTGGCAGCTCCTAATGCTATCAATACCAAAATATCACCCAATTAGAAATTGGGTTCTAACCTATAATCCATATTTCGTACTTGATGTGAAATGACCGTTTTACACCCCCTCCACCTCCCCCTCCACCCCAACCGTACAAGGCCCAAACTATAGTTCAATTACAACCCATCAATGGCCCAATTTTCAAAATTGGGTGCAAAACCTTACATGCGATTACCCTCTAGAACCTATTATGTACTTCATAACCCCCAAACATCAGCCTTGGTCAAAGTTAAGTCAAGGTCAAATTCAACATCCAACTCAAAGTCTAAGTCAACGATCCGAGTTGATTCAAATCATCGAGTTTTCCTCTAACTCGATGAGTTCCGATAAACCACATAATCGTGATATTGCAAATCAACACATCGAGTTCCTTCCTTTTCAATAGAGTTTGGATATACTCACATCAACTCACGGAGTTCCTTCATGAACTTGTCGAGTTCTTCATTCTTAATGCATTAAGCCATTTCTATCTAGTCCAACAGCTCCAAACCTCAGTTCGTTTCCATTACGATGCCTAAAAGGGTATAGTTTCCAACTTTACCCTCAAGAACCATCTACTAATCCTAAAACTGACACACTAGTTTCTTTAAAGGGGGTCTTGACCTGTTAAGCCCCTAAACTCCTTCTATAACCCACTAACATATAGATCTGATGTCCCAAGGTGGACAAATCATGTAAAGTTTCCGACCTTATGTTCATGCATCCTATAAACACCCATGAATGTCAATTTGTGGCTTTACAATGGACATATTGCATTAATAGGACATGGAGGCCATCAAAGTTTGCAACTTTAAGCCTTAATAGGTCATATAGGGGTCATATCTATCCTATTAACCCCTAGAACCTCTTCTATTCGGACCATATGATCAAAGCCCCAAAATCAAGCTAATACTTCAAGAAAAGAGATCTAGTAAGTTATATGTCAAGGTGACGACTTTATACCTCAAAGATGCAACTCTTTATGAAGGGTTTTTGGATATAGAGCCAGTCCTCCATGATATGTGCTTCCCTCTTCAAGTCGTTGAAAGAATCACCAAAAAGTACTCATTATGAGCTCACAACACTCAAAAATGGCCTTAGGGTCTCGAGGATAGGGTATTGGATGATGGAGGCTAGAAATGAGGCCAAAGACTAGAGCTTAAGTTGTTTAAATAGGGTGCAAAGTCCTGATTTTTGGGTTTCTCAAACCCAGTCCAACTCTTCGAGTAGGTCCCTTCCAACTCGTCGATTTGGTTATCCAAAACTACGTGACCTTGTTTTCCAACACACTGAGTTCTTCCCCATGGACTTGACAAGTTGGCTTTCTAATTGAATGTTTTTCTTTCCTTAATCAGCATTCTAGATTTCGTGTGTTACAATTCTCCCCCACTTTAGACTTGACTGAGTCCTCGAAGTCCACTGAATTTTCCTACCCCAAAACAGCTCACACATATAGCCCTCAACTCCCACTATTTTCCATTAACCAAATGATGTTTCTTATAGTACTGACACCCACTATCCTGAGAGTACAACAATCACCCCATACAATCGACGGGCTTTATAAGGCAACCCAAACTTCCATTTTGGAAATAACACCTCAACCTTCAACCCTTACAAGCCTCTTCTACCTTTTGTGACCTAAAACCTACTATAACTGGATTCCTGACAGTTCGCCCATGCTGAAACAACTCTCTATCAATCTCTCACCTAATAGAAAAACAATCGTAACCCTTCCAACTCTGATCATACATCAACCTATGCCAATCTACTAAAACCATCATTAGACTAATTCTTCAAGATTTGTGAAAATGATTGCTCTGCGTCTCAAATAATACCAATCGTACTTCACCTGGAATTCAGAACATAAGGTCTTAGTGGTCTAACTCACTGTCAGACCGCTCACACTGAACTATCACCACTCACACTGCAGCTGAAAAGGGAAATAAATTCATTGTACATAAGCGACTACATTACACTTATACTTGACAGAAGGCTCATATAATCCTTCGAGTAGCAGATTCATTCCTACATCGGTTAGACTCAGACGAGAACTGCACAACAGGGTCACATCAACTACTCTGTGATTATTTAATCCTACTGCGAGTGAGTTATCACTTCCCAGTTAATCATTTACTCTGAACTACCCAAAATATTGAACTGGCTGAAACAGTGTGCTGCATTCTGGATGCTTTCCAAAATTCACCAAGATCTACCTGGTCTCAATTCATTTGCCAGACATCTGAAATACCGAGTTGTAGTATAGTTGCAGAGCCAAAAGACTACCACACAACATACAAATGAAATCCTTGAATGTCCATAGTTTCCATTAGTTATCTTTCCACTATGGCTATAACGACCTCGTAATCGAACCGATCGGGTCCATACTTTGAATCCTGACGTCACCAAATCCCAGGCTAACAGTGATTGCTACATGACCAAGGGTACCCTTATATCACAAACGACCTTAAACGGTCCATCGCTTCCTTGATCCCATAACTACAATGGTGTTCCTGCGGTCTCAACCAGGTCAAATTCATCTGGGGAAATCCATAAACAAATCCGTAGATTTTCCACGCCCTCACTACTCCGCCCGAACTTGTGGGTAATATTGTTCCTTACATGATTTAACAACACTTCCATGCTATCTACCAACCTAGTGAATGTTATGGCTACACCCGCAGTCTTACAACACTCTAGCACTATCTACCAATCCTGTGAATGCCACATCTACACCCGCAGACTTCAAACACTCTAGCACTATATGCGAACCATGTGAATGGTACAGTTACAACCGCAGTCATTCAACACTCGAGCACTATCTGGCAACCTTGTGAATGCAACAGCTACAACTACAGACTTACAACACTCTAGTACTATCTGCCAACCTTATGAATGATACGACTACACCCGTACTCTTACAACACTCTAACACTATCTACAAAACTTGTAAATTCTGTAGCTACACCCACAGACTCACAACACTCTAGGAGTATTTGCCAAACTAGTCCTACCGCCAATCCTACTATACCCATCCTAGGTCAAACACTCCCTCAACCTAACACTCAACTGAACTTGAGTTTTAACTGGACCTCTAACCTGGCCCCAGAAACCTGTTATCTGATTCCAAGGAAATACGTGAACCAAATGTTGGAACGTTTTCCAAACTCTCAACTCACACAATCCTCAACCTAGACGGTCACTCAACCACCTTCTTTCCTAACGGGGATGGAAAACTCATTTTGGTTTCACACTTATTTCTGCCCTTGTATACCTAATCGATTCTCCCACACTTAGATTTGACAATGTCTTAAAGGCACGTGAGAATTGAATAATTCCCAGTCCTTTTTACTTTTTAATAATCCACTATTGACAACTTGTGCTTACTGATGCTAGCGATCCAATACTAGTCAAACCCTAAGATCATCCATCCTTTGAAATCTTGAAGAGTACTCTTGAAATCTGGTCCATTCCGATAACTTAATCCACTTCCCATGCTAACAACTGGAAACCTTAACCTTTACTTAGATGACAAATCCCTGCCCCCATTTCTATTCTCACAACACTTCCGAACACTAACTAAACCATCCTAAGCAAAATGACTGAACTCACTGAACCTCAACAATGATGGATAACCACTATTTTGAACCTTGACCACATACCTACCATATAATATCCCGGAGCTAATCCCGAGCTTATCCTAAGGTAGCAAGCGAACACTTGGAACTTGCTTACACTAGATAAGACCCTTACTAAGCTCCGAACAATTCATGGTATGTAATTGGCATATGAAACTTGATGATGATATAATCCAACCAAAAGCAGAGAGTTAAACTCATAAGATACACTTAGCCGAAGCAGATGCAAGAAAGAAACCACAAAATACAGATGGAACTGAAAAAGCAAAAATACATACCGAAAACGTGCCTTGGTGTAATTCTGATCCCTCCTACATGTCACTATAAAATCTGACTCCTATCTGTTGGGGCCTCTACCCTACCCTCTCGTCCATCAGTACTCCTCAAAATACCCATAGCAAGTGCATTGACCGCTCCTCCCCTCCTCCTCGGACAGTCGGACCTCTTGTGTCCCACTTTCTTACAGAGAAAATATAGACGGCTTGCCCCCTGAGGACAATCCCTGCAGACATGATCAACATTTCCACATTTGTAGCAACCCTTACCCCTGGAATGAAAAACACCATTGTTCTGTTTCCTGCGCATGCTATACTAACTCTGGCCCTGTTGGTCCCTCAATCGATGTTCTGAAACCATAGGTCTCTTCCACGGACCCTCCACAACATGCACCTAGTATGACCTTCTCTTTCCAAGGTGTACCAAATGGATCCTGCATCCTCAGACTCTGAAAGTCATATCACTCACCAACGGATGAACTACAAGTGCTGGAACAACACTTGCTCTAAATTGAGTCTCAAACTTCTCCTAATGCATAGCCTCCAATTCAAAAAGCACAATAGATCACACAATCAATTCTCAACAACTCGTTGTCTCTTGGTACAAGTGATCCAAGGCAAACCGAACCTTGGCTCCAACGGGGACTGGACTAGTGCGGAAGACACCTTCCAGATCCCCAATCCAAGATGAACTCAAAACCGTTGCAATCCTTCCTTTGACTGGCTCATCTCCTAAACCGAGACCTAATCTTGAACTAGAACCGCCTCCTTGAGTGCTTATCCCCAAACTGAAAAACCACAAAACAGCATTATCAAAACATACTCAAGGATCCTCCTCCCCGAAGCATTTAATATTTTCCTAGACTCTCATCGGTTCGAGAATGGATCCTATGCTTTAAGTAGTATGGCTCAATACTACCTTCCACATTTATCCATACTTTCCTCAACAATCATACCGAATCCTCGAAGTCACTTCCTCAAACTCATGCACGCAAGTCTTAGTAAACCTCACTACTAACCCACTGAAGCATATACTTTGCCCTATTGTGCAGCTCTTGTCTGAGTTCAACTGTTCTAGGATTGATTCTTTTACTCGAAAGATTATCTGACCTCTGTTTCATGTGACTATATTCGTGAGGTATCTAGTTGACATTATTCAGCAACTGAGGACTGATTATTCCATTACTATGAGATTATCTAGCATGTGCCACATATAACTTAGCATAGTCACTTAATAACTAGCTCACATTGTTAAGAGTCCCACAAAGCACAAAGAAATCAACATTCGAATAACTGAAAAATTAACCAACATACTCCAATGAAGCCATTATATCCTCTTATCAGCAATGTTGTTAAACTCGCCCAGTTGGCCGATTACTCCTCCGGGTACTCTCCACTCGGCTGCTTACGAGGTGAGTTATAGAATCCCGAGTACTTGCAAATCGGCCCCTTACTGAACTGAGCAGTGTTGTAAAACCCGATCAACTTGGTGATTAATATGTATAATATACTTAACGATTTATTATTTAATACAAACAAATGTGATTATTACTACATATATATCATAAATTTCCAGTAAATACTCACGAAGTGAGACCATTATGTGTTTTTTAGTTTTTGTGTATTCTTACTTATCTAAATTTTTTATATATTTCAATCAAGTTAAGATTTTAACTTATAAATTTGATATATATATATATATATATATATATATATATATATATATATATATATATATATATATATATATATAAGTTCCTTAAACATATTTCTACATGAATTAGTGAATTCGAGTATTCCCCGGGTGCTCCTGAGTACTCACTACTCGGTAGCAGGTTGAACAGGTACCAGGTAACAACCTATACAACCTTGCTTATCAGGAATCTGTACTATCATGCAATTCTAAGGCTCATACAATCATGTATAACCTAAACAGCCCATCCTATCACTAACTGGTCAGTACTAGCATGTAGGTCTACAAGCTCATAATGTAGGCATACAAGGCATCCTTCCTAGATCCTTAAACCGAATCTAGCATGCATTTCACATTTTCACAATCCATATCATAACATAACATGTATAGGAATCTTTGGTAAAACTTACTTGAGCTCAGCCAATTACACGCATCACACTTCTAGTTCTTTAATAAAACAAAACCCCAAAATGTTAAATTGTAGAAAAAGTATTTTTCTTGTAAAAATATGTCAAACCCTCGATTTGAGTTAAGACACACCCACGAGTATGCATGGATCCCTCAAACAAAGCCGCTAACACCAACTTATAACATCCCAAAACTTAGAGCCAAAAAATTCATTTTTAAATAAGTAATAATAAAAACCAATTGTCTGAAACATCAATAGTGTCAACTCATTTCATAATCAAAAACCAGTATTTCAAATAACTAAAACATTTCAAAGAAACGTAATATCAGAGTCCAACTCCCAAATATCTCATAATGCATAAATCAAATCTGATGCGATGCGATCATCCTAGCTCATTTCCTTTCGAAGAATAAGTACCTGAAACCAAATCTGTAAACGGTAAACACGAAGCTTACTGAGTTCCCATATCATGCCAAATACGATACAATGCACATAATCCCGAGCATATCCAGGTGTTGGTGTACCCCCCTCGGTCTCTTTCAATTGATGACCGCCTAGCATAATAGGGTGCTGGCCTACCCCTTCGGTCTCTTTCAACCGGAAACCGCCTAGCATATCAAGGTGCTAGCCTACCCCTTTGGTCTCTTGAAACCGTTAATTGGGGACTATTTCACCCCTACTACTACTACATAATACCATAGCATATACACATAAATCACATACTCCCTAGCATATCTGGTTCTGGCCTACCCCTTCGGTTCTTTCAACCGGTAACGGGGTCTATCCCACCCCTCCTACCACTATCACATAATATCATAATATACTAGTACGTAAAGTGTAACAGATAGTGGCATACTAGCCAATTATCACAAAAAAATCATCTCTACAACAATCAGCTACTAGTGGGTCGGCATGGGTGCCTTCTACCCACTTCTACTAGAAGGTAACTCACCTGGCACCGCTGAATTTCCCTGCAAGAATTCCTTAGCTGCTGCCCTGGCAACTCCTTAAGCTATCAATACCAAAATATCACGCAATTAGCAACTTGGTTGTAACTCGTGATTCATAATCCTTACTATTGGGTTTTAAACAAAAGAACATCCTATGTGCTCATACGAACCCTAATGCTTGGATATAGGTCTCTTTATTGTACATGCAATTCATCCAAGGCTCAAGAACACTAATCTACCATATGCATTTCGAGATTATCACATAAGAGTAGATCTAGATGATTACCTTTTGATAATGGCTTGAATCTTCAACTCTTGGAGCTTAGAGTAAAAAATGTCACTCCTCTAATGGCTTACAAACACCACAAGCAAAAGGATGAAGTAGAAGAGAGAGGATGAGAGGCAAAAATCGGCTCTATGGTTTCCTGGAAGCAAGTGGCCGATTTCCCTAGCCCTTGGGGTCCTTATATACTTGTGCTGCTTGGGTTTTAGTCCAAAACTGTAAAGGATAACTTAGTCCTTAAGTAGTCCAAGGTACCTTGTAGATTAAGGTCCCTTTGGATGAAACTGGAAGCCCAAGCCTCGAAGATTTCGTCCACCCTTATTCCTTAGGTTTTCCCAACCCAAATTTAACTATCATTCATTTTACACTTTTAGTCACAAAATTAGTTCTTTATTAATTCTTGACTAATATTAATTAAACAATATGATTTCTCCTTTAATATATTAATATCATAATATATATTATTAAATCATAATTAATCCTATTTCTTCATAAATCATCCAATCAAGTTGCTTTGGTGAAGGCAACCCAAAAGGACCATGCACAACCGGGTATAGTACATACCAAATATAGTTATGGACATAGACACTAATCCAATAGTCCCCCACTTAGATAAGTCTAATAACTAGATTTGCAAGTATGACTTCAGAATCTGATTCGCAATCCTAACTCTCGAAAACGTAGTCGAATTATGTTCTTATCAGCAACATGTCCTTTAGATAAGGGATCATATATTCCTCCATTCTAGATATCGTATAGACATGAGACATGGATTGAAATCATTCTCTCAGCTATGTGTTGTTTCCCGATTTCTTATTTACGACGACTCACAACAGACTACAATTGAACACATCAACTTAGTCCTGGCTTGGCCAAGCGCTTAGGTGTCATCACCAAATCATGGAGGGGCCCACAAATATCGCTTTTATGCCACCTTGGGTAAAAGGAACGGATAAACTTTGACTCAATGTTCTCTTGTAGTCACTCATTGAATCACATACAACAATATGTTTTATAACACCAAGTTACTGATGCGTTTACATATTATCAATGTGCAACCGATTTGCAAGATACAACTCACATATCTCCGTTTCAAAAATTTAAGATGTTATTATCTCACCAATCACTCGTGATAAAATCAAAAAAGTGATGGAAGTGAGCTTGGATTTAACCCAATGCTAAAATCATGTTCATAAGCATTCATGAATGTTGTAGCAAACTTTTGCTATGTATAACACACTTTATACAATCTACAAACCAATTCATGACAATCTTCTTTCATACCTACTCCCAAAGTATGCGCGATTGTAGAACGTTCGAATAATCTTACTATTCAGGAAGTCAAAACATGCAACGTGAAACACAACAATAACCGAATCCAATATGGTGCCAAACTTTGAAGTATAAATAAAACTCATTTTATTTAATCACCATATTGATTACACATTATTCATTGTATAATGTTTCGTGTAATCAACTTATTATAACAACAGTTATCTCATGCTCCAAGCACGCACACTATGTTTACCTATGGTCCTTACTTTGTGAAATAGTATAATTGAATAACATTTCAAATTACACTGACTTCACATTTCCCACTCCTTACCATAAGTGTGAGAATACTAAGTTTTTTCACTTATAGAATGTGTTAGATTGTGACATTTTATGCAACAATCCTTTCATAATGTCATAGCGCCAAAGTCACAAAGACTTTGACTAATGAAATTACAAAGTCATGTATTGGAGATTTTTGGAAGAAAATTCCATAGATATGAATTCACATATTCAAAGTACATTCCTTTGAACATCCTTCTTGCATAAAAGTTTGTAATCTAGACATATATATTGTTTACGTCCAACTCCTAATATGGAAACATTTCCCTATTTGCCTTATGTCAATTCATTATTAATAGAATTATTGTAAGGGCTCAAATCTAGGACCAGTTACTGATCAAACAATTAGAAGCAAAAATAGTGCAGAAGAGAGTAAATAACCCAAGCAATGCACACGATTTTATTATTTGGGCTGCAAACCGTCTAGTACACCTTGATTACACTCACATACACCAACCATAGACTGACACTGAAAAGATCAATATATAGAGGAGATTGACCATACATGGTTTTAAGGCCGTAAACCTGTGTACGGCCATACACACATACATGACCGTACAAACAACTCACCGTACATACAACTCTGACCGTTCACCCAAAACATAACGATTAACCGACTAAGACCTATACAAATGATTTCCTAGCCCAAACCACAAAGACAAGACCTTTCAATCTCCTCCTTGGTTTGAGGCTAGCATGGCTCATTCTTTTTCAATTATAAGCACTTCAAACCCCCCCCCCCCCCATGGTACCAAGACGCATCTCCTTTTTTATGATCTTAGCAACCATCGCAATGTATTCTTTAGTTGTATTCATAAAAATTTCTTCAGCAGCTTTGATTTGATGTTGAGCTAGCTGATGAATGTCCCACTTTCCAAATTGAAATTGATCACTTTTTTTCAAATTAGCGAAAGCAACAATCTGGAATTTTATGATACCAGAAGCTGTGGTTTCATCACAAACCCAGTAGAGCATATTTTTTTAGAGACCCATTGCAAAAATTATGTAAAATCGGAATTTATCTCACTTGATTTGTAGGTGGCCATATTACCGTCTTGAAAGGCTTATTAGTTTTTGGATCAAGTATATTAGGGAATTGTTTGAGGATGGACTTAGCAGTCTTCATGCCGGTAAATCCCTTCTTTACTTGATTTTCAAGATAAAGCTTAAAGTGAATTGCCCGTGGATCATTTGATGGATTAGAAAATCGAGAATTAGCAAGCTCAGAAAGGTCAACCCTTATCCATGAGCTGAAACCATGAGCGTCTTTGTAATACTCCATGTTTGAACTTTTACACTTCACAATCCACATATTTAGTTTGTCATGAAAACCCCATGACAGAATCCCTGATCTATCAATGTACGTGTGTCTATATCGTTTCTGTTCAAGATGAGTGACAGTGATTTTGGGTTGATCTACTGTAGCATTTTGGTATGATATCCTTTTGAATAGCAATTTTTGTTTCTTATCGGATTCAACCAATTTACCATGTTTTAATGGGACAATGTGAGGAGCTTGAATTGGTTCTGTTTCAAATCAATTGACTACTTGAGTGCTTTTCACAACTGGCGGGTCAATGGGGGGGGGGGGGGGATGCTTGACAGGACTGGATAACTTGGAACTCTTCAACTGATGACTTGAACTTGTCTCCAAGTTCCTCTACTAATTTACTTTTCAAATCAAAGTAGCATGCAGTTAGAGTCCCATGAAGTGTTTGCAGATCTGAAATTTTTTTTGACTTCTAAGAATTTTCTGCCTCAAGATCAACGATTCGAGAATCATGATGTCCTATTATGATGTCGTTCTCAATGTTCTTCTTATTTAGAATACCACTTTCTTCTTTGAGCTTGGACAGTAAAGGGCCGTTATCCTTAAAATGTCCTTCCTTAATAAATATTCCTTTTTAACGAGTGGAAGGCTCTGAACTTTTTTGCTATGCCAAGTACATTGCAAGCCTCTCAGAGGTAGCGCCATGCGAATGCCTTGGTGGAGATGATTCTTGAGCAACAATTGAACAACGTGTTTCAAACAGTGCTTGGGAGGTTTCTATTGTCAAAATATCACTCGCAGATGGAAAAGTTGTTGGAATAGAACCACCAAGGGGAGGAATCCCTAAAGCTGCATACATATGACTTGATGTATCAGCCATCTGCATTGAACTAGGAGGTAGAGTTTCTTGAACGTCTTCAGGATCCCTTATCTCTATTGTTTGTTGAACAACATCATTGATATTTTCAAAGAAATTGTCAAGATCTTTGTTTGATAGAAAACCCTCATTGTTAACATTCAGAGGAATGTCATCCTCATCAAATCTTGAAAGATCAATGTCATTGAAAGAATCACTCTCATCAGGCTCAGCGTCTTCCATCAAACTTTCACTGAAATCGCTTTGAACTTGAACGGATATCAAATCATGATCCTCAGCTACGATTGCGATCGGAGGAACTCTGTCTTCCTCATATTCATGTTTTAGGATTGAAATGACAACATCCTCAGTTTCTGTATGTCACAACCTGAAATTTGTTGCTTTGTAAAGTACAGCCATTCAATTTAACTAAGTGTCGGACTCATTTATGCTATCTTTTAGCAGTGTTGAGAGTCCATTTTACAGTTCAAAGCTCAATACATTCAAGCATTGGGTATAGGATTGATTTGCATAAGTTCTTCGCGTTGAAATTGAGTAGAAAACTCCATTAGAGGGAGTGTATGGCCGTACACATGAGTGTACGGCCGTACATACATGTGTTTGTGGTCTTACACCCATGTTGGCCATACACCCCCTCAGTAAGAGTGATATCAATCCATTTTTAATTCATTGCTTCACTTTCCAAGTCAAGAACTTGAGTTTTCTCTCAACTATCATCAAGCTTTTCACCCGATCTTAAAGAATGTAATCCTTTGTTCCATTGTGATTAGTTGTTATCCTTCTTCACCTAGTAACACCCTTTGATTTCATCCATGGAAATCATCTTTTGGCTGGATGTTCAAATCTTCATCCATTTCACCAAGAACACACACTTGTTCTTGGTGATTGTGAACCCTTTTGAGCCTCCAAATCATAAGTACTCATTCCTTATGATTAGTACATGTTAGGAACACTAGTTTAACATCCTAAAAGCGACTAAAAAACAAGATCATAAGGAGTGTACAACCATACAACCACATGTGGTTGTACACCCCTCAAAACACCCCTAAATGGCCTCCAAAATGCTAATCTAGCTTCAAAACTTTCTGAGCAATAGTCCCACAAGTGTCCCTACCATTGAAGAAAACTTTTGTGTACTTGTTACCATGAGTGTACGTTCGTACACTCCATGGCCGTACTCCCATGGCCGCACACTCCATTTAGTGGCCATCCACTCCCCTTAGATGAATCACATGTGATTCTAACACTTGGTCCAAGTGTTTCCTATTCCCTAAGGGTGTTTCCTTGCACATAGTCACTTCAAAACAGTATATTCATGCCAATATATGTTATTTAGGACTCGTTTGAATCACCCACATAAGGTGAGTTCATACCCCTATAATCAATCTTTTAACTATTTAAAAAAAAATTCTTTTAAGGGGGAGAATACAAGTTGAACACAATGTTAATTGTGTAAATGTTTTGTTATAAACATCTTTTAAAGGATTGCTTATGTTTTATTAAGTGATCAAAATGTTTGAAAAAAACTCTTTTAAAGTTATGTTACTTTATAGTTTACAAAACTCTATATTTAAATTACTATCATAACTTAGTAGATAAAATGAGTATTTTATTCAAAGTCAGTATCAATTAAAGTAAACATACTAGTAAACTATAATATGTATAGTTTATAGGTTCAGTTTAGACAAGAACATAGAGAGCATACTATAAAAAGAAATAGGGAAGAAGATACAATACACGATAACAGACAGAACGTACTAAATACTATAACAAAAGAACAAATCATGATTAACAGCATTACACCAATAAATGTGATAATACAAGAAAAAGCTAACTTTAATGTGAGACTACTTCATGGCTCAGTAAATTATTTGTTGAAGTCGCGTTTTGTAACAAGAATCTCCTGGAGGGAGAGCGTATAGTATCGGTACAACCACATCACATTATGACATTAGTAAAACGAGCAACTTTTATGGATTTTAATACTTCAGTTGTGTCAATTTAAAAGACAACTTTAAACTTACATCAATACAAACGACAAACAGAACAATCGAGTCATAGTACATTCAGTAGAAAGGGCCTATATTGCTACCATTATGATTCCTTAGTGCATACATCAGGGATATATATTAATCGGATCCGACAGATAGTAGAATGTGTGTTTTCCACTTCATTTCTTGTTCCTTGTCTGGTTGAGGGCTTAGAGCAGATGCATCCCGTCTACTATCTATCCGATCTTAGATATATATATATATATATATATATATATATATATATATATATATATATATATATATATATATATATATATATATATATCCCGTATACACCAAATAATCATGAGAATTACCATGTATGGGCCAGGTCATAGTATAGAAATTCAATACACCGTTTTCTAGTACAAAACATATTTTTCAATTAGAACATTTAGTAGACAAAAATAGAAACTTAATAGTAATGGGTTTAATCTATTTTATTAAACCAATATAACTTATAGGACTTTTGATGGTTAATTATATAATACCATAGTTTATACATCAGGGTTATATATAATTATTAGCTGATATGTAGTTGGATGTGTGCTTTATGCCTTACTTCCTGTTCCTTGTTTGGTTGTGGGCTTAAGGAAGATTTTTACAACTTATTATCTATTCGATATTAGATTATATATAGCTAGTATAAACCAAGTGATTATAGAAGGACCCATTGTGGTTACCATTTTTACTAAATGAAATAAGGGTTTTCTTAAACAATGTTTTCATTCAATATAAAGGAGCTATTGGAGTTAACTCTATGAGTACCAAGTGAATACGCTAGGGTTATATGCAACGATGATCTAACAAACAATGGGAGGTGTGCCTTTCAACTCATTCCTTGTTCCTTGTTTGGTTGTGTTCTTAGGGCAAATACACACAATCGATTGTTCGTTTACTCTGGGTTTTATATAACTTGTGTCCATTTAGTACTCATAGAAAGGATTGTAGAGTCATTTTTACTTATCTTTAATCAAGGCAGCAAATATAGGATTTTTTGGAGGAACAGACGAACTTTTCTAATAAGAACTTACAACTTAATTACATCACTAAAATCTTATGAACTCACTAGCTTAAATTTTGATCTAATCTTTCAAAATAACTTGTATTCTCAGGAAACTAGTAGTAAGGTACGCTCTTCGTGATTCAGAAGATGAAGTATAGTAACTTCATGTCTTATTTCGTTATTTACTTTTGGATTCAACATTTTGAGAATCACTACTTGTAAACACTTTAATATTAATATAATAGTTTTTTGTTACCATGATTACATTGATACATGTGTTTTGATACTAAACATGACATCCTCTATCCCCGAACGTTTCAGCTGTTCCGGTTTGGGGGTGTGGCAGATTGGTATCAGAGCATGGTTTATAGTGAACTAAGTATACCAATCGATAAAAGATATACAACTATAAATAAAATGGGGCTTAGGTGCTCTGAATAATAAGATATTTTAAGAATAGAACAATACTTATAAATGTATACATGCATGGTTATTTATACATACATACTAGACAAAGTATCACAAGAAGAACATAGCAAAAGTAGTTAAAGGTTGAACACTACGGTCAAACCTGGATAGTTATATAATCATATATGGGATCAATATAGCCTGATCAACTATATTCATTCGAAATGTGACTGGCATGTGTTTGGGTGTGATGTGGTCTTGCAACAGTCTTAAAACTTACCTAACACTATTGAAGGGATTTCAAGATCAGAACATGAAAGTTAGAATACTATGGGAGTATTTTATGATACTACAAGGTTTTATAACATTGAGATTTTATAATTCTTGAGTGTATACTTACAAGGTTTTATAAAATTGAGATTTTATAGACTAAGAATTTGTGATCTATGCTTCACTACTTGTTCCTTGTTTGGTTGTGGTTTTGGAGTAGGATCACTTATTCGAAGGTCTATTTAATCTTAAATTATATACAAGTTGTATACATTACATAATTATAGGACCTAGTAAGGATTACCCCCATAATCTTACCCTTAATCTCATAGATTCTTTAGACACTTCCATTCTCGCACGACAAACCCAGATAGGTGTAACCACTCCATCATAGTAGTCAGTAGAGGAGACAAGGAGAACAAGGAGAGATTTCCAAGAAGTGATCAGCCAGATAAACTAAAACGTCTTATGTGTCACACTAATAAATAATTACCTTACTTGACTTAGTGAGCTAGTGGATGCAATAGTCACACTATGTGTTAGAATTATTTCTTTTCAGGCAACCAGTATCAGTTGTTCAAGTCACAAATATTCATTCGAGGATAGCCACTTTTGATTCATAGAGTTTGTTTTATATAGACTCTTTTATGAATTGTTTGTAGAACCCTATTAAATTCAGAACCAAATACACTTAGAACTAGAATAACTTTGTCTTTCAGCTTTCGACTTTTATCCACTGCTATAGACTTATTCTCGTCTCATCTTTGTATTCTATTTAGCAAAGATGCCTCCTCACAGATCGAACAGACGCACTACTCCAATAAATCAACCTGAACACGAGTACCTCCTCCACAATTCGATCCTGCTGCTCTGCAAGCAGTGATATTAGTCGTAGTAGCAGTTGCTTTAGCTCATATCAGTGAAAGTGGTACCAACGGATCTGGTAGCGGTACCCACTTGACAAACCTCGGAGTTACTCATGGATACCCAAGGGATTGTTCATACAAGGACTTCATGAACTACAAACCTAAATCCTTTAATGGAAATGGTGGAGTCATCTCTCTGATGCGATGGTTCGCGAAAACAGATTCAGTCTTCGCAATATGTTAAGTTTGCTGCCTGCACCTTCTCCAACAGAGCCCTAACATGGTGGAATAGGCAGGTTAAGTTACTGAACCTATCAGTTTCTAACTCAATGGGCTGGGAAAACCAGAAGGAAATGATGTTGGAAGAATACTACCCAAGGGGCGAAGTTCAAAAGCTGGAACAAGAAAAATGGGAGCATACCATGGTCGGCTCATACATAGTGACCTACACTAATAGCTTTAGCGATCTGGCAGCACTATGCCCGAGATGGTTACCCCGCAGAGTAATAAGATAGAAAGGTACATTTGGGGTTTACCTACCCTCGTTCAAGGAGATATACTATCTTCTAACCCAATAATATTCGATAGTGCCAAACTCCTGGCCCAACGACTCATTGACCATGGAGTATGCCATGGCGTAGTGGTCCCCGTTCGCGAGCCATCGAAGTATAAATGTAAGTCGGGGAGAAAGAGGAAGGAACGAACAAAACATGAACCCCCACAGGAACAATAAAGAAGCACTATATCCACTGCCACAATACCTGCTATTCCAGCACCTGCCAGTCAATAGGCTGGAACTCTCCCGAAGTGTGGAAAGTGATACTATCATCACACGGGAGTATGCAGGGAAATGTAGTACCTGAACTGCCAAAGAAAGGGACACACAGTCCGTTTCTGTAGAGCACCAGCTCAACCGATCTCCCATGTCCCCGGAGCTGAAGAAAACCACACCTGGTATGGTTGTGGTGAGACTGGAACCTACCAGAGGGACTTCCCGATAACAAAGAACTCAGGAGCGGATGGACGAATTCTGATGATCACCTCAGGATAATCAACCCCGGAGTCACTAGTGAGCAGTGGTACATTTTCGAAATAGTAATTACTTTAAAAAAATTAATTTACATTTATATAAGATTAAAACTTGCGGAAATCACTTAAAAGTAACTATAATAACTCACTTATTGAAACAAGTAACAGTATTCAAGAGAACTAAAAGATCCATTCAGAGAAGCTATGATGGCTTAGGATGTACATCAGGGTTGTGCATAACTAACAGTTTGCAGACTTAGATTGAGTGATTCGGCCTTAATTCCTGTTCCTTGCACTAAAACGTTTCCAAAGAGTACATTGTCGAACACACTAGGATTACATCATCGTATAACATACTTCTCTTTCAAATCAACCAAACTTTGTTCAGTAAAGAGTCCGTTCTATCATTCGTCATGAGTTGGTGTGGTCCTCACCATATTAAGTTCATATGTTTCTATCGCCTTGACTTTGAAATTCACGAAACCTTCGATATTTGTAACTATACTCCGACCTAGACCTCATTGTCTCTCGTATTCTAAACCCCGAAGTACTCATGTGAAGATTACTTTTCGCTCCGATGCCTTGCCGCTGTATGTTTCGCAGACCTTCCCGAAATACCATTCGTTAAGCAGACCTAGTTCAAGCATAAAGGCTAAGGACGAATACAACCCACCTATCACTATTCAGTGTATACACGAGGGTGGTATATGATTATGATTACACAAATTTAGTATTTGTGCTTCAGACCTGTCTCCTGTTCTTTGTTTTCTTGTGGACCTGGGGAAAAGTCGCACATCCTACCCCTAACTAATCTTAATAATATATGACTTGTATACACGAGGTAATGATAGATGGACCAAGTATGAATCCTATCATGGACATTAGGTCAAAATTTCCATGTCTATGAGGGGTATTTTGCCAATCAGAGGAGCACAACCTCATTTTTACTACTAAGAAAGCTAATTTCGGGATGAAATTCCATCTAGCCGGGGGATGATGTGACAACCAGAAATTTTTTGCTTTGTAAAGTCCATCCATTGAATTCAACTGAGTGTCAGACTCATTTACGCTATCTTTTAGCATTGTTTAGAGTCTGTTTTAGGGTTCAAAGCTCAGTACATTCAAGAATTGGGTATAGGATCGAGTTTCCTAAGTTCTTCGTGTTGAAATCGAGTCGAACACTCCATTAGAGGGAGTGTACGTGTAACAACGTGAATTTTCAAAACAATTTTCCATTTTTAAAACACATCATTTGTTCATAAAGAAATCCCAAAATTCAATATTTACATATCAACCAATAAAAACAAATCCCAAGATCTCAATACAAAAAATCCCCCAGTGTGTACGAATCATGCCGGCGCCTTCTCGTGATCCTCATTGGTACCTGAAACACATATCACATAACACGATAAGCATAAATGCTTAGTGAGTTCCCCAAAATACGACATGCAACACATACGCCACTCGAGGCTACAGTATGACCCTTCGGTCGATGTGTCTCAGCGGGAACCTCCGGTCCCGTAGCTTGTTGGACCCACTGGTCCGGTCTGTATCGTTGGACCCTTTAGTCCGGGCTATATCGTTGGACCCTTCGGTCCAGTCTATATCGTTGGACCCTCCGGTCCGGTTTGTACAAAACGTAGGAAACAAATATTACAATGCACATAATCCCATGCATACACATAACACACAAGACCCTTCGGTCTACACATAATTACCACTCTAGGTAACGTATAGTGAGAAGACTAACCTCGGGTAATGGTGGTTGTCGAGGCTAACAAAATAAATAACCCTAAATCTTTTACACTAAAATAGTGTATAGAGGTAAAGGGGTCGAATCCATGAAGACTGGTTCAATTTTATAATTCTATGATAATCTTGTTGTGCAATACTTGCAAAACAAAATTAAAAGTAAAAAAAAAAGGGGGGGGGGGGGTGTTTAGTTCGTTCGATTGTTTGACAAAAATCAAATCTAGCTAGAATAAAAATAAGACAAGTAAACAAGTAATGATTGGATTAAATTAAAGGAAGTAGAATTGGTTGATTTTAGGGTACACCTCATGGATGATATGATTGACTTATCATTACACTTAATGGAATAAGACATGTGAATTGGTTTAACTAGGCTATAGCAATTCATAAGCATATATTGCCTCAACTCTTCTTAGAAATTAAAATGGTTAGAAGAGCTCTTAACATATTTCCTTAATTGAAGTCACAAAATCAATGAAGCATAAAATCTTGTAAAAATCAGTTAGCTATAAGTTGTAAGAGTTTCCAAGTCCAAAAGATAATCAAATGCTTACATTATCATTATGGAGGAAACATTTTGATGGTCTAAATGAAATGAAAACAAACATATAAACCATTTGTTGCTTACTAATTTGAAGGTCCATTACTTAACCAAGAAATTAGTCAACAAATACAAGCATTCATTCATCCAAGCTCGTGATAAAAGATAAATAAACACAACAACATGTTTAACTAGAAAATATTCCCATAAACTTCAAACACAATGTAATGATAAGTATTCAAAGAAAATAATCATCCATGGGTTACACCCTAATCATCCAAATGAAAACTTAGCCAAGCATGGCCAAAGTAAAAGAAAAACAATATAGTTTAGTGGTACCAAACATTGTATTAGATGCAAGATGAAAGGAAGTTACACTAATCTTCCAAATCTCTAGAGAGAGAATATTGTCTATGTTCTTCAAGTGATGCCTCCCATAAATGGCTCCAATCTCCAACAAAAGGGAGCTAATTTCCGGAATCAAAAGGGTTCCAACAGTCACCCACTAAACTTCCACAAATAGAGTCAACAATTCAAACCCGGAATCAGCTCAAAACAATTCACACAGACCACGTAAGAGTCCACGTGGACCACATGGGTCACGCTAAATGTGAGACTTGGGCCATTAATCATGCATTTTAGCCCGATCTTCAATTCTTCAACTTCAGCCCACAATCATAACTCTTTAGAGCCCATTGGTGCTATTCCAAAGCCTTCTAATGATTGACCCAATACTCCTTAAATTTTCTTGTAGCTCGATTCAGCATCGCCTCATCATCATCCTTGCTCACAAATTAAATCCATATTGATTTCTTCTTTTACTCAAGCACCAAGCCCAATCACACCACTTCAAGTCCACATGCCTCCATATGTCCCGCATCCTTCTAAGCCTCCAATAACAAATGGTCTTTTGGTAAATCCTGCAATTAAGCTCAAAAGACTAGAAGGTACCCCGTAAAGGAGAAAAATGACAAAAAGAGAATATGCATGAAGATTGACTAAGATGAGATGGTTTTAACTAAAAATAAACTATGAAAATATGTAATAAAAACAAAACTATCAAATCACCCCAGGCTTCAACTTTACTTGTCCTCAAGTAAGACAATACTAAAATGAACTTGGGACGAACTACCCTAAGAATAAAAATAATGGATAGAACCATGGAACCTGTTCAACGTTAGTTAACATGGTCAGAATTGATCTTGTTGCTATCTCACAACTTTATCATCCGATGATAGTGGGACCATAAACCACAGACAAGACAACTCCTTTAGGTGAGTAAGGAGGGATGAGCAGTCGCAGCCCCACTGGAACGTGCATACAATGAATAACATTTGTAGTAGGGGAGAAAGCAGTTGGATGGGCTCATGTGGATCTCTTATTTAACTGTACACTCTGATCTCACATCTGCCGGTTTCTCTCATGTATAATTGGGTTTAATCGCTCGGGCACCGTTGTAGGAATTAGTTCACTTAGTGTTGGCCCAAACCTCTCGTTGTATCCGACTTGACAGTCTCCCTAACATTACCAATTTGCGAAAAACAACTCGATTTGTATACAATAAAACAAGCCTATACAAATGAAAACCAAACATCGGGTGACCAAGATGTCAGAAAATTTGTTCGATAATTGAATCGGCCATCTATCTAAGATAATTGCATCTGAAAATTTGCATGCCATTTTCGTTTTTTTTTATATATACACCATACTTGAAGGTAATGTATTAAAAATCGAAATTTTTAACAAGAAAACCCTTTGACTCAAAATTTGGTTCCCAAAAGTGCGTGAGTTGAACTGAAAGTGTAGTAATATAATCTGAATGGTCTAAGTGTGAAAATGACCATGTGCGGAGCATAAAGATGTAATGTAAGCTCCTTTTTAAACTTGTGATTTTTTTTTCAAAAATGATGAAAATGTACAAATGTGGACTAAAACACTCTCTAAATTCCTAAGAAAATCGCAAAAAGATATGGTGATCTAAAGAGACCGGATATGGATTCTATTTGGAGACAAGCACCAGTGCTTCATCCTAACGGTTCAAACATGATCAAGTGTGATCCTCTCTGCGGTAGTGACCGCAAGACTAATACATGCATTGCTATTGTATATCCTATAGTCATTAGTATTGTATGCATAATTGTTCATGAAAACTACCTAGCCATGATCCCTTACCGCTTTAAGCTACTAGCATCTGATCCCAAGTAAGAAATCCCAAACTGCAGCTAGTGGTCCCGGTTCGATTGGTGAGATAGCCAGAAGATCCTGGACCAATAATGATACAATAACTGTGAACCTGTTCCATGGCATCCAAGAGAGGTGAGAATAAACAGAAAACAAAAATTCATTAATGCTAATGCCCTAAGCTAAATGCCATGCCAAAATAAAAGATGAAAAGAAGAAAAGAAAATCTTTTTGGAGATTTTATTCTCAAATGAATGCAATTTATACTAAAATGTTTTTCAACCTAATTAAAATGGATGATAAATGAAAAAGAAAGAGGAATACCCAACCCTAAGCATAAAAATAAGCATTGTTCTCAATGCTTGGGGCGAGGCGAAAGTACCTAAACTGGGGGATCGGGAGGACGATATAGGTATTAGGGGTAGGGTAAGGGTAAGGTGGAGGGGGATAAGGATGGGTGGGTGGAGGGTATGGATAGGGAGGCGGAAGTGGGACATTCTCAAAATGGTATTGGGATTGGTGCCACCCCCACATATGGTGCATTTGCTGGGACATAATTTGGTTTGAGACACAAAGAAACTCGAACCGCTCGGAAAAATTGGGGGGAAGCGAGTAGTACCCGGGAGGCACTTGTGGTTGGGCGTGTTGTGGACCATGGTTGGGGTCATCATCGGGCTCGTCATCCATATGCATCTCTTCATCATCTTGATCCTGAAGCACATCCTCATTGACTGACTGAGTGATGGTCCTCACGAGTCTCCACTAAGTGCGATAGTGGAAGGTGAAGTAGGTGACTCCAGGGTCGGGAAGAACAAGATACCCGACCCCTTGAGGACAATACCATGTGAAGCTGCTCCTGTTCCTGCGATGAATGTGGTGCATGTTTATGAGGGAGCACTCATCCAAAAGATTTTTGTTGTCAATAGGCTGGTATTCGTCAAGGAGCTCGATTTCAAGACCGCGAGCCAAAAGTTTGACAAATCCCCCAATGCAAATATCATTGGACGTCTTGCATCTCATGTGTGCACATTTGTCGAAAAAGAATGAAGCAAATTCCAGGATTGGTGGCATGTCATGCCTCGTCATACACTAAAGGAAGAAGAGCTCATTTTTGGTGACCTGGCCTGCTTCTTTGTGGGCAAAAACTGTACACACCAAGATGCAATGGGCAATGCGGAGGAATGGGTGGCTGATAGAGGTTTCTTTATCTCGCCCGGCACAAGAAAAGATACCCCCAGTGATTTCCGTCCATAAGGTCTCGTGATTGAACTCGGCAGGTAGGATGTCGAAAAATGTGGATGTGTCTGAAGAAGGTAAGCCCAAGATGTCATTGATCGTCACAAAATCGATGTACCTTCGGTACCCTAGAAGTTGGAATGTGGATTTTCTTTTTTCGCTATCGTACCCGCAATCGGCAAGAAACTCTCTTCTAGGGAGCTCATAAGTGTGCGCCATGAGGTTGAGAAGGTTTTCCCACCCAATGTTACAGAACAATTGGGTGACCCCTTTAAGAACGCCTGGTGATATAAGCATGGGCTTGCACACAAATTTGGTGGATGCAACTTTTCTAGGAAAGCTCTTCGTGTAGTTTTCAATTGCATTGGCATCCCGAAATCTTGGAATATCAGGAGCATCATTTTTATTTCTAGTCAGGGCTTTGCCTCGGGCAGCAGCCGAGCGCTTCCTAGATGTGGACATGGGCATCCTACACGAAAAATAACCACTACATGAACCACAATTTCGACAAACAAGATGTCAATCCAAATCACCAACTAACTTCCTATCGACTTCTAAAGCAATGAACGGACATGCATCTTGATCAATTAAAACAAAGGAAAGAAATTACCCATTTTTGTTGAATGTTCAAAATTTTGCACACGAAAATTCAGGATTTGAAAAATCTTGCAACTCTCCACCCCAAGCTTTAAGCTTTGTTTAATATCCCAGGAGAAGCAATTTAACACGAAAACCCGACAAATCCGACAATGGCTTGAAATTCCAGGGAAATTTTCCGGCGAGCTGTGGGAAAAAAATTTTGTGGGGTTTGTAGCCTTGTCCAAGAGGAGTACAATGGTGGTGTCAGAATCACGAGAGGTGGCCGGAGTTGGACGGAAATTAGTCGGAAAGTAGCGAAGCGGTGGTGCTGGCGCCCCAAGATTCAGCAACAGATCGAATCGTTGTTTTAGTTTGGTTTGTAGAGCTCTGAATTTGGAGAAGAATGGCGGTGGTCTCGCGAAATTCTGACCGACGGTTTGACGGGAAACGGAGTTTTAGTGGTGGAGATGGAGGTGCTCTAATGGAGGTTAGGGTAAGGAAGAAGAAAAAGTAGGAAGGAAGAAGGGTCGGCTGGGGGTTTAGGGGTATTAAGTTTCAGTTAAACCTGGTCAAAATGCGGTCAACATCAGTTAACAACTCACGCGGACGCGACTGCGAGTAAACGCGGTCCGCAGGAATTCACCTGATGTAATTATGTTCTTCGATAATGGATGCGGACACTTCGAGGGACAACACGCGGTCCGTCTTAATAAACACACCGATGGGACCTTGAGTACACGCGGACTGCGTGAGTTACACTGAAATTCTTCTGTTTGCTAATAATGGACGCAGACACTTTGAGGGACAACACGCGGTCCGTGTTAATAAACACGCGGACAGGACCTTGAGTACACGTGGACCGCGTGAATTCGTTTGTCAATTTTCTCAAATTTTTCTCTTTGACCAATACGAACACCGAGTCTTCAAATCCAACATTCTTTTACCTCAATAAGGAAAAAGAAGAGATGTTAAATGTAAAAATGAATCATCTACGACATTTATTCGGAACTAGAAAAGACGAAAACTTTTAATTTTCCAAAAATGCCCCTCTTTAATGTCTTTGGTGAGACATGCAACCCTCTTGATTTTAGTACATCGGGGCATCCAATTAGATGACATCTAATATATTTGCATTAAAACCTTCATAGAAAGGTTTCAATCGATGCCCATTGACTTTAAAGATTTGCCCTGTTTCTTCACTTTGAATTTCAACTGCTCCATGCTCAAATACTTTTAGCACAACAAATGGACCGATCCATCTTGACCTCAACTTTCCTGGAAATAATTTCAATCACAAATGATAAAGCAAAACCCTATGTCCTGGCTCGAAATATTTGCGGGTAATGGATTTGTCATGGAAATTTTTTTTCCTTTCCTTGTAAATTCTTGAGTTTTCATAGGAGTCATTTCTCAACTTCTCCAACTTTTGGAGTTGAAGCTTCCTATGCCTTCCCGCCTCATAGATGATGAAGTTGCATTGTTTGACCGCCCAAAATGCACGGTGTTCCAATTCCACGGGAAGATGGCATGGTTTTCCAAAGACCAACCTAAACGGGGACATTCCTATCGAGGTCTTGTACGCATTCTGATAGGCCCACAAGGCATCATCAAGCCTTGAACACCAGTATTTTCTTGAGGGATTCACTATTTTCTCATGTATACTCTTCACTTCATGACTTGAAACCTCTTCTTGACTATTCGTTTGAGGGTGATAGGTTGTTGAAACACGGTGGGTCACGTTGTACTTCTTCAATAAAGCCTCCATCATCTTGTTACAAAAATGCATCCCTCGATCACAAATCAAAACCCTAGGCACACAAAATCTTACAAAAACATTAGAATTTAAAAACTCAATAAACGTTTTTGGCATCATCCAATATGTGGCTTTGGCCTCAACCCATTTAGAAACATAGTCAACCGCGAGCAAAATATCAACGTTGCCAAATCAGATGGCAAATGGGCCCATGAAATCAATCCCCCATACGTCAAAAATTTCAAAAACGAGGATTGGATTTTGGAGCATTTGGTTCTTTTGAGAAATGTTTCCCCTCCTTTGGAACTGCTCATAACTATTGCAAAAGAAGTAACAATCGCGTGACATGGTTGGCCAAAATAATCAATATTCAAGGACCTTTCTCAAGGTCCGGATAGGTCCGAAGTGTCCCACACAAGCAAATTCATTACAAAATTTTAAAATGGATTGGTTCTCTTATTGGGGCACACATCGCCTAATGATTTGACCGGGACAATGTTTCCACAAATAAGGTTCATCCCACACATAGTATTTTTCATCACTTTTCAACATGTCTTTTTTAGCATGTGTGAATGTGTTGGGATACCTCTTCGTGAACAAAAAGTTAATGATATTGGCATACCAAGGAGTAGATTGAGTGAGGGAAAAGATATGCTTATCCGGAAACTCGTCCCGCAATAGGAGAGGAGTTTCATTTGAAGTGATCTCGCTTAGATGATCGGCAACAAAGTTCTGGCATCTACTCTTGTCCCAAATTTCCAAATAAAATTCTTGTAACAATAAAATCCACCGGATGAGTCTAGGCTTTGCATCTTTCTTCGTCATCAAGTACTTAAGTGATGCGTGATCCAAATACACTATAAACTTGGTACCAAGTAGCTATTATCTAAATTTCTCCAAGGCGAACACTAGGGCCAATAGCTCCTTCTTCATAGTAGAGTAGTTGCTTTGAGCATTGTCTAATGTCCTTGATGCATAGTAGATCATATGGGAGGCCCTCCCATTCTTTTGACCCAAAACGGCGCCTATTGCATAGTTGCTTGCATCACACATAATCTCAAATGGGAGATCCCAATTTGGAGCTTGCATGATGGGTGCGGATGTGAGCACCTCTTTGAGTTTGTTCAAAGCTTCTTTGCACGCCTCGTTGAACTCGAAATCAACATCCTTTTGCAAGATTTGGCACATTGGTCTTGTTATCATCGAAAAGTCCTTGATGAATTGTCAGTAGAAACTTGCATGGCCCAAAAAAGAACAAACTTCCCGAACACAAGTCGGGTAAGGTAAGCTTTGAATAACATTGATGTTTGCCTTATCTACCTCAATTCCTTTCTTTGACACAATGTGACCCAAAATGAGACCTTGACATAACATGAAATTACATTTCTCAAAATTTAAAACCAAATTTTTTTCAATGCATCTTTTTAAAAAATTTGGTGAGATTGGTCAAACGCTCTTGAAAGGAGTTTCCATATACCGTGAAATCATCCATAAAAACTTCAATTATATTCTCAACATATTCTGAAATGATACTAACCATGCAACGTTCGAAAGCGGCCGGAGCGTTACACAATCCGAATGACATTTTACGATATGCGAAAGTGCCAAATGGACATGTAAAAGTTGTCTTTTCTTAGTCTTTCGGTGCCAATGGGATTTGGTGAATATCAGAATACCCATAGAGACAATAATAGTGGGATTTTCCGGCCAACCTTTCTAAAATTTGATCAATGAAAGGTAATGGAAAGTGGTCTTTTCATGTCCTTGCATTGAGTTTGCAGTAGTCAATACTACTCTCCACCCGTTTTGCACACGGGTGGGGACCATCATACCTTTGTTGTTCTTGACCACTGTGATTCCCGTCTTCTTTGGCATGACTTGAACCGGGCTCACCCATTTGCTATCCGAGATTGGATAGATCATTCCCACGTCTAGGAGCTTCAAATTTTCTTTCTTGACCACTTCTATCATTAGCGGATTCAACCTTATTTGTGTGTCTATACTCGACTTACATTCATCTTCCATTAAGATTTTATTCATACAAGTGGAGGGAATCAAACCCTTGATATCCACAATCATCCAACCCATTGCTTCTTTATGTTCCCTCAACACCTTGAGTTGCTATTCTTCTTCACACTTGGTTAGGTGAGTTAAAATGATGACCGGAAGATTCTCGTTGTCTCCCAAGTATGCATACTTCAAATGTTGTGGAAGGACCTTCAATTCTAATTTTGGCGGTTAGACAATGGATGGTGGCAATCTCGTGTGAGTTTGAGGTAATTCAATTTGATTCACACTAAACTGGATGGTCTTCTTGATCTCCAAATTGTTGACTAATCTTTCAATTTCGGGGTCTAGCAAGTAGAGCTTCAACTTCTTGGCTAATTTTTCACAACCAAACCCTTTTCTCAAAACCACCTCCAACCTATCATCATCACACAACTCGGACAATTCTAGAGTTAACGATTCGAAAACATCTATAAATCACAAAGATGAAACATCACTAGGATACCTCATAGCATCATAAAGGTTAAAACTTATTGTTTCACCATCAAATTCCATTGTTAAGCTTCCTGCATACACATAATTGTTTGTTCTAGCCGTCTTCAAGAATGGTCTCCCAAGTAAGATTATACCCGATTTTGAGAATACTTGTTCATCTAGGTCAATGTAACTCCTGGTATCTTTCCCTTAATATATGTATTTTTCTCTGGGACTCGACGAGTTGGAGGATCAACTCGTCGAGTAGGGATGTGGCTCCGGAAATTTTAAGTGACCAACTCGAAGAGTCGGGAGACTGACTTGGCGAGTAGGTGCTGGATAAGTGAAACCCTAAATCTGAGGGTTTTCACCCTATATAAACAACTTAACTCAGCCTCCCTTGTCCCTAACGCTCTCTTGAAAACTTCATATCGAACCCTAGCTGTTTGTGTGTGAGTTGAGGCCATTTTTGGTGTTCTTGTGTGGATTGTAAAGCTTGGAAGGAAGAAAGGAGCTTGGAAATTGAGTTGGGGCTTGTAGATTCGGAGATCTTACTTCATTGATGCATCTATGTGTTTATTCATTTTTAACTTGGGATCTCTATGGATTTCTAAGTCATTTTTGGATTTGGAAGTGTTGAGTGGGTTTTGACTTCAGATTTGAGCCTTAAGAGGGGTCTCATGGCATAAAGGTGCCAACTTTAGGGCCATGAGATCCCCATGCACATTGTAGGACACTTTATATGGATTTTTGAGCTAAAAACCCCATGCATGTGCATCAAGTTTGGAACTTTACATATAAAATGGACATTACGAGGCCAAATTTATGGTTTTGGTGTGTTAGACCTCATTTAAATCGGTTGTATGGAATTGGTCAAGGCTGGACTCGACGAGTTGTTCTTGGAACTCGAAGAGTCGGTTACCATTGTGCACCAAACTCTTCCTGTGAATGGGTAAGTGTTAGGAAGGAAGTCCCTTGTGGGCTTAGATGCGAAAAGGGGCCTGAGAGTCATGGGACTCGACGAGTGGTATGAGTAGACTCGGCGAGTCCATAGCAATCTCCCAATCTTTGAAGATGGACTCGATGAGTTGTTCATACAACTCGGCGAGTCATAGACTGAACAAGTTCTTATGTTGGAGATGAAATCGAAGAGTTCAAGAAGGAACTCGGTAAGTCAGCTGAAGATGGTCCCGATGTTATGATCGAAGGAGAACCCATCGAGTTTTTTCTAGACTCGACGAGTGGATCCGGGGTTTTGTGTGGGATTAGAGAAGCATGGACTCGACGAGTTGGTAGGCCAACATGGCGTGTCAGGTCAACTGAATGTTGACTTTGACCAATATTGACTTTCAATGAACTTGGACTGACCCTGTTTAGGGTTGTATGTGATGTGAGTTGACTTGAAGGTTTTTGTATAGGGATCGAGGAGTCGTAAGGAGTCGACTTGTGCGCCGAGGATAGTTCAGACACTACACGACATTGAGGTGAGTTACCTTCCAGTAGGGGTGGGTCTAACGCCACAATGTCAGCCCACCAAAAAGGGGTATTTAGAAGATAATAGTCTTTTTGATAATTATCTTGGTCTGGGTATGTGTTGGTTATGAGGATACCATGTTATGTGTATGGTAGGGATTAGTTTCCCGGACAGCTGTCCTCAAGACCCAAGGGTAGGTTAGTACCTGGATATGTCTGACTGTATGCTTATATTTGTTGTTTGTATGCTAGTAATAGAGGGTTAAATAGTCCCCCGTTAACGGTTGAAGGTTACCGATGTTGATTATCGGTTGAAAGATACCGATGTTGATTACCGGTTGAAAGATACCGATGATGGTTACCGGTTGAAAGATACTGATGAAGGTTACCGGTTGAAAGATACCAACGATATTGTATGGTATGTGGTATGATGGGGGAACTCACTAAGTTTTGTGCTTACATTTTTGGTTTTGGTTTCAGGTACCTCTTCATCGAAGGGGAAAGAGTCGGCGGTGTAGCAGCGCATCACACACGCACACATGTTTCCACATGACGTTTTTGGGACTGTACTCTGATTTTCAATAATTATGATAATATGGTTTGAAATACAACATTATGATTTTGTATTGGATGTTTTATTGACAATGTTTTCTTAAAATGTTTATTAAATGCGTTAATTCAAAAATGAAATTTTTGGCCTTGAAAATTGAGTCGTTACAGTCAATCACATAGAAATCCGCCGGGAAGACCAATTAGTATACTTGCACTAGGACATCTTCCAAAACACCTCTATGAAAGAAACTTGATTTATTCTCAAGAGATATTATGACACCGTTTTCACTTAGGGGTCCGACATTCAATGATTCATACACTCAGTAGGGCATGACATTGATAGAGGCACTAGGATCAAGCATAACACTACTAAAAGTGGCATCTACAATCTTGCAAGGAAATGTGAACATTTCGAGATCTTTACACTTGGGTAGAAACTTCCTTTGTAAAACCATGGATGCATTTTCATTCATCAAGATTTTCTCATTTCCTTCCAACTTTCTATTGTTGGTGCAAAGCTCCTTCAAGAATTTTGCATATCTCGGAATTTTCTTGATTGCATCAAGTAATGGAATGTTTACTTCCACCTTTCGGAAGGTGTCCAAGATCTCTTTCTCCTCCATATTCTTCTTTAAAGTTGCAATTCGGGAGGGGAATGGTGGGTGAGTGGCTATTGGTGTCACTTGAGGGGTAGTCTTCTTAGGGGCTCCGGCTTATGTTTCATTCTTTGCTAGGGATCCTCAATGGGGATGATCTCCATTTCTTCCTCTTCTTCCCTCGACTTCATCTTTGAACTATTTTCTCCGGTTTGTTTGCCACTTTTCAAGGTCACCACATTGACATTATGGTTCTTTTCAGTTTGAGAAGGGAGTTTACCACAAGATTCCAACTTGCTTATGGATGTAACTATATCTCCCATTTGTGCTTCAAGTTTGGATATACTAGTCCTTGTCTTTTTTTGGAATTGTTGTCTACTACTGGCTTGGGATTTAACAATGTCTTCAAGAGACATTCTGGAGCTACTTGGTTGAGATTGAGGAGGTTGTTGATGATGATGTGGAGGGTGCGGTTTAGGTTGATAGTGTGGTTGTTGATGTTTGTAATGATGTTGTGGTGGTGGATAGGATTGTCTAACCAATGCATTTTGAGGCAATGGTCTTGGGTTGTAGCTCATGTTGGGATTTGGCTTCCAACTTGAATTATATGCATTTTGGTAACCAGATGGCTTATCGTTGTAGTTTTGGAACTCCCCTGTGGCATTTACATGTTCCGCGTCTTCTTGAAGAATGGGGCGCATATCCGTAGGATGTCCCATTGTTGCACATATCCCACAAACCATCAATTGTGGAGTTTGTCCCATGGCTAGATTTTGGACAACGGAGGTTAGATCTTTGATTTGAGACTCGAGATATGATGTTCCCACTTCATTGACTTTGTGTTGTGTGTCTCTTTTCATATCTTGGCGAGGCCCAAAATGTTGTGAATTTGCGGCTATGGTGTTGAAACGTTGTCTTGTTTGTTGTGGGGTTTTACTAAAGATGTCTCCACCTCTTGAGGCACCAACTAGTCTTCTCTCCATTGGAAATAATCCCTCATAAAAGTGTTGAATGAGGAGTTATTCCGGAATTTGGTGTTGTGGGCAACTATAGCACAAATTGTTGAACCTTTCCCAATAATCATGAAAAGTCTCATTTTGACCTTGGCGGATTCCACAAATCTCATTTCTAAGACTTGAGACTCTTGAAGCGGGATGTAATTTATCAAGAAAAGCTCTTGCCATGTCAATCCATGAGTTGATTGACCCCAGGGGAAGATAGAACAACCAATCTTTTGCTCTATCAGCTAATCAAAAGGGGAATGCCCTTACCTTGATTTAGTCATCGGTTAACCCTTGTGGCTTCATGCTAGTGCAAATAATGTGGAACATCTTCAAGTGCTTATGCGGGTCTTTGTTCTCCAATCCATGAAAAGTTAGGGGTGATGGACTAAACATGACTTCAATTTCGAACCTCCTTCCAAAACTAGGTAATTGATATCGGTTGGAGTTTGTGTAACATCGGTCTCCATCATTTTCCTTAAACTTCTTTCAGAACTTCTCCTCCGTCCTCCATAGCAATTGGTTCCATAATGGGGGGGGGGGGGGTTTGTTGTAGAGGTGGTGTTTCGGGAATTTCATGGTGAGGGTCGGGACTAGAATCGGGTTCTATATCACTTAATGAAGCGGTTTCAACCTTCGTGTCCCTGTGGGGTTTAGAAGTTTGACCACGTTCAACTTGCTTTTCCTTCTCTAAACGCCTTGCTTCTTTTTCAATTTCTAGGTTGTAAATCAAGTCACCTGTACATTAAGATCTGGGCATGGAGAAACAAATTGATTAAAAATAAACCAATCCCCGATAACAGTGCCAAAATTTGGTGGTTATCGAGGTCAACAAAATAAATAACCCTAAATCTTTTACACTAAAATAGTGTATAGTGGTAAATGGGTCGAATCCACTGAAATTGGTTCAATTTTATAAATCTATTATAATTTTGTTGTACAATACTTGCAAAATAAAATTAAAAGTAAAAAGAAGGTGGGGGGTTAGTTCTTTCGATTGTTTGACAAAAATCAAAGCTAGCTAGAATAAAAATATGACAAGTAAACAAGAAAAGATTGCATTAAATTCAAAGAAGTGGAATTGGTTGATTTTGGGGTACACCTCATGGATGATATGATTGACTTATCATTATACTTAACTGAATAACACTTGTGAATTGGTTAACTTGGCTATAGCAAGTCATAAGCATAAATTGCCTCAACTCTTCTTAGAAATTAAAATTGGTTAGAGGAGCTCTTAACATATTTCCTTAATTGAAGTCATAAAATCAATGAAGCATAAAATCTTGTAAAAATCGATTAGCTTTAAGTTTTAAGAGTTACCAAGTCCAAAAGATAATCAAATGCTTACATTATCATTATGGAGGAAACATTTCCATGGTCTAAATAAAATGAAAACAAACATATAAACCATTTGCTGCTTACTAATTTAAAGGTCCATTAATTAACAAAGAAATTAGTCAACAAATACAAGCATTCATTCATCCAAGCTCATGATCAAAGATAAATAAACACAACAAGATGTTTAAATAGAAAATATTCCCATAAACTTCAAACACAATGTAATGATAAGTCTTTAAAGTAAATAATCATCCATGGGTTAAACCCTAATCAACGAAATGAAAACTTAGCCAAGCATGGCCAAAGTAAAAGAAAAACAATATAGTTTAATGGTACCAAACATTGTCTTAGATGCAAGTGTTGGGTTATGAGCATTCTAACACTCCTAAGTGTACATGCAACCCTAAATACCTTGGATCTATGTTTTTCTCTATTATACATGCAAATATGAACATCCAAGGTATTATCCTAATCTAGCATACAAAACTATCAATATAACAAGATAGAATACATACCTCTTTGATGTAGAATGTCTTCATGAAGCTTGAGTGCCTAGTGCCCCAAGTGTGACACCTCAAATGGTTCACACAACACCAAATACACTTGGAATAACTTGAGAGAATTCTACACTTCATGAAATCGGCTAGCCCTCTCTAGAATAATCTAGTGGCCGATTTTGTCAAGAATAATATCTTTATATAGTGTTACAATTAGGGCAAACCCTAATTGTCATGACTTTCCATTTCCTTGGATCCATGGGTTCAAATACACCATGGAGCATCCATGGAGCATCATATGCGTTTTGGCCCAACTAGATAATCCATGGAGCATTAGCCCACTATATAAGTATGGATGATTTGCACAATCAGTCCATATATTTAATTAGTCTTCTTTTGATCACTTAATTAATCCTAGATTAATTCTTGATCAATACTAATTAAATAATCTTATTATTCTTATTATTAATATATTAGAACTTATAATATATTAATAACCATAAGTGTCTTATTTCTCTCATTTTAGTCTATCCAAGTGCATGATGCCATGCAACCCAAATGGACCATGCCGGGTCGGGTCAAGTCTTACCAATTATAGTTATGGACTTAGACATTAATCCAACAGTCTCCCACTTGGATAAGTCTAAAACTATTATTGTGTATGACTTCAGGAACCAACTGCCAATCGTAGCTCTCAAAAGCTTCTATCGAACTCTGACCTTGTAGATGAACTCTGATCTTGTCAATGACTTGCCCATTAGATAAGGGATCATATATTCCTCCATTCTAGATATCACATGGACTGAGACATGGATTATAATCATTCTCTCTGTCCATTTGTTGTTTCCCGATTTCCGATTTATGACGACTGACTAATTGAACAAATCAAATCAGTCCTGGCCCGACCGAGCACTTCCATTTGTCATCATCAAATCATCGAGGGGTCCACAGATATCGCTTTCATCCCGAAGGTAAAAGGAATGGATAAACTTCGACTCATATGGCTTGTTCTACTACTTGTTGAATCATACACAAAGACACGTTTTATAACATCGAGTTACCAATGCGTTTTGTGTAATCAATGTACTATCAACTCATATCTCTAGGTTTGAAGAATATAAGATATTATCGTCTCATGATCACTTGTGATAAAACCCATGAAGTGATTCCAATGAGCGCGGGTTGAATCCAATACTCAGAACTTATGAGCACTCATGAGTGTTGTAGCCCTTTGTCCAACATCTTAGACCTCTACAAGCCAACCCATGACAGTCTTAATTCATATCTACTTCCAACATATGACCGACTGTGGATGGTTTGAATAACTTAGTCATTCCGGAAGAATAACCTAGTTTAGTCGGGAAGTCAAAACATGCAAAGTGAAACACAATAATAATTGAATCCAATATGGTCTCAAAACTTATGAATATAAATAAAACACCTTTCATTTATCACCATATGATTACACATTATTCATTGTATACTGTTTCAGCTATCAACATTATTCTTGAATTTCAAACAATAGTTGTCCCATGCTCCAAGCATGCACACTATGTTTTCTAAACACTAGTCATGCCATACACCAAGTATGCATACTATGTTTGTCTATGATCTTTACTTTGTGAACTAGATCAATTGAACATAACTTCAATGATTCTCTTTTCACACTCCCAAATCCTTACTGCAAATGCAAGAATTCCAAATTCATGCCATTTACTGAAATCTGTTAGATTCTAAACTTATATGCATTGATCCTCTTGTAATGATTATGCACAAAGTCAGAAAGACTTGGAAACAATCATTACAGAGCATTCCAAAGGAGATCAACTCCATGGAAACATCCTTCTTGCATTAAGTTTCCTAATCTTAAACAGATTGAAAAATTCTAACTTTGAAACATTTCCAAATTCCATTTTGACTATCACTTCTGAACAAGAGTTGCCTCCTTACAGATTATGTCAATATGGTCCTTCCAGAATTATCACTACACTTCCAAATGTCCTTGAGCAACCAATCTTTGGTAAACCTTAGATTGTCCTCGACAATTGTTTAATCCTTTTAGTCATATCCAGTTCTAAACCTTTTCCCTTCTTAATGCCCTAGGCATTTGGAAAATTTTAGAAAGGATGAATATAGCACATGTAATCGATCCTATATCCGAAGCATATGGGACACGATTCATGATGTCTCACATAAAGACTAAACCAGTCTTTTGCTATAACATTTCCATTTCAATTTGCCAAGTTCTCATAATTCAGATTATGAAAAGGGATGCCGCAATCATAATCGAATTTAAGAACGCAAATAATGGACCCATATACAGAATTTCCTTATGTTGAGCCATTCCAACATGAAATTCATATATATCCTTGACTAAATGATTAAAACCTCACGATCTAAGCTTATAGATTTGAGATGAAGTATAATTTCCTCTCCCTTAATTATAGCAAAACAACTTTTTCCCAATTGAAACCTTTTGTTTTCTATAATTAACATTGCTAGCTTGCAATACTTATCGTAATTATCATGCTCCCACTAACATGATGATTATTAGCATAACCCTTATGCTCCCACTAGCTTTGACATGTTCTCAAAAATCAGCTGGACTTCTAGAAATCAATACTTTATTGACTTTCTTACCAAAGTTCAGATTTCTGATACTAGATTTCCTTGATAAGACTTTACCAATATCATACACTTCTCTTAGATAGCTCACATGTGTGTCTAAACAATTATGAAGACGGATGCCGTAATCATAATGGTTAGACCTTTTTGCCACTTCTCACAAGTCCAGGTTAGTGTGCCGGTAAACCACACACGCTCCACTAACGACTTTGAGAATGCAAATATCACAATTGCTATCTATCTAAAATCTACTTAGTGAAAGTGTTTCCTCACCATCATTTTCATGAATCAGAGAGAAACCTTATGACACTTAGATTTATTGGTGTATGAGTTCCTACCCATATGAATTTGTCAAAACCATAATCACAAGACAAGGATAATGACAAATCCAAAACCATATGGATTGAACTCAATCTTAATTTCTTGCCACCTGGCAGCTCAAGGGCCTACCATTGCTTCCAAGTTGTTGTGCAACACATTGAGAACTCTAAGAACTCATATGCAAAGCCAACTTTAACTAGAATGGGCACAGAATATGTCAACACGATAGGTTATAAACCTCAAGTCGTGTGCTAGTGAAGAACTTCAGGTTTCATTCTTGATTAGTTCTTGAGAATTTCAAGACCTTTAAGACTCCCACTGTCCTCTTGACCTATAAGACTCCCTTGTCAAACATCCAAGAGATAGTGCAGATTCTAATCAAGACAAACACTTCACACAATTGGCCTTAGTTGGTCTTTGTTTTATCCAAAACATCACAACTTACCAATATCAAATGTACAAGAGTAGAAAACTTTTACTCTTACATTTGATAAGTGTTTTAAACCTTCTTTAAGACATGTCACTCAAATTACAATCTTGGAGTACGACTCTAAGACTTGTATTGGAACGAAGTATGACTCATCTTCTTGATTTAACCATTTCAACAATTCAAGATCCCTTCTTCTTAGTCATAAGAATGCACTAAGACTTCCTTAGAGAACTAATTTTGATATGGTTTCTTAATCATTAAGATGATCACAAAACTGATACTAAAGTACTCTCCCATCTTTTCAGATTTGAGAAACTTTTATCCTTCTGCCTAATTTGATTCTTCATATCCGCTCTGCTATGCATTGGAACCTTTTCCAATGTCTCAGAGTTACACTTAAGCTTGTAAGTATAATCATATTTACTGAACTCTAGTAAAATATGACGAATAGCCTTATATCTTTTGTGGTGGACTTAATCAGTGCACATGACTATGTACTCGATCCCTTAGTCCATTACTTGACTCACACATCCATGTGAATAAGTAATTAGTCTTAATTTTTCCAATACTTGAAAAGTTCTCATTCATCATGCTATACAACTTGCATGATTCCAAGTCCTGGTCCAATTGAGACTTTGGATGATGAGAATCTTTCCTTATTTGGTAAATTTAGACATTACCACAAATGAAGGAATCAATTTCATATTTCCACTCTTGCTATTAATGGAATCGTATAAGCAACAATTTTTTCCTCAAATGCCATTGTAAGGATATTTTTAAAATAAATAAAATCAAAATTTTCTTTTATTTTAAAAACTATGCGGAAAAACTTATCCTTACAATCCATATAAAAACTTGTTGTTATCTATTCCTTAGCAATATCTCATAACTCCTAAGAAGTAGCTCAAGAATCCGATTTTCAAACTACGCGATAGAAATCCATATATGCGATCAGATTCAGCATATTCTTTCTTTAAGTTCCTTTACTTTTCATTGATTCATAAAACATTACCATGTGACCCAGTCACATCATGCACCAAGAATCTCAGAATAGAAACTTAACAGAGTTAGAGTAGTGGACTTTACCTGAAGTAGGGTCAACCTTATTGACTTTAACACCCTTAGGTAAATTTGGCAGCTTCGCAAATAATGACCCTTTCTTTGGCAATATAAACATATGGACCCTTTGATAATGGTACACGGGACTATCACAGACTTAGCTTTTCTCTTTACCATTTGTTCAACCGAGTTGACTATGGCCGATCCCTTTCCATTGGGAAGAGAATGCTTTTTCTGTATTTCCAGTGTCACCATTGTCAATGTCCATAAAGTTTCAGGAAGTTGATCTTAACAATAGATAAGATCATTAAGGGTCTTGTCATAGTCTATTTCATAGGTGTCCCAAAGGAACTCACTATGTGACTTAGAAAGTGATTGAACCACCAACTTTATCAAGACATTGACACCCAACTCTCCCGGCTTGTCAATATGTGACTACATCTCCAAGATGTGATCACACCTAGACCTTGTCTTGCCAATAGGGTTCGAGTGACCTTAAATTTTTCAAGAACTTGTGGGTTAGGGAGAATAATTGGAGGAGGAGAGAGAAGTATGATATCCATGGGACATCATCTTCATTTAGGAAAGCTTGTTTCAAGAGATTTGGGAAGATCATAAATGTCTAAACCAGACATGTTTTGGGAGATATTCAAGATAGTTGATTTAAAGTCCTTAATATGACACCCAATATGAAATATTAAGGCTAGGACCCAACAGACTATTTTATAACTTAGAAGAGGTATGCCGTAATCCAAGCTATAAAACAATTTGAAGGTAGGTGAATGACGATTCACCAATTTCCACCAAGATAAACGAAATGTATTATTAGGTTTTAATTGGATTTGAAATTCCTAGATCTTTTGAGATTCATTGAACTGTTCAATGGCATGTTTCAATCTCGAGTGTGCCCTTCAGGTTTTGTGACTGGGATGCCGAGGATCACAAAACAAGGTGTGAAGTAACCATGCAAATTACTTGGTACCCTTAAGTGTTTACCCCTCAATCGATGTGCCGGTTAACCACACACGCTCCATCGATACTATGATAAACATTAAGTTACCCTTTGCCTACCTTGTTAAATACGAGTTAGTGTGCCGGTTAACCACACACGCTCCACTAACCGACTTAAACAAAGTGCAAAGTGTAATTTCATGGATTAGCACCTTATTCACATTTTCCTAAGTAACTAAGATTGGGAATTATTAAGAGTTTAGTTACTTAGTATTTATCATTAATACTTTTAATGAAGGGAGAATTATAGTCATGTCAAACCCGATCGGCTAACGACCCTCCACCAGTCAAGCAAGCGGTGGGTGAGAGTGGACACCCATTAAGTTGCCATTTTATAGGCAACAACCTTATACCCACCTTATAGACCGGCTTCGTGAATGAGGCGTACTAGCGGTAAGACCGACTTTACTCTTATACATATATATATATATATATATATATATATATATATATATATATATATATATATATATTATTAACTTATAATATTATAAAGTATAAGGGTTGAATTTTAACTTTTAAAATTCTAAGGGCTAACTTGGAATTAAAGTATTCATAAGAGAAAACTTTACAAATTCCAAAACTTGAGGGCAAGTTTTGAAACTATTCAAAACTAATTAATTCCATAACTTATGTGTTTAAAGTAGTTTTAATCCAAAAACTCTTCAAGTTCCATAACTTGAGGACAAATTATGGAAGACTTTAAACTAATAAAGAATTAACTTTTTCTTTATTTTATAACTTATGAAATTAATTAAGGTTACATTATTTTTTTTTTTATATATTTATTTAATGAAGAGACTCTTGGTCCTCCATAACTTGAGGACAAATTATGGAGTCATAACTCCAATTAATTAGAACTAGACTCTTTATTTTTTGTAACCTTTGCCAACTTTATGAGTTTTATGAGTCTTTAATGTGACTCTTCATGTAACTTGAGGATAAGTTACACAAAAACATTTTATACTCAACTCTTAGATTAAAATGGATTGAAACCAACTATTTCATTCAACTTTTCTATTAATCTAAGAAACTCATAAGAACAAGATAATTCAAATCAAACTTTTTCATGTAATTAGTCTAACCTTTAAACTAATACAAAACATGAATCTATTGACAATTATCTTTGAAAAAAAGGATTAGCATGAACATTACCACATTAAAAAACAAGTTTATAAGTTCAAAAACAACTTAGGGTAATGTTCCTAGTCCATTTCTAGCCAAAAACATCGAGGATATGCTGTCTGGGGTCCAACTCGTCGAGTGCATGAACAAAACTCGACGAGTTGGATGCATTTTGCCTTGGACTCGTCGAGTCCCTTCATGGACTCGGCGAGTCTGCTGGGCTGACAGCACCAATTTCGATTTTTCAGCTTCTATTGCAGGTATAACAAGAAAACAAGCCTAGGCTCTGATACCACTGTTGGGTTATGAGCATTCTAACACTCCTAAGTGTACATGCAACCCTAAATTCCTTGGATCTATGTTTTTCTCTATTATACATGCAAATATGAACATCCAAGGTATTATCCTAATCTAGCATACAAAACTATCAATATAACAAGATAGAATACGTACCTCTTTGATGTAGAATGTCTTCATGAAGCTTGAGTGCCTAGTACCCCAAGTGTGACACCTCAAATGGTTCACACAACACCAAATACACTTGGAATAACTTGAGAGAATTCTACACTTCATGAAATCGGCTAGCCCTCTCTAGAATAATCTAGTGGCCGATTTTGTCAAGAATAATATCTTTATATAGTGTTACAATTAGGGAAAACCCTAATTGTCATGACTTTCCATTTCCTTGGATCCATGGGTTCAAATACACCATGGAGCATCCATGGAGCATCATATGGGTTTTGGCCCAACTAGATAATCCATGGAGCATTAGCCCACTATATAAGTATGGATGATTTGCACAATCAATCCATATATTTAATTAGTCTTCTTTTGATCACTTAATTAATCCTAGATTAATTCTTGATCAATACTAATTAAATAATCTTATTATTCTTATTATTAATATATTAGAACTTATAATATATTAATAACCATAAGTGCCTTATTTCTCTCATTTTAGTCTATCCAAGTGCATGATGCCATGCAACCCAAATGGACCATGCCGGGTCGGGTCAAGTCTTACCAATTATAGTTATGGACTTAGACATTAATCCAACAGCAAGACGAAAGGAAGTTACACTAATCTTCCAAAACTTCTTCAAATCTTCCAAAGCTCTAGAGAGAGAATATTGTCTATGTTCTTCAAGTGATGCCCCCCATAAATGGCTCTAATCTCCAGTAAAAGTGAGCTGATTTCCGGAACAAAAAAGGTGCCAAAAGTCACCCACTCAACAAGTCAAACCCGGAATCAACTCAGAACATTTCACATTGACCGCGTAAGAGTCCACGTAGACTGTGTGGGTCACACTGAATGTGAGACTTGGGCCATTAATCATGTATTTTAGCCCAATATTCAATTCTTCAACTTCAGCCCACAATCATAACTCTTTAGAGCACATTTATGCTATTCCAAATCCTTCTAATGATTGACCAAATACTCCTTAAATTTTCTTGTAGCTCGATTCTGCGTCGCGTCATCATCATCCTTGCTCACAAATTAAATCCAAATTGATTTCTTCTTTTACGCAAGCACCAAGCCCAATCGCACCACTAGAAGTCCACAAGCAAATCACATGCCTCCATAAGTCCTACATCCTTCTAAGCCTCCAATAACAAAAAGTCTTCGGCAAATCCTCCAATTAAGCTCAAAAGACTAGAAAGCACCTGGTAAAGGAGAGAAAAATGACAAAAAGAGATAAAATGCATGAAGATTGACTAAAATGAGATGGTTTTAACTAAAAATAAACTATAAAAAGAAGTAATAAAAACAAAACTGTCAGGTAACTCGGATAATCTCGCACTCGAAACGCTAACCTAGCCTCTTCCTAACCACATGAACAATTTCCTTAAATAAGTAACGGCTCCCAAAGGCTAGGTTACTCTATCAACAATCCCACAGGAGGGTAAAGACCATTTTACCCTTCCATGACTTAAAAGTCCAAATGTTGACCAAAACCCTAAAAGTCAACGAAATTCAACAGCAAGTAGTACACGGGGAGTACCAACTTGTGTATGTAGGGCATACACCGGCTAACCAAAATTGGGGGACTCAACTGCCTAGGCAGCACGTACTGGGATTACACCCAACGGAAGTCCCAGTTACCTATTCTCAAATGTTTTGGTCTGGATCGATTAAGAGAATGGTTCATATCACAGATCTAGGCATTCTACTGCCTCCTAAACCATAAAGTCAAAACCTGTAGGCATTTTCATGCCTTAAAATTTATAACTCCTTCCAACTTCTTATCCCCTTTTCTCATTAAGACCATAACTCATGCATGACTCCATAATGATGACCAAGATTGGATTTTTATGGATCTAAAACACATATAACACTAAAATGGGATAGATCTAGGTCCATGGAGTCCCTTTGCTCATAAAGTCTCCACCTTTAGGACTTAAACCCTAAAAATGGCTCATGATACACAAATCCAAAATGAAGAGGAAATTTCTGAGCTTTTTACCTCCAAGTGATGTTTCTCCCTCAACAAAGCTAAGATCCAAAGCTTCGACTCCAAGACTAACTTCCACAAAGGTCCTCTCTTCTTCTTTAGTGTGACAACCCAAGTTGTCCCGTTACATTTCTCCGTTACCGTTAACGGAATTTTCCACTGTTCAAAAGTTCCGTTAATAAGAAGCCGTCAAATTTAATAAACATTTCAATTGTGTATGTTTATATGCCGTTAAGTCGTGATAAAAGGAAATAAAATACATAGCACATATTTCCATTTACTTGGAAAATATTAGTTTATTATTACGACCACTAAATCGAGTGCGACCAAAAGCCCTGTTTAACGACAGTATCGGGTAGACTTCCACTGTATCCCAACTCAAAACCCTATATAAGGGTGAGTGGAGTCTATTGGAGACTTTTTACACTCTCTCTCTATACTCTCTCTCTAGACCCGTTTTCGCCCCGAAACCGCAACCAAACGCTTCCAAATAGTAAGTCCGCTTACCCTAGCTTATTCTAAACATATTGAATTGAGTTTATAGCCCTAAAATCGGACTTAGAAGCAATGAAAAAGGAGTTTACGGCCTAAGAACCTCCTTAGGCCGTAAACACCCAAAATGGGGCCAAAATGACCCAAACTTGTCCCAAATGGCTTGGAAATAAATAGAAGAATTAGCCTAGGACTTTTTGCACATTTAAAACAATCATTTTGTGGCATAAAAGAGAGTTTACGGCCCAAGCACATGCTTAGGCCGTAAACACCTCTAAACCTTGTTTAAATGTCTCAAAAACACTCCCAAACCACACTAGGGCTTAACACATAAATTAAGGGCTTATTCCTTTGGGTTTGGATCACTTAAACACATCAAAATGAAAGATGAAAATGAGTTTACGGCCCAAGCACATGCTTAGGCCGTAAACTCCCCAAACATGCCCAAAATGTTGGTTTTTATTCCCCAAATGGCCTTAGACTATTTCTATAAAATGCTAGGAAGGATTTAAGGACTTAAACACAATGAAATGAGGCTTGATTTGGAGTTTATGGCCCAAGCAAGTGTCTAGGCCGTAAACTCCCCAAAACCCCCTCAAATGTTGGTTTTAATCACCCAAAATAGCATCAAACTTCATAAGAAAATTCTAGGAAGGCAATAGGGGCCTAAAACTTCACTAAACTCAAAGGTTGAGAGTTTACGGCCGTAAACTCCCTTGGGAGCGTTCCTAGGCCATAAAATCTTGTTTAGTACCCTTAGAGGCCTCAAATCCACTCATGCCCTTTAGGAAAAATGCTTAGAATAATTCAATAAACAAGCTAGAAGCATCAAACACCCAAGAATAGAACCTTGGGAGTTTACGGCCGTAAACTCCCTTAGGTTGGGCCATAAACTCCTTGTTTGGTCCATTTTGGTGTTTTAAATCCATTTACACACTTGATATGTGAGTATAGCAAAGTCCCACAACTGATAAGAGACCCTTAGCACCCGTAAACGTTACCCGGGACCCCAAACACTCAACCAAAAGTGTTTTCCACTCCTTTGAGTGTGTATAATTGTTTAATTAGTATATTATATGCTAATTGTATGTGAACATATGTTATCATATGTTAAAATAGGTCCTTGTGTGTGTTCAAGTCCTTGCGTGACCCCGAACGCCCAATCGGCACTTTCGTCGGACCTACTTACACCAGGTGAGTTCATACCCCTGAATGAACCTTTTAAATGCTTTTAAATGTTTTATAGGGGGGGAATACAAGTTAAACATGCCAGTTATCATGTTAATCGCATATGATTGATAACCCGCATGCACAAGATTTTACCACTTTTACACTGTTTTACCGAGTGGGACACTAAAATGACTTTTACGTGTTTCATAACTTTTACTTATACTGATTTATTCAAATTCATCCTAAATTGGTTTATGAAAGAACCTCTAAGGTTTTAAACGTATTTTACAAAGGAATACAATTTGTGATTTTCTCGGTACATAAAGGCTTTTCATTAAAGATTTCCCTTTTTGACGTATACTTTTACTTGTTAAACACTGCTGCTTCACTTATACTTATTTTATACTCTGACTCGGTAACACTTTCACTTATACCTATAGTCGCTTATACTTGATGACGCTTATACTTATTCACGCTCTTACTTAGTGATACGATTTCTCCTTCACTTATACTGGATAACGACTTTACTCCACTTATACTTGATAGACGTTCTTACATCACTTATTGTCGTCTCTGCTTCGTGATACACTTATACTTGGTACGCTTATACTTCATGGTTCGATTATCCCACACTGTACACGTATACTTCACGACTCAGATGTTCCACTGTACACTTATACTTCACGACTCAGATGTTCCACTGTACACTTATACTTCACGACTCAGATGTTCACTGTACACTTATACTTCACAACTCAGATGTTCCACTGTACACTTATACTTCACGACTCAGATGTTCCACTGTACACTTATACTTCACCGTATGATACACACTCAAGCGTACTTAGATGTATGTTTATGCTTGTATAGATGTATATAAATAATGATTGAAGGACTTAGGAAGGCTTGTCCGCCCTATTTCCTTTTCTTCGTTGAGATGTGGTCTGGTGGGATCGGATGTCCATCTGAAGGCCGTTCGATTCATTAGTTATATATTATGTATACGAGCATAGGCATACGAGTTTTCTTCAGTCTGTTAAGAGTCTCTACCTCTAGTCTACACTTACATTAGAAACCCACTCCCTCTTAGTAACACACTATCCTCTATTTGGGATGCATCTTCGGGACGCGGCCTTCTCCGTCGTCTAGTAACCAGAGTCTCCTGTAGGGAGAGCGGACATTGTGTGTATAGGCCTATACGGGATTGACAACCCCACACCCTGACTGCTAGCTACAGTCCACGGCCTACCAAGCCAAGGGGTGACAAATGTCACAATATATAGATGCTTGTAGGGTGTCTAGTACTCTAGTCAGTATGGTTACGAGTATCCTGGGTTGCCTTATAATTCATGGCTTTAAGGTAACGGTATTTCGTCAGCAATTTACACTGTATGCTGATGTCACCTTTTTCAGAGTCACACTGTTTGACCCTGCTAGACGTGTCTTTCATGTGATACTGTCTGCGGTCTGTAGTCACTTTTTTGACCATGCAAGATGTACCCTTCATTTGGTATCGTCTGCGGTCTGTCTTCACTGTTTTGACCTTGCGAGATGTACCCTTCATTTGGTATCATCTGCGGTCTGTCTTCACTGTTTTGACCTTGCGAGATGTACCCTTCATTTGGTATCGTCTGCGGTCTGTCTTCACTGTTTTGACCTTGCGAGATGTACCCTTCATTTGGTATCGTCTGCGGTCTGTCTTCACTGTTTTGACGTTGCGAGATGTACTTTTCATTTGGTACCTTCTGGGGTCTGTGTCTCCACTTGTTAGACTGAACCAGGCGTGTCGTATGTTTGATACTTTCCTGGAGTCTATGGTTCTTTGCCTTAGTCAGCAGTCCTCACTACTGAGGCATATGATATTCCCTGATGTCGTTGCCTTCCTCAATAATCAAATTCAGTATTTTGATAATGATAGCAATTTAGGGAAAACTACTTTTTACTCTACATCACTGACCAGTCTTGGTAGAAGGCTGCTTTTATTAAAGAAAATATAGGATTTTCTGGAAAGGACTCTAGTACACTGAAATCTTTTAAACTACTATTTTCTTAAGTTATTTGAATGAAATGTGACTAAATGCTTATGAACTCACCAGCATTTGTAAAAATGCTGATACTCGCTTTTCAAATAACTTGTATTCTCAGGTTAGCATTAGACAGGTACATCCCCGGAGCTGTTGATGAAGATAGCTTTGTACCACGCTGTATTTATACTATTACTTGTATTACTTTAAATTGTTGTAATGTAACCTTGTAAAACTATTACTATTAATGCAATGTTTTGTTGTACTTTGATTACTATAATGCGTATGTTGTGATACTTGACATGACGTCATCCACCCCAGAACGTTTCCGCCGTTCCGGTTTTGGGGTGTGACAGATTGGTATCAGAGCATTGTTTATAGTGAGCTAAGTATATCAATTCATAAAAGATATACAGCCTATAAATACAAAAGGGATAAAACACTCTGACCAAGAATTATACTTTAAAATATAACCATATTTTACCAAAGTATAATAACATCCTGAATCTAAACACTCGAACACATGTATCAAAAGAAGAACAAGAATAAAAGTCTTTGGATGTTGAGCACTACAGACAAATCTGGGCAGTTATGTAATCGTACGCTGGAATAAATGAAACCTGATCAACTACCTTTATTCGAGATGCGATGAACGTGTGCTTAGGAGTGATTGTGGTGTGCAATAGGTCTGAAACTTACCAACTAGGATTTGTTAGAGCCAAACATAAAGTTAAAATACTATAGGAGTATTTTAGATCACTAAAAGATTCACACTAATCCCAGAATGACATTCAGAAGATGAGAAAACAAACAAGAATTAAAATACCATAGGGGTATTTAGGATACATAGATAACCTGGCGTGAGAATTAAAAGATCCTCATTGATATACCTACAACTACAGAGGGTATACTTCCAAGATTATATATAATAAGGATCCCATAGGCTAAGAATGTGTGGTTTTTCTCTATTTCCTTTTCCTCGTTGGGATGTGGTTCTAGAGTAGTATCACATATTCGAAGGCCTATCGGATCTAAGCTATATATGATTTGTATACCCTGTGTAATCGTAGCAGGACTCGATGTGGATCATCCAACAAAATGTTAATAATTTATTAGGATTCTTTAGACATTTCCATTCTCGCACGAACCCTGTAGAAAACCCTACCCACTTCAGTGCATAACAGAAGAGTTGATTCCGACCTCGAAGAAGTTCATTTAGAAGATTTCCTGTTCGGAAATAAATGAACTAGGTCGAGACTATTGAATGCACCAAGTGCCCGTGTTCTTTTAGGGACAACGGCGAGAAATTCGCCTAAACTTCGGAGATTCCCAGTCATCCATCATGAAGTGATGACACCCATAGTTAGAGTCAGAAGGAAGGCGGAGTAGAAATTCAATATGTCTGTACGAGGAGAGAACCCTAGGAAACTACCCGAAGGAAACCAACGCCGATTCCAGTCAAGGATACGAGGCAGACCGAGGGATCCAGTACGTGGAACCCCGAGAAGAGTCTTTTCCTCGTGTTCTTCACGCTAATACACCCATACAATAATACAATTTAGTGAGTTAGTGATTACACTGCTCACACTATGTGTTAGGTAAATCGCCTTGTTCCCGTTGCCAGTAATGCGCTTAGAGCGGATCCTCACACCTTTGTGAGGTTATTTAGCCATAAGCCCTCATGAGCCTCTCTTCCCGCAGCTTCGTTCCAAACTGTTCTCAAATCTCTCCAGACCGGGGAGTGAAACCTTTCTCAATATAAAGGTAACTTAGTAGGAACGACTCGCATCTTATGGCCTTTTTCCGATATTCATACACTCACTTCGATTACCAGGACTACATCATAGGGATGTAGGTCGACACTCAGACAACCAATACCCGAGGCACGGGAAAAATATTATGCCTAATACGTTCAGGACAGAAACGTCCAGGGTTAACCATCGTCTCTCATTACCTTGTATTCCTTTCCGTGTAGGAAAAACCATGCCACCGAAGAAGCGTAACCAATCCACAAGCAAGAAACCTACTCTCCTATTTGATGAAGCTACGTTCCAAGCTGCAGTTTCAGCAGTCGTAGCAGCTGTCATGACTCACCTGAATGCTAACAACGCCAATGTTAGCAAGGTGCCCGTTGGAAATTCCAATCCTGACAATGGACAGCAGCAACCCACACTTCCATACTCAGCCACCCAAGAACCTCAACTGAACCCACTAAAGAGAAAACTCAAGATAGAGGAGGGAAGTACCTTGGCTCAAGGACCTTCCGAAGGGCAACGAGCTGAGGCAGTCTGTACCCCTGTCAACCCTTCCCTCCCGACTCCAAGAAGACCGTATCTGGGAGACCTTCCCCACTGCAGCAGGTGCAACTACCATCATCATAGTGCCTGCCGAGAACTCTATTGTGCTAGGTGCCACATGAAGGGGCATACTGCTCGTGTATGCAGAACTCCGGTGGAACGTATTGCATCAATCGCCAATGCGGCGGCCACACAGGTTTGCCGCCTATGTGGCGAGTTCGGACACTTCAAGAAGGATTGCCCAACCGAAGGAAAAGACAAAGACACAGAAGGAGCCTGACACTACTGCTTAGGGAGAAACGTCAAGGAACTCGGTAGATTTTTGGTACGACTCTCGATCTCAGATAACAAAGCTAAATACATTAAAAGATTAATTCAATGTAAATTCTTTCCAGCAAGGCGAAAGTCGCAGCACTGTTATAAAATTTAAAATTTATTAGGTAAAACTATAGTGGCTAAACATATACGTTACGGCCATGTATATTTAAGATGGACAGACCTACAGTGAGCGAATGCCGCCTCATCTCCTGTTCCTCGTTTGGTTGTGGATTTAGGGCGGGGTCGCTCAGTCAACAGTCCTCCCCACCTTAAATGTACATGACTAGTATATGTGAGGCGATTATAGAAACGCCTTGTGAGAACCCGTTCATGAAAAGATACTCTATTCGGAAACACTTAGAACTCTCTATAGTTCCGCATCGACTCTATCAGTCCAAGTATCCACGGTAGTGATACGTGGGACGAAACCCGAGATGCCTCGAACTGGTGTGCCTGTTCGGTGCATGACTCTATCGATCTTCACTTTATATCATGTCGGAGTGGGCCAACTTCGACGACTCTATTGATCATGGTTTGATTTAGTGTAACCGTGTGTAAATCCTTAAGTGCTGTGTAAAAAGAACTTTCTCCATAGCCATATCGACAAATAAAGGTTCTTCCGAACCTGAACCTAACACAAATAAACCAACTTAATACGATCCGTCAATCGTCCCTCTTATCTCAAACCTTCCGAAGCACCCAAGGGAAGATACCATACACTATTGACCGACCCCTCGTAGTCAGATGAACACTGAAGTGAAACACACTACAAGATACTCTAGAAGACAACATCCGACTGAAGCATACTCCGTATAATTTCCCCGAGAGACCCTTCTCACCTCGCACATTAGGTTCGTGAACCTAGAGAATAGAACTCATGAGACTGACCGCTATAATCAGGTATATGCATAAGGGCGGCATATAATTGAGATCAATAAGATTAAAGGTGTGTGTTTCCTCCCTATTCCCTGTTCCTCGTTGGGTTGTGGGTTTGGGGTGAAGTCGCACAGCTGAACGTCCCGCCGACCTCAACTGTATATTGCTCGCATACACACGGTATTTGTGGTTAGGCTTAGTATGAGCTCTACCACGGACCTCTTAGAAAAACCCCTTCACCACATTCCATAACATAGGAGCCGAAGTCAAGAAAATCACTACGAGTTGAACTCTTAAAAGTTCTGAGTGAGAAGACTTTATACTCACTAGATTTAACCTAGACCGAGAAAACACAGAATCTCCGGATGAGTAGTTGCAGTATATGCCCGCACTACTCCGGCACTTCGTCCACCTCGTTATAGACAAGTGCTGCCTATCATCCTCTACCCTATTGCATGGAGGAAATCGTCGTCGCCCTGTAGACGATGGAATACATTCTCCGAAGAGGACACTAGAATGCCGAGAACCACAGGATAACCTTCGCAGCCAAGAATACTTGGTAAAGTGCGAGCGTAGTTGCGTTAAACCTTGTGACCCTGATCCCGACCAGATTATAGACTTGACACCAGCCCTGGTGTTAGTCGAAGGGTTATGCAAGAACACGCACTTTCCACGCTAGAATAAACCACATTCTTGGAGATTCATTGGACTGTTAGGTGTTCCACGAATACTATCTCACGCAGAGATAGTAGAACCACCTCCCGAGATAGTCCAACGTTCATCTAGTGAAACCCTAACTCCTCGATCCTCGGGGTTTCCGTATCTCAAGCTTCGTTAGTGCAGGTTCACTTTGCACAAGCGCAAGATAGACACTCTATAGCAAACCAATAACCATAGTCACGCAACCCACTCGACGATCTAGAAAGTCTCTATCAGCCAGTTGAAAGAAAACCCGAAACCGAAGACCACCTGAGCTTCCTAAGGATTAACCTAAAGGACTACACATCCAGTACAAGCGAGAATGTTAGGAACTTCATAATGGCGATCACGCCAGTGTTGATCTTGCCATAGAAGTACACTATGTTCTTAGTACTGAAAAGCTCTACTCCTTTCCGAGAGCTTAGGACCATCCGAGAATCCTCGTGGAGACATGGTCCGACCCTTTTCAGGCCGCTAATACTTTCGGATATACCACAAGGTTCACATTCGATCGACTCACTTCTTAGACTTGATACGTGAATTCTCGACAACACTTTTCGTACCTCACTTATCTTGATAGAATCCATCGAGAACCCTAACCTTGTAGATACACCAGTTGGAACCCACTAGCTACAGGAGACGGAACCCGCATCCCGTACGCGAGGGTCTGTTGAAATGACAAACACAGAACAGAGATCACTTGGGGATGCAAGGACAATCACATAGGAAGTACTCTCTTACCTCTACTTGGAAATCCATACCTACTTCCTTGCCTAGATCTGAATTTCGGGACGAAATTCCCTCTAACGGGGGGATGATGTGACAACCCAAGTTGTCCCTTTACATTTCTCCGTTACCGTTAACGGAATTTTCCACTGTTCAAAAGTTCCGTTAATAAGAAGCCCCGTTTATATGCCGTTAAGTCGTGATAAAAGGAAATAAAATACATAGCACATATTTCCATTTACATGGAAAATATTAGTTTATTATTACGACCACTAAATCGGGTGCGACCAAAAGCCCCGTTTAACGGCAGTATCGGGTAGACTTCCACTGTGTCCCAACTCAAAACCCTATATAAGGGTGAGTGGAGTCTATTGGAGACTTTTTACACACTCTCTCTATACTCTCTCTCTAGACCCGTTTTCGCCCCGAAACCGCAACCAAACGCTTCCAAATAGTAAGTCCGCTTACCCTAGCTTATTCTAAACATATTGAATTGAGTTTATAGCCCAAAAATCGGACTTAGAAGCAATGAAAAAGGAGTTTACGGCCTAAGAACCTCCTTAGGCCGTAAACACCCAAAATGGGGCCAAAATGACCCAAACTTGTCCCAAATGGCTTGGAAATAAATAGAAGAATTAGCCTAGGAGTGTTTGCACATTTAAAACAATCATTTTGTGGCATAAAAGAGAGTTTATGGACCAAGCACAGGCTTAGGCCGTAAACACCTCTAAACCTTGTTTAAATGTCTCAAAAACACTCCCAAACCACACTAGGGCTTAACACATAAATTAAGGGATTATTCCTTTGGGTTTGGATCACTTAAACACATCAAAATGAAGGATGAAAATGAGTTTATGGCCCAAGCACATGCTTAGGCCGTAAACTCCCCAAACATGCCTAAAATGTTGGTTTTTATTCCCCAAATGGCCTTAGACTATTTCTATAAAATGTTAGGAAGGATTTAAGGACTTAAACACAATGAAATGAGGCTTGATTTGGAGTTTACGGCCTAAGTAAGTGTCTAGGCCGTAAACTCCCCAAAACCCCCTCAAATGTTGGTTTTAATCACCCAAAATAGCATCAAACTTCATAAGAAAATTCTAGGAAGGCAATAGGGGCTTAAAACTTCACTAAACTCAAAGGTTGAGAGTTTACGGCCGTAAACTCCCTTGGGAGAGTTCCTAGGCCGTAAAATCTTGTTTAGTACCCTTAGAGGCCTCAAATCCACTCATGCCCTTTAGGAAAAATGCTTAGAATAATTCAATGAACAAGCTAGAAGCATCAAACACCCAAGAATAGAACCTTGGGAGTTTACGGCCGTAAACTCCCTTAGGTTGGGCCGTAAACTCCTTGTTTGGTCCATGTTGGTGTTTTAAATCCATTTACACACTTGATATGTGAGTATAGCAAAGTCCCACAACTGATAAGAGACCCTTAGCACCCGTAAACGTTACCCGGGACCCCAAACACTCAACCAAAAGTGTTTTCCACTCCTTTGAGTGTGTATAATTGTTTAATTAGTATATTATATGCTAATTGTATGTGAACATATGTTATCATATGTTAAAATAGGTCCTTGTGTGTGTTCAAGTCCTTGCGTGACCCCGAACGCCCAATCGGCACTTTCGTCGGACCTACTTACACCAGGTGAGTTCATACCCCTGAATGAACCTGTTAAATGCTTTTAAATGTTTTATAGGGGGGAATACAAGTTAAACATGCCAGTTATCATGTCAATCGCATATGATTGATAACCCGCATGCACAAGATTTTACCACTTTTACACTGTTTTACCGAGTGGGACACTAAAATGACTTTTACCTGTTTCATAACTTTTACTTATACTGATTTATTCAAATTCATCCTAAATTGGTTTATGAAAGATCCTCTAAGGTTTTAAACGTATTTTACAAAGGAATACAATTTGTTATTTTCTCGGTACATAAAGGCTTTTCATTAAAGATTTCCCTTTTTGACGTATACTTTTACTTGTTAAACACTGCTGCTTCACTTATACTTATTTTATACTCTGACTCGGTAAGACTTTCACTTATACCTATAGTCGCTTATACTTGATGACGCTTATACTTATTCACGCTCTTACTTAGTGATACGATTTCTCCTTCACTTATACTGGATAACGACTTTACTCCACTTATACTTGATAGACGTTCTTACATCACTTATTGTCATCTCTGCTTCGTGATACACTTATACTTGGTATGCTTATACTTCATGGTTCGATTATCCTACACTGTACACGTATACTTTACGACTCAGAAGTTCCACTGTACACTTATACTTCACGACTCAGATGTTGCACTGTACACTTATACTTCACCGTATGATACACACTCAAGCGTAGTTAGATGTATGTTTATGCTTGTATAGATGTATATAAATAATGATTGAAGGACTTAGGAAGGCTTGTCCGCCCTATTTCCTTTTCTTCTTTGAGATGTGGTCTAGTGGGATCGGATGTCCATCTGAAGGCCGTTCGATTCATTAGTTATATATTATGTATACGAGCATAGACATACGAGTTTTCTTCAATCTGTTAAGCGTCTCTACCTCTAGTCTACACTTACATTAGAAACCCACTCCCTCTTAGTAACACACTATCCTCTATTTGGGATGCATCTTCGGGATACGGCCTTCTCCGTCGTCTAGTTGGTAACCAGAGTCTCCTGTAGGGAGAGTGGACATTGTGTGTATAGGCCTATACGGGATTGACAACCCCGCACCCTGACTACTAGCTACAGTCCACGGCCTACCAAGCCAAGGGGTGACAAATGTCACAATATATAGATGCTTGTAGGGCGTCTAGTACTCTAGTCAGTATGGTTACGAGTATCCTGGGCTGCCTTATAATTCATGGCTTTAAGGTAACGGTATTTCGTCAGCAATTTACACTGTATGCTGATGTCACCTTTTTCAGAGTCACACTGTTTGACCTTGCTAGAGGTGTCTTTCATGTGATACTGTCTGCGGTCTGTAGTCACTTTTTTGACCTTGCGAGATGTACCCTTCATTTGGTATGGTCTGTGGTCTGTCTTCACTGTTTTGACCTTGCGAGATGTACCCTTCATTTGGTATTGTCTACGGTCTGTCTTCACTGTTTTGACCTTGCGAGATGTACTTTTCATTTGGTACCTTCTGGGATCTGTGTCTCCACTTGTTAGACTGAACCAAGCGTGTCGTATGTTTGATACTTTCCTGGAGTCTATGGTTCTTTGCCTTAGTCAGCAGTCCTCACTGCTGAGGCATATGATATTCCCTGATGTCGTTGCTTTCCTCAATAATCAAATTCAGTATTTTGATAATGATAGCAATTTAGGGAAAACTACTTTTTACTCTACATCACTGACCAGTCTTGGTAGAAGGCTGCTTTTATTAAAGAAAATATAGGATTTTCTGGAAAGGACTCTAGTACACTGAAATCTTTTAAACTACTACTTTCTTAAGTTATTTGAATGAAATGTCACTAAATGCTTATGAACTCACCAGCATTTGTAAAAATGCTGATACTCGCTTTTCAAATAACTTGTATTCTCAGGTTAGCATTAGACAGGTACATCCCCGGAGCTGTTGATGAAGATAGCTTTGTACCACGCTGTATTTATACTATTACTTGTATTACTTTAAATTGTTGTAATGTAACCTTGTAAAACTATTACTATTAATGCAATGTTTTGTTATACTTTGATTACTATAATGCATATGTTGTGATACTTGACATGACGTCATCCACCCCAGAACGTTTTCGTGGTTCCGGTTTTGGGGTGTGACATTCACAAACACACAAAGGAACTTCAAGCTTAAAACACACACACACACACAAGCTTATAATGAAGGTTGGATCTCTCTTAGGGTTTCACTCTCTCAAATGGTGGCTGAGGATAACCATAGCTTTCTTTATATACGACTGAAGTCTCATTTAGGGTTTTGAGTCTGGACCAGCTACGCCTAGCGTACCGGGTAGAGTCCATGTCCAAAACACGTCCATGAGTACGCGTAATGTACTCTTCAGTACGCTGAGCGTACTCATTTGCCATAATCTTCTTTTGAGGGCTAAACTTGACAACTTAGAAAGAAGGAAGGGTTAAATGGATATACTTGAATTTCGGGATGTTACAATTGTCCCCCACTAGAACCAGACTTCACCCTCGAAATGTCATTCTACAAACAACCCCAGATGCTGCTTCCGCATCTCTGAATCTAGCTCCCAAGTCAGCTCGGACCCCCTCTAATGTTTCCACTGGACCTGAACCAGGGGCATCTCCTTGTTCCTTACAACCTTGATTTTTTGATCCATAATCGTGATTGGCCTCTCAACATAATTCAGGCTCACATCCACCTAAATTTCCTCTAGTAGTACAACTGTCATCTCATCGGCAATATACTTCATCAACTAAGACACGTGGAAGGAATCATGTATCTGGCTCAACTGTGAAATACTTTGTAATGAATAAAATCGTGAAATACTATGTGAAATTGAGTGTTGAGTTCTAACAGATGGTTTTTACTAGAAATGAAGTAAAACTATGTTTAGAATCACTCAGAAAATATTGGAAGTCTTACGAGATTCCAGTTAAAAGCCAAATAGTGAAATTTAGCGAAAATATAAAACTTTAAATAAATAAAATTTTATTATTTTATGTTATAGAGAATCTCGTTAGAAACTTGCAGGCGAAAACCTCGTCGAAATCCGAGTTATAACGAAGAAGTTATGACCAACCGAAGATCTACGACAAAATCGGCACGACGCCGAATGACGTAAAAAGTGAGTTTTTGATAAACTACTTTTTAGACTTAGTAATCTAAATGAAAGTCGTAGTATTCGTTAAATCGAGAAATTCGATAAAAAGAACGCCAAATCTGACTTCGTATGAGGAAGTTATGATTTTTCGAAATTTCAACTTACTAGTAGACAGCTAAAAACTCGAATTTTAGATCGAACAATATTTGACCGATACATCCTAAACAAGAATTGAAGGTCTCGTTATTTTTAGTACAACGGTAAAAAGTCTGACGAAAACGGATGTCGGATGAAGAAGTTATGAATTTTTAACGGATTTTCCTGTCCCTGTCTGTTAAAAATAATAATATTAAAAATTAATTCAAAATTAGCCGACGAAGTCTAAACGAAAGTTGTAGAGCGTAACTTTAGCTATGCGTGCATATAAAGAACGTCAAAAACAGAGATCATATGCGAAAGTTATGGATTTTAGAAGTTTGGGGCCTGAAAACCGAGGAATTTCACATGAATAGTACCAGCCACATCACCTCGCACAAAGCACGTGCGCTACCGGAGTCGTGGCCTCATCTCGCAGCGCCACGTGTACTAGTCAGAGATGTGTCCGCCATGCGTGTCTCTCGCTACTGATGCCACCGAACTGCTTCGTCGCTTCCTGTCCGAGTCTCGCGTGCGCGCCAGCTCCCCTACTCTCGCTTCGTAGCCTTCGCTTCTCCTGCCGCGTGCCCTTCGCAGCTGCGGCCACCGAGCTGGATGGCATCTGCTTCATCACCCCCTCCAGACTGAGCTTCGTAGGTGCAACGTGGACACTTCCCAGCCACTAGTTCCGAACCCTCTCACCCTATATAAAGGGAGGCTACGAGCCTTCCCGGGTAACTTTGAAAAATTGACACTTTTTCACCGTAATTTGATATACTCACTATTTTGACTTTCCCTGAAGCTCCGGTATCAATTTTAGCACCCGAAACACGTCCCGAGATCCCCGAGAAGCCCGAAAATTTTATCTTTTCGGTTTTTAAGCCCTACCTTCGCAGAGCCCGGTTTCAATTAAGCTCCCGGTTTTCAACATAGAAAGTCATATTTAAAGCCGAAGTGCAGCCCAAATTACTATTTTAACCCCCGATTAACTTAAGGTGAGGTCAATATATAGAAACAATTGTATGTTATGTGTTATATGTGCTATGTGCTTTTCAGTGTTATTATTCTAAGTTATTTTCCCGTGTTTTTTTATTCGCTATGTTTATAGGAATTGTAATACTTTGACCATGTGATCAGTGAAAGGACTTAGATTCACATTGGTACTGGTACGTAGCCTCTGGTTATGTAGAACATATCTCTGTAAAAGAATGACTTATATTCTATGGTATTTGCAGATGGTTAAACAGGAGTATAAGCCTGAAATCTAACAAGATGTTAATCAGAAATTGCATGTCTTCTACGCTATTTCAGCCAAAGTTTTATTGATGTATATCAAGCATTGAAAAGTATATCTTTGAATAAATTCTTTGATTGATATGAACGCTTGTCACATGATTTCAAATATGTATTTGTTGTTCCTCTTTGCTTTTGCCACATTGAAGTATATATATGGCATAACGTTATATTGTAGCTATTATTGAACTCACTAAGCATCACCGCTTATCCTATCAATGTATAACAATTGCAGGTGATAAGTAATTAGTATGTTCACATACCGTTGAAAGATTTAGAATAGTTTGTAATAGTACTTTTGTACTTTAGTTTATGCTTATATAAATTATAATATCCTGGGTAGTTATGTAATATATATAACACTTTGTAATAGACGGTTTGTATCCAATAGTTTGTAATCCCTTTATCAATGTAAAATATTGCTTTTATAAATATGCAAGTAGCATGTTTTGGAGTAATGATATTGTGAACTATGAAATTTTGGGTTTTTCAAAAATACGAAAGTTTGGGTCTTTCAACCATGGTATCGGAGCAGTAGTTTAAGCGAACTAAATTCCACGGATTGGTATTTAGACTTAAACTATAGGAAGTTTAATATATGAACTTAATCATTGTAAGTATAGGGATATAAACCATAGAAAATATATAAGTAAAAGTATAAGGTAATAATAAAGCCTAATAATCTAAAATACTATCTTACTCCGTATTTCAGACCGATGGTTGAACAAGTAAGTAGCCATACCCCTGAGGTTGGTGGAGACCCTCAACCCGAGGAAGTGAATAATCCAGTATCTCCTCGTGAGAAGCGACTCTTAGTTAAACTTACCGGTGTTATTCGACAGACTCTCGAAGAACACAAAAAGAATGATGATAAAGGAAAAGAGAAAGTTACTGGAGAATCTTCAAGCCGAAAGGTGAAGTGTCCCTCGTTCAAAGATTTCAAGAGTAGTGGCGCTATGGAGTTTTCTGGTGTCCTTAATCCTATAATTGTTCTAACTTGGATTCAGAACACCGAGAAAGTATTTCGTGTTTCTCATGTGGATGATGAAGACAAGTCTATCTATGATTCTTCAATGCTCATTGGAGAAGCCTTAGTCTGGTGGGAAGCAACATATGAAGCTCTTGATGGATGTGACCAAGAGAACTTATCCTAGGAGTTGTTTAAGACATGTGTGCTCGAGAAGTATTGTCCTCAAGATATGAGGAGAAGATTGGAGAAGGAACTCCTTGAGCTTAAACAAGGAGGAATGACTGAATGAGTATGAAACTCAATTTAATCAACGAGCAAGGTTTGCTACGAAGTATATTCCAACTGAAGACGAGAAAATTCAGTTATTCATGGAGGGACCACGACACGAAATCCATGATTTCGTTGTCAATCAGGATGTTCTGTCATTTGATAAAGTTGTTGAGTATACTCGAAGGCGTGAGCATGACTTAGAAATACGTGGTGCCACTCTTACTGTTCCAAAGCATCCACGTACTAAAAGAACTACTCCTGATTCCACTATTCCACCAGCTCAATCTATTCGAACTAATCCTAGCAAGCAAGCACAATCTCAGAGTGCTTTTCTTGGCCACAGTAGGTCACAATATTTTCTATTCAATCGCCTTCATGTCGCGTTTGTGGAAGGAATTATCCGGGTCAATGCAAAATAGACAAGGAATCCATTGTCTGTTATGGGTGTGGAGAAACAGGTCATATAAAGCCAACTTACCCAAGGAAGGATGTGACTTGTTATGCATGTGGTATTACTGGCCACAAGAAGCGCTTTTGCCCTACTCTTACCAACCAAGTGACGGGAAGTCAAGCATCTGTTCAACAACTGGCGAGAAGTCAAGTCCCTGTCCAACAACCGAAGAGTACTCCAGCTAAAAAGGAGGAGATGCCAAAAGCTAAGGATCGTGCATTTCAGATTACCACAGAGGAAGCACGTGAGGACCCGAATGTCATGACGGGCACATTTCTTGTCAACTCTAGACGTGCTCACATCTTATTTGATTCTGGTGCCTCCGATTCTTTCGTATCTTATGAATTTGCGCATTCTTTTCAAATTGTTTGCTATGCACTCGCGCAACCATTTCACGTAGGTACTGCAGGAAGTATATCATTTCTTGCTGATAAAATCTATAGGGATTGTGTCATAGAAATTGAAGGCTATAATTTTCTTGCAAACCTAATCCCTATCTCCTTGCCTAATTTCGATATTATTCTCGGCATGGATTGGTTGTCAAAGAACCATGCAGAACTCTTGTGTTACGAAAAGATGGTACATATTCCTATTGAATGGGAAGATCCTATTCATGTTTATGGTGAACAAAGGATCTTAAAAATAATCTCTTTCCTCAAAGCTTGTAAATTCATATTGAAAGGTTATCCTATCTATCTGGCCTATACAGTTGACATCTCAAGAAAGGAGAATAAAACTGTAAATGATATTGCCACTGTTAACGAATATCTCGCTGTTTTCCCCGATGATCTGCCTGGACGTCTTCTGGATAGACAAGTAGAATTCTGAATTGACCTTGTGCCCGGTGCTGCTCCGATTGCAAAGACTGCTTATTGTCTTGCGCCAGCTGAGATGAAAGAAATGATGATCCAACTGCAGGAATTACTTGACAAAGGCTTTATTCGACCGAGTACCTCTCCCTGGGGTGCTCCAGTATTGTTTGTCAAGAAGAAGGACGGATCGATGCGAATGTGCATTGATTATCGTGAGCTGAATAAGGTGACTATCAAGAACAAGTACCCGCTACCTCGCATCGATTATTTGTTCGATCAACTTCAGGGTGTTAGCTAGTTCTCAAAGATTGATTTGAGATCTGGCTATCATCAGTTGAAAGTATAAGAGGAAGATGTATCAAAGACTGCTTTCCTTACTCGTTATGGGCATTTCGAATTCCTTGTCATGCCATTCGGTTTGACAAATGCTCCTGCCGTATTCATGGATATGATAATTCGAGTATGCCGCCCAATGCTCGATAAGTCTATCATCGTATTCATTGACGATATTCTAATCTAAACCAAGTCTGAAGCCGATCATGCCGTTCATATTCATGAAATCTTATAACTTCTTCGAAACGAGAAACTTTATGCTAAATTCATGTGAATTTTGGCTTCGTCAAGTTCAATTTCTTGGCCATATTATTTCTAGTGATGGTGTATCCGTAGATCCTATCAAAATCGAAGGCATTCAAAATTAGGAAGTGCCCCGTAATGCTTCTATAATTCGAAGTTTCTTAGATCTTGCGGGATATTATCGGAGATTCATTAATGACTTTTCTCGTATAGTCGTACCTCTCACGAGTGTTACACGGAAGGAAGTGAAGTTCGAATGGGGTGAAGCTCAAGAAAAATCTTTCTCAACTCTAAAAGATGTTTTGACTCATGCTCCCATCTTATCAATCCCAGAAGGTGATGATGATTTCTCCGTGTATAGCGATGCTTCAAGATTGGGACTCGGTTGTGTGTTGATGCAGTGTGGTAAAGTGATAGCCTACGCCTCAAGACAACTGAAAGATTATGAAAAGAATTATCCCACCCATGATCTTTAACTCGCTGCAGGAGTATTTTCCCTAAAACTTTGGAGACATTGCCTTTTTGGTACGAAATGCCAATTATTTACTTACCACAAGAGTCTCAAGTATATATTCAGTTAGCAAACTCTGAATATGAGACAACGACGAGCCATGGAATTGATCAAGGACTATGATTGCGAAATCATGTACCATCCTGGAAAGGCTAATGTGGTTGCAGATGCACTTAGCAGGAAAGTTTATCGTAATAGTATGTGTTATACTATTACTCACACTACGGTGAAGTTCACTATTCTTGATGAACTAGAGAAGTGGCAAGTTGAGGCCTTAAAGCCAGAAAATGTGAAGAAGCAAGGAATGGTACATTATGCTGATGTTTTACTTGATGATCCACGAGGATTAAAAGTATTTATGAATCGGATATGGATTCCAAAGATTGGTGGATTAAGACAGAAGATTTTAGATGAAGTTCATAAGTCTAAGTTGTCAATACATCCTGGTACAAGTAAAATGTACTATGATGTAAAAGCGGATTATTGTTGGCCTGGATTAAAGAGAGACATTGGAAGATATGTACAGGAATGCTTAGTATGCTTACAAGTCAAAACAGAGCACCAAAAGCCTTATGGAACCCCATAAAGTCTTAGTGTTCCTGTATGGAAGTGGGAAGAGCTGTCCATGGATTTTATTACCAAATTGTCGAAGACTACTAGACAACATGATAGCATTTGGGTAATCGTCGACCGCCTGACTAAGAGTGCACATTTTCTCTCCATGCGTGAAACGGCTCCAATGGAGAAATATGCACAAGTATACTTGGATGAAATTGTTGCAAGACATGGTGTGCCACTAAATATCATTTCCGATCGCGATACTCGCTTCACTTCTCACTTTTGGGCGAGTATGCAACGCAAATTGGGATCTCGAGTTGCTCTCAGCACTGCCTATCATCCCCAGACGGAGAGAACAATCCAAACAATAGAAGATATGCTTCGTGCATGTGTCTTGGAGTTCGGTGGTAACTGGAATAAATACTTACCGCTTGTCGAATTTTCGTATAATAACAGTTACCACACTTCAATCAAAATGCCACCATATGAAGCATTATATGGTCGCAAATGTTGTACGCCGTTATGTTGGCGTGATGTAGGACAGAAGATCCTTGGAGGCCTTGAAATGATTCAAGACACCACTGACAAGATTCAAATCATACAAGAAAGAATAAAAGCTGCCCAAGATCGACAGAAGTCCTATACAGAAAAGAGAAGACGACCTATAGAATTCCAAGTGGGTGATTTCGTGATGCTAAAGGTATCCCCATGGAAAGGCCTTATGCGATTTGGGAAGAAAGGAATGTTGATTCATAGATTTGTTGGTCCTTTCAAAATCATCCAGAGAATTAGAAAGCAAGCATACCGCTTAGAATTTCTTGAAGATTTGGCAGGTATTCATGATGTGTTTCATGTAAGTTATCTGCGCAAATACTTGAGCATCTACGATGAGACAGTTCAATTATCCGAGGTGAAATTGGATAATAAATTAAGATATGTTGAAGAGCCTGAAGAAATCGTGAATGAAAGAACAACTAAGCTACGCAATAAAGAAATAGAATTAGTGCTTGTCAAGTGGAAACACCATCGAGGCCCAAACTACACTTGGGAGAATAAGAATGTGATAAAAGCAAAATATCCCCATTTACTTTAATCGATGTAATTTTGGGGATGAAATCCTAAAAACGAGGAGGTATTTGTAACATACACATTTTGAAATTGTGTTTTGTAATGAATAAAATTGTGAAATACTATGTTAAATTGAGTGTTGAGTTCTAACAGATGGTTTTTACTAGAAATGAAGTAAAACTATGTTTAGAATCACTCAGAAAATATTGGAAGTCTTATGAGATTCCAGTTAAAAGCCAAATAGTGAAATTTAGCGAAAATATAAAATTTTAAATAAGTAAAATTTTATTATTTTATGTTGTAGAGAATCTCGTTAGAAACTTGCAGGCGAAAACTTCGTCGAAATCCGAGTTATAACGAAGAAGTTATGACCAACCGAAGATCTGCGACAAAATCGGCATGACGTCGAATGATGTAAAAAGTGAGTTTTTGATAAACTAATTTTTAGCCTTAGTAGTCTAAATGAAAGTCGTAGTTTTTGTTAAACCGAGAAATTCGATAAAAAGAACGCCGAAATCTGACTCCGTATGACGAAGTTATGATTTTTCGAAGTTTCAACTTACTAGTAGACAGCTAAAAACTCGAATTTTAGATCGAGCAATATTTGACCGATACTGTAACAACCCGAAATTGTTCGTCGCCAAAACCCGTTCTACCCGAAAGGTCGCCGTTATCAAATTCGTTCCGTTTTCTTTTTGGAGTTAATTATTCAAACTTATATGATTATTTTATTTAATGAGTGCCTAAATCACTCAGGAACTCACGTAATTAGCCCGAATATAATCATTTCATAAGTTTTAGAAATGTCCCCGCCGGGTGACGGAAACTTAATCGGGTGCGACCAAAAGCCGCGTTTAACGTCGGTATCGGGTAGAATTCCACCGTGTCCAAGTTTTAGGAACTATATAAACGTGTTTAACCTATCATTTGAAGCTTTTTCCTTCTCTCTCTACTCTCTCTCTAACCTCTCTCCTAAATCCAAGTTTAAGGGTCCAAAACTCAAATTTAAGGGCTCAAATCTTTAAGGTACCTTCCTAGCCTTAATCTATAGCATATTTGGCTTCCAAATTCGACATTTAATCATGAAATATGACAACATATGTGAGTTTACGGACCAGGAGGCTACCTAGGCCGTAAACACCATTTTGAAGGGTTTTAAGCCCTTAAACTCCTTCCTAAACTCATTTGGACTTTAGATATGGCTAAGGGACTTCAAGATATGGACTTAGAACATTTAAAACATGAACTTTGTGATGTTTGAAGGAGTTTACGGCCAAGGATCATTCTTGGGCCGTAAACTCATATATCTAGGGTTTTCATGCTCTTAAACCCTCCCAAATCACTTATATGTCTTAGTTATGAATTATAGAACATTGATAATTGCATTTAGACACTTGAAACATCATTTTTGGGGGACAAATAAGAGTTTACGGCCAAGGTATGTGCTTGGGCCGTAAACTCCTCTAAAAGGGGGATTAAGTGCCCTAAAACATGTCCAAATGCCCTGAAACTCAACCAATGACCTTGTGGTAAATCCTATAATCATCTAAAAATGGTTTGGAGGCCTTAAACACATCAAACACACCACATATTGGAGTTTATAGCCTAAGCACATAGCCTTTGGCCGTAAACTCATAAACACATGTCAAAATGGCCTTAAACCACCCCTAAAGCCTTGAAATGAATTTTAGAAGTCCATACAAACAAGTTTTTAGCATTAAAACACATGGAATTGCTCTTTAAGAGAGTTTACGGCCATGAGAGGGGTCTCATTGGCTGTAAACTCCAAAAATCCTTTCAAATCCCCAAACAAATGCATATAAGGCTTTGGTACAATTTTAGCAATCACATGTGATTAGTTTGGGATCCAAAAACACAACTTTTCATGGATTTATAGGAGTTTACGGCCATGAGAACATGCTAGGCCGTAAACTCCCTAAAATGTGTCTATTTGATGTTTTAAAATCATTTCAAGTCCTTAAACCAAGTCTAGAAATTATCCCCAAAGTGTTTGAAGTCCAAATTGCACCATAAACCACCCATCATGAGTTTACGGCCGTAAACTCATGGGGAATGGGTGTTTTGGCCGTAAACTCCCTAAAGGGGGTGTTCCTTTGAAGTCCCAACTCATTTCCTAAGTCCCTTGCATCATTCATGTCCCTAAACGCCACCCGGGTCCCTCCAAACACTTGTATCAGAGTGTTTTCGCGACTTGAAGCAATTGTCCCTATCCAACAATCAATCTAAGTCCTAATTAGATACAAATGTGTATCTTTAGATCATAATTAGGAACCTCGTGTGATTAAAAGTTCCGGATTAACTCTTAGCATCTAAACCGTCACATATCTCGTCTGGTGAGTTCATACCCCTACGGCCTTTTCACTGTTTTCAATGTTTTCAGGGGGGAATACAAGCAAACTACACCTATTTTCAAATCAAAACATTGATATGTTTCAAATTATATCTGACAAACTTATAAACTCTTTTACTCCTTATGTATTATGCTGAGCATAAGGAATGACTTATCAATTACAACTAAAAGAATTTTAGTTAAGGAAACAATCAAACTAATCAAATTATTATGGGAATAATTTGGGGGTCTTTACTGTTCTTTCTATCATATGTCGATATCTATATCAAGTTATTAGATAAACTATGTCTGATTCAGTTTATCTCCGTATCATTTGAATGTATTGTCAGATAATTTCATTGTATGTATCTATACTTACTGTACTATGTTTCATAATCTTCTGTATGTCGATATCTTATGAGAACCCCGTGAATAGTTTAGTACTGGTTTGTGAGATAGTCACTACCCTTTATGGATGATCAGTAAATCCTCCCCGGAAGTGTAACCAGAGTCTCGTGGAGGGAGAGCACGAAATTTGTGAATAGATCTATTCGGGACTGACAATCCCACACCTTAACTGCTAGCTATAGTTAGGCGGGCACGACTGGGGTGACAAATTTCTGGATATCGTTTCGACGTCTGACAATTGTCAAGGAGGTCACGTTGTCGTATTAGCATGGTTACCCGACTCACAACATGTATTAATATTAGCTTAGTCACAGTTTGGGTTTAGAAACTATATCTCGTTCGGGATAGTGATCCCATGGTTTTATATCTATATCTTTCGAGATAGTGATCCCATGGTTTTGTATCTATGTCTTATACGGGATAGTGATTCCATGGTTTTGTTTCTATATCTCTTTCGGGATAGTGATCCCATGGTATTATCAAACTATTTTATATCTAGTTCGGGATAGTGATCCCATGGCTTTGTAACTATATCTTATACGGGATAGTGATCCCACGGTCTTTAATCTATATCTATTTCAAAATAGTAATCCCATGAACACAGTCTATAACTTATACGGGATGTCTTTCCCCATGGTCTTTAACTATATTTTATTCGGGATAATGATCCCATGGTTTTGTATCTATATCTTATACGAGATAGTGATCCCATGGTTTTCCAAGTCTGTATCTTATCCGGGATAGTGATCCCATGGTTTTCAATCTTTATTTCCATATATACATCAACTTATCTCGTGTCTAGTCCGGGATGATAGTCCCATGATCTTAAATTTGTACTTTCATATGTGTCAAACTATCTTATATCTCTTTCGGGATAGTGATCCCAAGATTTTCATCATATAGTTTTGTGTATTAAACTATACTTTGTGATATACAACTGATCTTACAATTAGGAAAATAAGGGATTTTCCTGGGGTAAAACACAACACGTAATCGAATTGGTAATGAATGATAACTAAACCAACTCCACATAAGAAAATATGGGATTTTCTTGGATAACAAATATTTTCGGAAACTAAAGGAAATCGATATATTTTCATAAAACAAAACCGCTTATGAACTCACCAGCTTTATGCTGATTTTCAAACCGCTTGTATTCTTAGGTCCAAGTTAGACAGGTACCCGGTGATCCCTTTTGATGAAGACGGAGTGCGTGAAGACTCATCTCAACTTTTGTTAATATGATGCATATGTATATTTTGTATAACTTTACTTTTGAAACAAATGTAAACTTTCATATATATATATATATATATATATATATATATATATATATATATATATATATATATATATATATATATATATATATATATATATTTAATGTAATGTTTGTTTACTGTGATTACTATGTACATTGGATTTGATACACAACGTGGTAGTCCACCTCGGAAATGTTTCCGCCTTTGATTTTCGGGGTGTGACAGATACATCCTAAACAAGAATCGAAGGTCTCGTTATTTTTAGTACAACGGTAAAAAGTCTGACAAAAACGGATGTCGGATGAAGAAGTTATCAATTTTTAACGGATTTTCCTGCCCAGGTGTGTTAAAAATAATAATATTAAAAATAAATTCAAAATTAGTTGATGAAGTCTAAATGAAAGTTCTAGAGCATAAATTTATCTTTTCAGTTTTGAAGCCCTACCTTCGCAGAGCCCGGTTTTCAATTAATCTCCCGGTTTTCAACATAGAAAGTCATATTTAAAGCCGAAGTGCTACCCAAATTACTATTTTAACCCCCGGTTAACTTAAGCTGAGATCACTATATAGGAAAAATTGTATGTTATGTGTTATATGTGCTATGTGCTTTTCAGTGTTATTAATCTGAGTTATTTTCCTATATTATTTTATTCGCTATGTTTATAGCAAGTGTAATCCCTTTGACCATGTGATCAGCGAAAGGACTTAGATTCACATTGGTACTGGTACGTAGCCTCTGGTTATGTAGAACATATCTCTGTAAGAGAATGACTTCTATTCTATGGCATTGGCAAATGGTTAGACAGGACTCTAAGCCTGAAATCTAACAAGATGCTAATCAGAAATTGCGTGTCTTCTATGCCATTTGGGCCAAAGTTTTATTGATGTATATCAAGCATTGAAAAGTATATATTTGAATAAAGTCTTTGATTGATATGAACGCTTGTCACATGATTTCACATATGTCTTTGTTGTTCCTCTTTGCTTTTGCCACATTGAAGTATATATATGGAATAACGTTATATTGTATCTATTATTGAACTCACTAAGCACCACTGCTTACCCTATCAATGTTTAACAATTGCAGGTGATAAGTAATTAGTATGTTCACATACTGTTGAAAGATTTAGAATAGTTTGTAATAGTACTTTTGTACTTTAGTTTATGTTTGTATAAATTACAGTATCCTGGGTAGTTATGTAATATATATAACACTTTGTAATAGATGGTTTGTATCCAATAGTTTGTAATCCCTTTATCAATGTAAAATATTGCTTTTATAAATATGCAAGTAGCATGTTTTGGAGTAATAATATTGTGAAGTATGAAAGTTTGGGTCTTTCAATAATATGAAAGTTGGGGTCTTTCAATATGACACAATCGAGATCGGTACTCCATGCCGCGATACCACCTCCCTCACATATAACTCTGCCAGTCTCTCTACAGAAGAGCTCTCATGGATAGCAAGGAAGTGAGCATTGTTCGTCAGCCGATCAATGATCACCCAAATTGCATCGACGCCCCTCACGGTCCTTAGCAATTTGGTGATAAATTCCATAGAAATATGTTCCACTTCTACTGGGGAACCTTAAGTGGTTGCAACTTTCCATGCGGAAGCTAGTGCTAGGCCTTAATCCTGCGACAGATCAAGCATCTCTCGACGAACCACGTAACATCCCTCTTCATACAGGGCCACCAATACATCTTAGTGTCCCCATGATAGATCGAGAACCTTGATCTGTACGCCTCCTCCATCATAATGGTACATACCGCAGCCCCAAACGGCAACCAAATCTGAACTTGAAACAACATATTAGGGCCATATCATCCTACCGAGATGGAATACTCTCTACAACTATTCAAACATGCACACATCTCACAGGTAATCTCTTACCAGCACGCAGACAGTCCGACCAGCTACAAGTCCCTAAGGATAACCACATCCAGTCTACCAGGATTACAATCTAATCAACCATAATATCATATAATCATCCTTTCTAGCAGAGTACCAAACCAACATATCACGATAGCAATTACTCAAATAACAATTCAAAGGGCCGGCCTTGGTGCCTTAGACCCTTTGTATAGTGAGGATAACTCACCTTGAACTGCTGAAACACTATTGGTACCCTTCTAACTGTTATCTGACAATCCCTGGACCGCTGCTCGTCTAGCTCCCCAACCTATCAACACCACAATAACACTTAGCACAAAACAATATCCTTCTAAGGGTAAATTTACCATTTTACCGTTAACCCAATCTGGTCCATGGCTAAGGCCTAACACTAGGTAAGCTTCTCAAGCCCACTAATGGCCCAATTTGCTACATTGGGCCCAATCCCCTAATAGGCCTCATGCAAAGCCCAAATTTTATTCCTTGACCTATATAGTATGATTTTTGAGGGTCCACAAAGGCCCAAATACGCAAACATACCCCAAACCATGGCCCAAAAACTCATCATTAATACAGACATATTACGTAGGGTGTACCACCCATGTACGGTAAGCATATGGGCAAAAAGGTGAGTACGCTAGGCGTACCTGCAATTACGCTCAATGTAATTCCCTTGTTAAGTCATTTGTTTATTAAGAGCTGAATATCACGATCCAGAAGCTACCAACTTAGATCCAAGTCTTATTTTACGCCTTAAACCATAAAGTCACTGACTTGGTGACTTTATATGGCTCAAACCAACTCAAACTTCCAATGTGATCTTCTACATCCATAAAAGGGGACTAGATCTCATGCATGGGCTTAGTAGAACCATAAAAATAAGGACTTTACTGCTCATGGGACATTTTTAGCTCTAACGGTGGAAATCCCAAGCTTTGGGACGAAGTTCCACAATAAAGGTCTAATCTTTGGACCTAAAAGATCCCAAAGCTCACAACAACTGGGTCTATGTTTCTACAAGGAATGTTGTGAACTTTATACCTCCAAATAGTTCCAAATGGTGATGCTATCTCGGATCTACAAGTTCCATCCACCAAGTTTCCTCCTTTTCCAAGCTCTACTTTCTTCTTCTAGGCTTTCCTTTGCCAAACTAAGCTCCACAAGGCCAAACACACTCAACAATGGAGATGGACAACTATCTAGGGTTTTTCTGAGGATAAGGAGGCTGATATGGGGGCTAAGGTTGAAACCATTATGTTCTATATATAGTGGCTCAACCCAAATTAGGTTTTAATGATCTTTAGTGTACATCGGGCATACCTCTAGTACGTTGGGAGTACGCGCCCTTGCACGCGCGACCAATTACTATATTACGTTGGGCATACCCCAGCTTACGTTGGGTGTAACCACGCATGTCCCAAAAGCTTGAATGCCCCTTTCTCGTCACTTTTTCTCCATAAGGGCCATAGTTGCCAATATCTTCAAAGTATCATAAATCCTTTATTTTAGATTCGTTCCTGACGAACTTTATCTCCACAGAAGGTGGCGAGAAGCCCTACGCTTCTAGCAACATACCCTGGTCTAAAACCTACTCGGGAATTCATAAATAATTACTTTTAGAATGGGGCATTACAAAAATCGTTATAATTCCTTTCAACTTCTTAGCCCCTTTTCTCATTAAGACCATAACTCATGCATGACTCCATAATGATAACCAAGATTAGAGTTTTATGGATCTAAAACACATATAACACTGAAATGGGACATATCTACGTCCATGGAGTCCTTTTGTGTCACACCCCCAGACCAGAACGGCAGAATCATTCGAGGGCGGATGACTTCATATAGTATCGAAACAGTTGAATACATAGTAAAGAAAGTAACACAACCATGATATATATAATTTGAAAGTTCACATTCTGGAAAAGTACTTGTTTCAAAAGAAATTACAATATGATGTCAAAATGAAAGTAAACTAACGACGCAGCGTCCCTTCTTCAAAAGCTGTAGTTTACCTGTATTACTGAATCCCTAAGAAATACAAGTGGTTTTGAAAGAGTAGGTCAACATTTAAGCTAGTGAGTTCATAAGTATTTAGTGACAATGTTTGTATGAAATAGAATGAAAATGGTTTGTACAAGTTTAAATATTCCTAGAAAATCCCATATTTTCTACTATAGTAGATGGTAGTTTAATTGTTCCAAAAATGTAATGCAATAGTGCTTTTCATGCCTAAAATAGTTAGTTTATGTATAAATCGTTAAGGCATTTGAAAAACCCCGTATATCAATGTGTTTTTAATACTCAATGTGAGTCTTCTAACCATAATATTTGACCAGGATGCCTATAACAATGTTCTTCAAGAGTTTGAAAGTTATGACATTTGTCACACTAGGCCTGCCGGCCTAGTTGTATCTAACAACTTAGGTGCGGGATTTTGGTATATAATACAGGACTTAAAATGCATACTCGAAAGTACGTGAAATGTCTCACAAAATTTAGTATAAAACAGATTTACGTACGAAAATGTCCATTTGTTCTTGTGTGTGAAAATATCTTTTTGATATAGTGTTTCTATTATAAAAATGTTCATGATTTCCTCGTAAATTGTACCTATTATAGTTTTTCAAAATCTGTTTCGTTCGTATAGTAAACCATAGTGTAATACTCACTTGATATGTAAGGTATAATATTTATAGTGACATAAATGATTACATATACTTAAAGTATAAATAAAGTGTTTGATTCGTGTATATATATAACATGTTTTATTTCCAAAAGACAAGATGTTATCGAGAATATATATTGCATATGAAAGTTCCCATGTAGTAGTTATGAATCACACTTGATTTACTTGATATAAAGAGTATATAGTGAAACTTTATGTTACATACGATAATAATTGTGTGTTTACTTGTATTCCCCCCCCCCCCCTAAAACTGTATAAAAAGCATTGATAAAACATTTGAAAGTGTAGCTTATAGGGGTATGAACTCACTTGATAGATTGGAAAAAGCGAGATGAAAATCGAGCAGAACTTTGACTTGGAAATGTTGATTCTTCTCAGGATTCTAGGGAGTCTCGGTAGTGTAGAACCATCCTTCGGAACTTGAGTGTGAAAATCGGTGCTTCGGGAGCTTAACCGTAGAGTTTCGACATGAGAGATAGAAGAATGGAGCACCTAAACCCGGCACCCCAAGAGTTCTATTTATAGGGGTAGATTTTTGGTGCCACATCGTGGAAAAGGATGGCCACGTCGTGGGGGGAAATCTTATCCTCTTCCATTGACAAGATGCCATCAGTCATGTTGCCACGTCGCAGCCAACTGTGCCACGTCGCGGCAAGCCTGACAGCCTCGGATTTCGGGTCTCGAACTTTGAAAATCCGTAACTTTCGCGTACAAGCTTCGTTTTCGACGTTCTTTATATGCACGTGTAAGTGAGAATATACTCCATAACTCTTCTTTAAACTTCGTCGGCTAATTTTGATTTCATTTTTAATTATTTATTTTTAATAGGCCGGACATGGAAAAGTCTGTTTAAATTCCATAACTCCTTCATCTGATGACTATATTCGTCAGACTTTTTACCGTTGCGCTACATTGGTTAAGACCTTCGATTCTTATTTAGGTTGTTTCGGTCAAAAGTCTCTCGATCTGTGTTTCAAGTTTTTAGCTGTCTACTACTATATCCGGATCTTGGAAAAATCATAACTTTCTCATACGAAGTCAGATTTGGATGTTCTTTTTATGTACGCTCATGGTTTAATGATATCTACAAATTTCATTTATATACTTAAAGCTAAAAACTATTGTATTGAAACATCACGTTTCTTGTTAATCAGTGTTTCCGGTTTTGTCAGAAATCTTAAAATGTTCATAACTTCTTCGTTATAACTCAGATTTATGTGTTCTTAGTATTTCTGTAAACCTTGACACAATATCTAGCATAGTAGGTAACCCAATAGAGACTTTTGTACATTTTATTTTCAAAGTTAATTTCATTAATTCAAAAGTGGTAACAATACTTGACTTTTTAGGTCGTTACATAGAGTCGAAATATCGGGTTGTCACATCATCCCCCTGTTAGAGGGAATTTCGTCCCGAAATTTAATGTATGAAAAACACTTGTGAATTAGTGAAAAAAGATATGGGTACTTGTGTTTCATCTGATCATCGCGTTCCCAGGTGTATTCAGGTCCTCGCTTTGCATTCCAGCGGACCTTCACGATGGGTATGCGACTTTGTTTTGTTCTTTTAATTTCCCTATCCATGATTTCAATTGGTTCTTCTATAAAGTGTAAAAGAACATATTTTGTGGTTTGAGCTAGGCATCATTTTGTATAGATGATAGTGTCTTTTATTTATGTGACTATGTGGTGTAGTGTACTGTGTGCTGCCACACATGTGTGTGCGGCAGCACACATCTGTTTGGATGCACTCTCTTGTTCTGGTGTGAGGGGTACTATTTATAGCTTCTGAGGTGTGTCAGATAGTACCGATTTTTGCTGGTGTAAGAACTTTGCTGCAGTGGTGTTTCTCTCAAGATGTACTTGACATTTACTGAATATAAATGTGTGCATGCTTGTTTTTAATTCTTCTTCTTCTATATCTCTCCTTTACTATAATTAACTTCATTGATTACTGAATTGGATCATTAAATTTGGGACTTACAATTGGTATCAGAGCTAATTTGGTATCAACTGAAGTTACTTTTGAGTGTGAGAGTGCAAAATTTCACTGTTTTGAGAATTTTGATTAAAGTACTGTTGAAGGTTTGCTGCCAACTGTTGAAGGTTTGCTACCAATAGTGTGTGCGGTGGAGCGTATCCGTTAAAGCTGTCTGCGGTTAATGTGTTTGCTGTTGAAAATTTGTGTTGTTGATTGTGTGCGGTTAAAACTTGTGTTGTTGACTGTGTGCGGTTAAAATTTGTGTTGTGTGTGGTTAAGGTGTTTTAATTGTGTGAGGTTAAAGCGAGTGATGTTAAGATCAGTGTACGGCTTGGTGTGTGCGACTCAATTCAGTGTGCGGCCGGCTTGGTGTGTGCGGCTCAATTCGGTGTGCGGCTGGCTTAGTGTGTGCGGTTAAGGAGTGTGCGTTTAAGAGTGTTAGTGTGTGCTTGAAGATTGCTCAAATGGAATCTCAAAACATGACTGCTCATCAAGATCTGGATGCAATTATGGGAACCACTACTCGTATTCCTAGATTGCTATCAGCTGAAGGATTTCCTGAATGGAAATACCGAATTGAAAAATACATCAAAATGAAGGATTTCAAAATTTGGTGAAGCATCTTGAGAGGACCAATTCGGATTACTTCTACTCTAGAAGATGGAACGGTAATTGACAAACAGATTTAAAATTACATTGATGATGATTTTGAACGAGCTGAAGAACAAGAAAAGCCACTTGCCACACTGACTATTGTCTCCTGAAATTGCACAAGGATTTCTTGAATATACATCAGCAAAAGCATTATGGGAAGCATTTATAGAAGTTTATGAAGGAAATGAAGACATGAAGCAACGCCGACAAGACATGCTCCAACAGATGTTCAACATGTTCAATTATGTAGTGGGAGAAACATTGGAAAATCAACTGCAAAGATTTATCACACTAACCACAGAAATGAGCTCCGCAGGTGTGATGGTTACTAGGTCTGAAATCAACAACAAATTACTAAATTCTCTTCCAAAATCATGGGACATGAATGTCTTGGTGATTAAAAAGACAAAAGACCTAAACCGTTTAAGTTTTTTTGAAACAATGGCAATCATCAAAGCTTGCGATCTTGATGATAAACAAAGAGAAATCAATCATGTTAATTCGTACTCTTCAGCCAATCTTGGAATTCAAAACAACAACACCGCTTTTTCAAGCTTCACCACTCATCAAGATACTCAAAATCAGGTTCCCCAAGTTCAACCTCATGCAATTCATCAAAACACACCATACATCATATCTAAAATGCAACAAACTCAAATCCCTCATACCATATCTCAAGTTGGTTCTAGTGTTTTTCCCTCCGCAAATTTTTCAGTTCAAAGTCATGGAATTGGTTCCCAAAATTCACTTACAAAGGAAAAGGAGGAAAGTATGGCTCTAGCTACTGGGTTAGTGAATTGCTACAATGCTTTTGTTGCTGGAGACCTCTCTCCATAACTCTCATTCACTGATCTTGATCAAATTCATCCTGAAGATGTGGAAGAGATGGATATTACTTGGCAAATGGAAATGGTTGTATTCAGGGCTAAACAATTCTCAAAAAAGACTAGAAAGAGCAACTAGGGTGTAAATTCAGATAAAAATATGGGTTTTAGCAAAGGAAAGTGATGTTGTTATAATTGTCACGAACCAAGACATTTTGCAAGGGAATGCCCAAAACCTGACCAGCGAGCAAACTCTGAAAGAACCATGGTGTCGGTGACTTATGTTCACAACAATAACAGATGATCATCTTCAAACATTCAGTCTGCAAATATGGCAATGGTAGCTCAATCGTTCAACTGGGAAGATCAAGTTCGGGCCCTAAACATGTCGGGACCTGAAAAGGCAAATCTTGCTCAAGTCAAGGATGCAAGTAAAGAGATGGAAGCAGATCCGGAGGAGGAGATGATGAATTTGCAGTTTGCATTCATGGTTCAGACCACTCCTGAACCAGTTAAATCTGAGTGTCACACCCCAAAACCGGAACGGCGGAAACATTCTGGGGTGGATGACGTCATGTAAAGTATCACAACACATGCATTATAGTAATCAAAGTACAACAAAACATTGCATTAATAGTAATAGTTTTACATGGTTTACAATACATCAAAGAAATACAAGTAAAGGAATAAATACAACGTGGTGCTAAGCTATCTTAATCAACAGCTCCTTGGATGTACCTGTCTAATGCTGAGCTGAGAATACAAGTTATTTGAAAAGCAAGTATCAGCATTTTTACAAATGCTGGTGAGTTCATAAGCATTTAGTGATGATTTGTATTCAAATAACTTTAATAAAAGTAGTAATTTTCAAGTATACAGTGAAATAGTGTCCTTTCCAGAAAATCCTATATTTTCTATTTTAAATGCAGTCTTCTACCAAGACTGGTAAGAGTTATGTGGAAAAAAGTAGTTTTCCGTTAATTGCTATCATTATCAAAATGTAGAATTTGATTATTAAGGAAGCAGAAGAATTCAGGGAATAACATATTCCTCAGTAGTGAGGACTGCTGACTAAGGAAAAGGAATCATAGACTCCAGGAGAGTATCGAATGAACGACACGCCTGGCTCAGTCTAACAGAAAGAGACACAGACCCCAGACGGTACGAAATGAAAGGTACAGCTAGTAAGGTCTAATACAGTGAATACATACCGCATACAGTATCAAATGAAAGATACATCTTGCAAGGTCAAAACAGAGAATACAGACCGCAGACAGTATCAAATGAGAGATACATCTTGCAAGGTCAAAACAGAGAAAACAGACCGCAGAGAGTATCAAATGAAAGATACATCTTGCAAGGTCAAAACAGAGAATACATACCGCACACAGTATCAAATGAAAGATACATCTTGCAAGGTCAAGACAGTGTGACTCTAAAAATGAGTTACCATTATACAGTGTAAATTGCCAGTGAAATACCGTTACCTTAAGGCCATGAATTATAAGGTAACCCGAGATACTCGTAACCATACTAACCGACACTAGAGTACCAGATGCCCAACAAGTGTCTATAAAATATGACATTTGTCACCCCTTGGCTTGTTAGGCCATGGACTGTAGCTAGCAGTCAGGGTGCGGGGGTGTCAATCACATATAGATCTATACACACAATGTCCGCTCTCCCTACAGGAGACTCTGATTACCAACTAGACGATGGAGAAGGCTGTGTCCCGAAGATGCATCCCAAATAGTTTGTAGTGGGTTTCTAGCGGGTAGTGGGTTTCTAATGTAAGTGTTGAACTAGAGGTAGAGACTCATAACTAAACTGACTAGAGCATACATGTACGTCTATACTCGTATACATAATATATAACTAATGAATCAAACAACCTTCGGACGGCCATCCGATCCCAGCAGACCACATCTCAACGAAGAAAAGGAAATAGGGCGGACGAGCCTCCCTAAGTCCTTCAATCATTATTTATATGTACCTATACAAGCACATACATACCTCTAACTACGAATGAGTGTGTATCAAGTGGAAACATATCACCGTAGTGTGAAATCGTATAGTGTGGGATAACCGATTCGTGGTGTGAAACAATACAGTGCGGGATAACCGAATCGTGGTGTGAAATGGTACAGTGTGGGATAACTGAATCGTGAAGTATAAGTGTACAATGTATAAGTGTATCACGAAGTGGAAACGACAACTAATGAAGTAGAAGCGTCTAACAAGTATAAGTGACTACAAGTATAAGCGAAATAGAGGCAATAACAAGTATAAGCATATAAGGAAGTGAAAGCGTTATCAAGTAGGAGATTACAATAAGTGAAAGTGAAGAAGCGGTAACTAACAAGTACAAGTAAGAGTTTTGAAACAATTGAAAACCTTTTTGAAAACCATTATAGTATCCTAGTCGCTAAAATAGTGTACAGTGTGGTAAAATCTCGTGCATGCGGGTTATCAATCACATGTGAGTGATATGATAACGGGCATGTTTAACTTGTAATCCCCCACTATAAAACATGTAAAAATGTTTAAAAGGTTCATTCAGGGGTATGAGCTCACCTGGTGTAAGTGGATCCGACGAAGGTGACGGTTGGGTTCTCGGTGTCAAGTAAGGACTTGGACACACTTAGAGACCCATTTAACATATGATAACATATGTTCACATACAATTAGTATATTATATACCAATTAAACAAGTATACGCACTCTAAGGAGTGGAAAACACCTTGGTTAAGTGTTTGGGGTGTCTCGGGTAACATTTAAGGGTGTGAATAACTTAGGAATGGAGTTTACTCTACGAGAGTAAACTCTCTACACTTAGTTTACGGCCCAGGGACAACTCCCCATGATTTTATGGCCGTAAACTCATGGTGAGGGGTTCTAGGGTGTTTTAAGGGCTCAATCTTGTTCGTGGGATTTTTCTAGTTCCAAATCTAAATGGTATGAATGAGTTTAGGGTCTTTAAAGGCACCATTATGGAGTTTACGGCCCATGAACCACCCATAAGGGAGTTCATGGCCGTGAACTCCTAGATCATTGGTTTATTGAAGTTTCGAGCCCTTAATACCCTCCTAGTAATTTATAATGAAGTGTGAGGCCCTTTGGGGGAATTAAAACCATTACTTTCGCATGTTTAGGGGAATTTACGGCCTTGACATATGTCTGGGCCGTAAACTCCTTTTAATCCCTTAAATCCTTGTGTTTGAATGATCTAAACCCGAAATAGCAAGCCCCTAATTCATGTATTAAGCCTAAGGGTGATTTGGGAGTGTGTTTGGGGCATTTTGACGAGGTTTTGAGGTGTTTACGGCCTAAGCATGTGCTTGGGCTGTAAACTCTCTTTTATGCCCTAAATTGATTGTTTTAAATGAGCAAACACTCGTAGGCTAATTCCTCAATTTATTTCCAAGCTTTTAGGGACAAGTTTGGGTCTTTTTGGCCTCAATTAAGGTGTTTACGGTGTAAGGAGGATCTTAGGCCGTGAACTCCTTTTCAACAACTTAAATGGTCAAATTTTAAGCTATAATCACGAGTCATAATGTTTAGAACAAGCTAGGGTAAGTGGACTTACGATTTGGAAGCGTTTGGTTGCGGATTTGGGTAAAAAATGAGTCTAGAGAGAGAGTATAGAGAGAGAGGGTGGAAAAGGCTCAAATGGAGTTTACTCCCCCTTATATATGGGTGGGAGTTGGAGCTCAGTGGAATTCTACCCAATACTACCGGTATACGGGGCTTTTGGTCGCACCCGATTTAGTGGTAGTAATAAAATTTAACCTTTTTCCAAAAATTAATATGGAAATGTATATTACGACTAATAACAACATAAAATATAAATAAATAAATCATTTATTTATTTTACGACCTAGAATTAACGTAACTTTTATAAAGTGAATATTCCGTTAACGGTAACGGGGTAATGTAACGGAATAACTTTGGGTTGTCACATCATCCCCCCGTTAGAGGGAATTTCGTCCCGAAATTCAGGTCTAGGCAAGGCAGTAGGTATGAATGATAGAGGCAGGAGGGTACTTCCTCTTCGGTTTGTCCTCACATTCCTAAGTGGACACTGGTCTGTGTTTGTCATTCCCATAAACCTTCACCTACGGGATGCGGATTCCGTCTCGTGTAGTTAGTGGGTTCCGACTGGTGTATCTACGAGATTAAGGTTTTCAATGGTTTCTATCAAGATGAGTGGGGTACAAAGAGTGACGTCGGGTAATCGCATATCAAGTCTAAGAAGTGGATCAATCGGGTGTGAAACTTGTGGAATATTCAAAAGTAGTAGCGATTTGATGAGGGTTGGACCAATCTCCCTAAAGGATCTCGGGTGGTCCTAAGATCTCGAAGGGTAGAGCTTTTTAGTACCTAGAACATAGTGTACTTCTATGGCAAGATCATCACTGGCGTGATCGCCATTCCGAAGTTCCTAACGTTCTCTCTCATACTGGTAGTGTAGTCATTTAGGTTGGTTCTTCGGAAGCTCGGGTTGTCCTTGGTTTCGCGTTTCCTGTCAATTGGCTTTTAGAGACTTTCTAGATCATCGGATGGGTTGCTTGTCTACGGTATCTGTTTGTTGCTGAGTATCTATCTGAATCTCGTGCAAAATGAACTTACACTTCTGATTCTTGAGATATTTCTGACGGAAACCCCCAGGGTCGGGGAGACAAGGTTTCACCAGGCGAGTGTTGGACTATCTCGGGAGGTGGTTCTACTATTTCTGGGTGAGATAGTATTCATGGAACACCTAATAGTCCAATTAATCTCTAAAACTTTGGTTTATTCTAGTGCGAAAAGTGCATGCTCCTGCATAACCCCTCAATTAACATCAATGCTGGTGTCAAGTCTATAATATCTTCGGGATCTGGGTCATGAGGCTTGACGCAACTACTTTCGCACTTGATCAAGTATTCTTGACTGCGAAGGTTATCCTATGGTTCTCGGTATTCTAGTGTTCACTTCGGAGAATGTATTTCATCGTCTACACGACGACGACGATTTCCTCCATGCGAGAGGGTGGAGGATGATAGGCACTACTTGTCTATAACAGGATGGACAAAGTGCCTGAGTAGTGTGAGCTTCTACTGCTACTACTCTTTCGAAGGTTCTGGGTTCTCTCGGTGTAGGTCAAATCTAGTGAGTATAGGTTCCCATCACTCAGAACTTTAATCTTTTCATCCACTCTTCTTAGAGTTTACTTTATCGCAACTCTCGGATTTCCGGGATATTCGCCGCGATGCTTAATTCGGGGGATTAAGCGTGAATGGATGGTCGTAGCCCATGTCCTTGTCTCCTACGACTCAGGTTTCGTTATCAACCGAGGTTGTTAGCTACTAGGTTGGCTCAAGCGGAATGACAACAACTTCGGATTTGTGGTCATTATAGTAGCTCAATCCGTAGGGTTCTCTTGACCGTAGCTCCCGTTTCATGGGATAGTATGAAGGGTCTTTCTAGGGAATCTACCAGGTATGCTTCGGGTGGTTATCCTCTTCTGGAGTATCTTGCAGTGTCTTTCGCTTTGGTTTCCATCTGCCTAAGGGGGGTTGGTTAACAGCATGCAGTACCCCTCTCCTGGGTACTTCGGAAGGTTTGAAATAGAAGGAAGACTGACGGATCGCATTAGGTTTGTTTAGTTGTATTATGTTTAGGTTCGGAAGAACCTTTATTTGCCGAAAAGGGCTACGGAGAAAGTTCTTTTTACACAACACTAGGGATGAACACATGGTTGAACGAAGTCAAACCATGATCGATAGAGTCTTCGAATTTCGCACACTCCGACATGTTATAAAGTGAGGGTCGATAGAGTCATGAGCCGAATAGGCACACAAGTTCTAGGCGTCTCGGGTTTCGTCCTAAGTGTTCTGAATAGAGTACCTTTTTCATCAATGGATTCTCACGAGGCATTTCTATAATCACCTAACATATCCTAGTCATGTATAATTAAGGTGGGGAGGACTGTTGACTGAGCGAATCCACCCTAAATCCACAACCAAACGAGGAACAGGAAATGAGGCGGCCTTCACTCACTCTAGGTCTTTTCATCTTAACTATACGTGGTTGTAACATATATGTTTAGCCATTTTAGTTTTACCTAATGATCTTTAAATTTTATAACAGTGTTGTGACTTTTGCCTTAATGGGGAAGTATTTACATTGAATTAGCCTTTTATTGTTTTCAGTTTAGTTATCTGAGATCGAGAGACGTACCAAAATCTACTAGGTTCCTTGATGCTTCTCCCTAAGCATTAGGGTTAGACTCCTCCTGTGTCTTTTGTCTTTCCCTTTGGTTGGGCAGTCCTTCTTGAAGTGTCCTACTTCACCACATAGGTGGCAAACTGTACGGGTCGCCACATTGGTGGTTGATGTAATGAACTCAACCGGGGTTCTGCAGACGCGAGCAGTATGCCCCAACATGTGGCACCTAGCACAATAGAGTTCCCGACAGACACCATGATGATGGTAGCTGCACTTGCTGCAACGGGGAAGGTTTCCTAAGTATGGTATCCTAGGTGTAGTGATGGAAGGGTTGGCAGGGAATTTAACCATCTCAGCTCGTTGCCCTTCGGAAGGTCCTTGAGCTGAGGTACTTCCCTCTTCGATCTTGATCTTTCACTTCAGTGGGTTCGGTTTAGGTTCTTGGGTGGCTAGATATGCAGAGGTTGGTTGTTGTTGTCCATTGATAGGATCGGAATTTCCGATAGGGCTCTTACTAACATTGGCGTTGTTAGCATTCATTTGAGCCATGATAGCTGCTATGGCTGCCGAGACTGCAGCTTGGAACGTAGCTTCATCGAATAGGAGAGTAGGTTTCTTACTTGCGGACTGGTTACGCTTCTTCGGAGGCATGATTTCCTACACGGAAAGGAACACAAGGTAATGAGAGACGATGACTAACCCTGGACATATCTGTCCCGACTGTATTAGGTGTAAATTTTTCCCATGCCTCGGATACTGGTTGACTGAGTGTTGACCTACATCCCTATGATGTAGTCCTGGTATGCAAGGTAGGTGTATGAGTATTGGAAGGGCCATAAGATGCGAGTCATTCCTACTACATTACCTTTATACTAGGAAAGGTCTCACTCTTTGGCCTGGAGAGATTTGTGAACAGTTCGGAACGAAACAGCAGAAAGAGAGGCTCATGAAGGCTTACGGTTGAGTGCTCTCAATAGAGGTGTGGGGATGCGCTCTAATCGTGTAACTGGCAACGGGAAAACGATGATTTACCTAACACATAGCGTGAGTAGTGTAGCCACTAACTCACTAAATTGTATTATTTTAAGGGTGTATTAGTGTGATGAACAAGAGGAAAAGACAACTCTCGGGTTCCATGTACTGGCTCCCTCTGTCTACCTCGTAGCTTTGACTGAAGTCGGCGTTGGTTTCCATCGGGTAGTTACCTAGGGTTCTCTCCTCGTATGGACATATTGAATTTCTACTCCACCTTCCTTCTAATTCCGACTCTAGGTGTCATCACTTCATGATGGATGACTGGAATCTCGGAAGTTTAGGCGAATCTGTCCCTAAAAGATATAGGCACTTGGTGAATTTAATAGTCTCGACCGAGTTCATTTATTTCCGAACTGGAAATCTTCTCAATGAACTTCTTCGGGGTCGGAATCAACTCTTCTGTTAAGCACTGAAGTGGATAGGGTTTTCTACAGGGTTCGTGCGAGAATGGAAATGTCTAAAGAATCCTAAGAGATTATTGACATTTCACTATATGATCCATATCGTGTCCTGCTACAATTACACAGGGTATACAAATCATATATAGCTTAGATCCGATAGGCCTTCGAATATGTGATACTACTCTAGATCCACATCCCAATGAGGAAAAGGAAATAGGGTGAAACCACACATTCTTAGCCTATGGGATCCTTATTATATATAACCTTGGGAGTATACTCTCTATAGTTGTAGGTATATCAATAAGGATCTTTTTAGTTCTTCATGCAAGGTTATCTATGTATCCTAAAATACCCCTATGGTATTTTAATTCTTGTTTGGGTCTTATCTTCTGAATGTGATTCTGGGATTTGTGTGAGTCTTTTAGTGTTCCAAAATACTCCTATAGTATTTTAACTTTATGTTTGGCTCTAACATTCCTATTTGGTAAGTTTCAGACCTGTTGCAACACCACTATCACTCCCAAGCACACGTTCATCGCACTCGATTAAATGTAGTTGATCAGGTTACATTTATTCCAGCTTACGATTACATAACTGCCCAGGTTTGACTGTATGGCTCAACATCCGAAGACTTTTATTATTGTTCTTCTTGTGATACTTGTGTTTGAGTGTTTAGATTTTGGATATTCTTATACTTCGGTAAAATATGTTTATATTTTAAAGTATAATTCTTGGTCAGAGTGTTTTATCCCTTTGCGTTTATAGGTTGTATATCCTTTATGAATTGATATACTTAGCCCACTCTAAACAATGCTTTGATACCAATCTGTCACACCCCAAAACCGGAACGATGGAAACGTTATGGGGTGGATGACGTCATGTCAAGTATCACAATACATGCATTATAGTAATCAAAGTACAACAAAACATTGCATTAATAGTAATAGTTTTACATGGTTTATAATACATCAAAGAAATACAAGTAAAGGAATAAATACAACGTGGTGCTAAGCTATCTTCATCAACAGCTCCTGGGATATACCTGTCTAATGCTAACCTGAGAATACAAGTTATTTGAAAAGCGAGTATCAGCATTTTTACAAATGCTGGTGAGTTCATAAGCATTTAGTGACGATTTTTATTCAAATAATTTACTAAAAGTAGTAATTTTCAAGTATACAGTGAAATAGTGTCCTTTCCAGAAAATCATATATTTTCTATTTTAAATGCAGTCTTCTACCAAGACTGGTCAGAGTTATGTGGTAAAAAGTAGTTTTCCCTTAATCGCTATCATTATCAAAATACAGAATTTGATTATTAACGAAGCAGAAGAATTCAGGGAATAACATATGCCTCAGCAGTGAGGACTGCTGACTAAGGCAAAGGAATCATAGACTCTAGGAGAGTATCAAATGAGCGACACGCCTGGCTCAGTCTAACAGAAAAAGACACAGACCCCAGACGGTACCAAATGAAAGGTACAACTAGTAAGGTCTAATACAGTGAATACAGACCGCATACAACATCAAATGAAAGATACATCTTGCATGGTCAAAACAAAGAATACAGACCGCAGACAATATCAAATGAAAGATACGTCTTGCAAGGTCAAAACAGGGAATACAGACCGCAGAAACTATCAAATGAAATATACATCATGCAAGGTCAAAACAGAGAATACAGACCGCAGACAGTATCAAATGAAAGATACATCTTGCAAGGTCAAGACAGTGTGACTCTGAAAATGAGTTACCAGCATACAGTGTAAATTGCCGGTGAAATACCGTTACCTTAAGGCCATGAATTATAAGGTAACTCGGGATACTCGTAACCATACTAACCGACACTAGAGTACCAGACGCCCAAAAAGCGTCTATAAAATATGACATTTGTCACCCCTTGGCTTGGTAGGCCATGGACTGTAGCTAGCAGTCAGGGTGCGGGGGTGTCAATTTCGTGTAGATCTATACACACAATGTCCGCTCTCCCTACAGGATACTCTAGTTACCAACTAGACGACGGGGAAGGTTGTGTCCCGAAGATGCATCCCAAATAGTGGGTAGTGGGTTTCTAGTGGGTAGTGGGTTTCTAATGTAAGTGATGAACTAGAGGTAGAGACTCATAACTGAACTGACTAGAGCATACCTGTACATCTATACTCGTATACATAATATATAACTAATGAATCAAACGACCTTCGGAAGGCCATCCGATCCCACCAGACCACATCTCAACGAAGAAAAGGAAATAGGGCGGACGAGCCTTCCTAAGTCCTTCAATCATTATTTATATGTACCTATACAAGCACCTACATACATCTAACTATGACTGAGTGTGTATCAAGTGGAAAACTATCATCGTGGTGTGAAATCGTACAGTGTGGGATAACCGATTCGTGGTGTGAAATCATACAGTACGGGATAACCGAATCGTAGTGTGAAATCGTACAGTGTGGGATTACCGAATCGTGAAGTATAAGTGTACCAAGTATAAGTGTATCACGAAGTGGAAACGACAACTGATGAAGTAGAAGCGTCTATGTAAAAGCCCGGAATTTCAGGTATTGCTTTAATATTATTTTTGGGGCATTTTAGGAAGGGACTCGGCGAGTTGGAGCCAGACTCGCCGAGTAGGACCACAGACTTGGTCGTGGGTTCGCGACTGGACTCGACGAGTCCAGATATGGACTCGGCGAGTCGACGCTGTTCAGCAGAAACCCTAGCCGTTTGGTTTTGGATCGTATATAACGCCTTTTAGGCCGTCATTGTCCGTCTTTTGGACGATTGAGAAGAACCTAAGCGTCTGTGGACATCTAGAGCAGGAGTGAAGACTATTGGAACCTTGAAGAATTTGTTAGGCAAGAAGAGGAAGGGTTTTGGCCAAAGGAAGATCAAGGGGATCGAGTTCTGAGGTTTGGGGACACGGAGAGTACGTTTTTCAGGTAATACTTCGGATCATTCCTGTTATTTTGATGTGTACACGGATTTAGGGTTTATGAAACCCATTTGGTGATTAGATGGATTATTATGTTGTTACCCAAACGTTTATACCCCAGTAATAGGATGTTTAGAGGTCCAGAAAGTCCCATGATTGTGTATTTCGGGACCATACGTATTTCAGGAAGCAGTTGATCGACTGCATGGCATGGACTCGCCGAGTCCAATGAACAGACTCGGCGAGTAGCTTGAAGATTTACTGGGACTCGCCGAGTTGTTCTTCAGACTCGGCGAGTGGAGTCGGGGTGGCCCCGCGATTCTTCCACGTGGATCTCGTCGAGTCAAGGGGGATACTCGACGAGTAGAAAGGGAACATCATGGAAAGTTGGAGAGAACGTCTCGACTCGTCGAGTCACCTTTGCACTCGACGAGTCCGGTCCAGTTGACCGTTGACCAGAGTTGACCTGCATGTAATTTCTTAGGGTCAGTTGTCTAGAATGATAAGAGTATTAATAAGGGTATATGGTATTATAGGGAGTCTGCAGATCGGCGGATCGAGTGCGAGTGATTTCAAGAGTTGATAGTTTTCATTACCACGAGGTGAGTCTTCTCACTATACTACACCCGGAAGGGTTTGACTGTGAGTCCGGAAGGTCAGATATGATATGTGTTATTTATGCTATAAATAGAAATGTAGTTGCTATGCATGCTATGTATGTTTATGGGCCGGAAGGCAATACGTTATGTGACAGAAAGGTCAGGTATGATATATGATATATGTGCTATATGTGTTAGAGTAAATGTATTATGTGCTGTATATGTTTATGGGCCGGAAGGCAATGCGTTATGGGCCGGAAGGCGATATGTTACTGGCCGGAAGGTAATATGTTATGGGCCGGAAGGCGATTATGTTACGGGCCGGAAGGCGATGTGTTGTGGACCGGAAGGTCAGGGCCTGGAAAGGCGTATATGTGTAAGTCGTATACTGGGGAACTCACTAAGCATTTATGCTTACAAGTTGTTATGTATGTGTTTCAGGTACTAGCGAGGACCGTGGGAAGGCGCCGGCGTGATGCATACACACTGCTGCTATTTGAGATCTTGGGGATTTTATTTATGTATTTGATATGAAACATGGAATAAATATTATTGGTTGAATGAAATCAATTTATTTTAAATGAAAAATTTATTTGAAAATTTGCGTTGTTACAATTGGTATCAGAGCCTTGGTTTGAGGGATTCGGGTGTACCTTCGGGTGTAACTGAACTCAAACCGAGGATTTGAGGAAAAATATTTTAAAAATAATAAAGACATAAATTTTTATAAATGGTAAAGTGGTAAACAAGAACGGAGCAGTGTGTACGATCAGCCAACGCCCGAACGGTAAAGATCCCCAGAATACCTTACAATGTTATGTTATGCACTGAATTATGAATTGTTATGCATGCTAGAAGACTAGGTATTCATGATAGGACTAGAATGGCCTGTTTTGTGATGCCTTAGTCTAGGGAGTTTGCTTATATGGGATATTCGATAGCGTGCAGGTAGATAGTGCATACTAGAGGTAGAGTACTCACTATTCGGGGTTTGGGGAGGAAGATTTGGGACGAATACTGATACGGTGTGGTCGGTAGTATTGGGCCCGTACTACCGAAGACACCGGGTCGGTGGAAGACCCAAGTAAGAATCCATGGATATCGGAGACTGAGTAGGGTTGCGTTATCGAGTACAATTGTACTTGATGGAGTCTCTGATAATTTTATGTTGTATTTCAGAGACATCATGGTTACCACACGTCATGGGGCGAGTTCGAGCAGTGTGAGCGACGAGGATATTCGTCAGATGATTCAGGAGGAGGTAGCTGCAGCGATCCGGGCTGAGTTCCCGGAGATGTTTGGGTCTATTAAGACCACACTGATGGAGACGTTCGAGGAGCGGTACGCCGCACTGACTGAGGCTGCAGCCGCTGCCGCTACCGCAGCCGTGGCCGCTGCCAGGCCGCAAGGGGGCGATTCGTTGCTGTTCCGGGAATTCAGCAACACAAAACCCCCTGAGTTCGATGGGACGCAGGATCGGATTGCTGCGATGAGGTGGATCGCCGACATTGAGGGGTGCTTCTACACTTGCTCATGCCTGGAGCACCTGAGGGTACGGTTCGCCTTGAACCAGCTCCGTCTGGGAGCGAAGGATTGGTGGAAGTTCGTGACGGCGAACTTCACTCTGGCGGAGATTACAGCGGTGACATGGGAGAGGTTTACTGAGATGTTCAGGGACGAGTACGTTCCCCCAGTGGAGAGGGAACGATTGATTCAGGAGTTCTTGACCCTTAAGCATGGTACTGATTCCGTTGCGGTGGTCACACGGAAGTTTCACGAGAGGGCGATGTTCTGCCCAGAGCTGGTGTCTACAGAGCAGTCACGGATGAGCCAGTATTTAGGCGTTTTGAGGAGGGATATCCGGGAGTTTGTGTCAAACTCCACCTATCGTACTTTCACTGAGCTTCAGGCGAACGCCAGGAAGCGCGAGATCGAGTTGGAGACTCAGGCCAGGGAGGAGGCCGAGTCTCGGCAGGTGGACCGACGACCAGCTCAGTCTCAGCCGGCAGCCAAGCGGATCAAGTCCGCTGATTCGAGGATGGGAGGTCCGAAGGGCCGTACTTGTGGAAAGTGCGGCAAGGGTCATGAGGGGGCGTGTCGAGCTGGTGGTTGCTACAAGTGTGGCAAGGAAGGACACATTGCCAGGGATTGTCCTAAGGGGTTCATGGTTTGCTTTCACTGCAACCAGACAGGCCATCGGAAGGCTGAGTGCCCGCAGCTTCGTCAGGGATCTACACCTACTACTAGGACTACTGAAACCCGACCGGCGAAGGTCGAGGCCCAGAGGGCTCTCGGGAGAGCCTTTCAGATGACTGCGGAGGAGGTCCGCGCTGCGCCCGATGTTGTGGCAGGTATGCTGTAATTCACGTATTTACGTTAAAGTCGAAATGTTATGCTTATGTTAATGTATGTGTAGGTACTTTTCTCGTGAACTCTATGCCTGCTCTAGTGTTATTTGATTCGGGTGCGAGTAGATCCTTTGTATCTTTAGCTTTTATTCAGCATATCAGCATTAGTCGTGAGCCGTTAAGTCGGCCTCTGAGCGTTTCTATAGCGGCCGAGAGGGTGGTTTGTGCCACGGAGGTTCTTCGGGGATGCGTACTAGAGATTTTCGGGGTTGCGTTTCCGATTGACCTAATTCCTTTTGCGATGGGGGATGTCTGTGTCATCGTGGGCATGGACTGGTTGAGTCGATTCAGCGATGTCATTGACTGTGAGCGCCAGCTGGTGACTATACGAGACCCTAGTGGGGGAGTTCTTACGGTATACGGCGAGGGTACCCGTTCGGGATCAGCTTTTTGTTCGGCCGCTAGGGCGAGGCAATGCCTACAGCAGGGATGTAGAGGTTTTGTGGCGTATGTGATGGATACGCGGGAGGCTTCCGAGAGACCGAGGACAGTAGAGGAGGTTTCATTGGTGCGCGAGTTTCCAGATGTTTTTCCTGAGGAGTTGCCGGGAGTACCTCCTGCGAGGCAAGTAGAGTTTGGTATCAATCTGATTCCGGAGGCTACGCCTATTGTGAAGGTGCCTTATCGTCTTGCACCTCCAGAGATGCAAGAGTTTTCCTCGCAACTCCAGGAGTTGCTGGGGAAGGGATTTATTCGGCCGAGTAGCTCACCGTGGGGAGCACCGATTCTGTTCGTCAAGAAGAGGGATGGTTCACACCGGATGTGCATTGATTACCGGGAGTTGAACAAGGTGACGCTCAAGAACCGCTATCCATTACCTAGGATCGATGATCTATTCGATCAGTTGCAAGGGGCATCTTGGTTTTCCAAGATCGATTTGAGATCAGGGTACCATCAGGTAAGAGTGCGGGATGAGGACGTCCAGAAGACAGCATTCAGGATGCGGTATGGGCATTACGAGTTCGTAGTGATGCCTTTCGGGCTCACCAATGCCCCGGCAGTGTTCATGGACCTCATGAACAGGGTATGCAGGCCGATGCTGGATCGGTATGTGATTGTACTTATCGAAGACATCCTAGTGTATTCGCAAACTAGAGAGCATCATGAGGGACATTTGAGGGAGGTCCTTGAGGTATTGAGGTCGGAGAAGCTATATGCAAAATTCTCCAAATGTGACTTCTGGTTGCGGGAGGTCCAATTTCTTGGACATGTTGTTAATCAGGCAGGGATATTGGTCGATCCGACCAAGGTGGAAGCAGTGATGAGTTGGGAGGCACAGAAGTCACCTTCCGAGATCAGGAGTTTCCTTGGGTTGGCGGGGTACTATCGGAGGTTTATTAGGGACTTCTCCAAGATCGCGGTACCGCTCACCAGATTAACCCGGAAGGGTGTTACATTCTCATGGGGACCTGAGCAACAGACTTCCTTCGAGACACTACGTCAGAGACTGTGCGAAGCCCCGGTATTAGCCCTCCCGGAGGGGATGGAGGATTTTGTCGTATATTGCGACGCATCGATTTCGGGACTAGGTGCAGTGTTGATGCAGAGAGGCCATGTGATAGCTTATGCATCGAGGCAATTAAAGCCTCACGAGGCGAGATATCCCACGCATGACTTAGAGTTGGGGGCAGTAGTGTTTGCTCTCAAGATTTGGCGTCACTACCTGTACGGGGTTCGTTGTACTATATACACGGACCATAAGAGTTTGAAGTATTTGATGGATCAACCCAACCTAAATATGCGTCAGAGGAGATGGTTGGACGTGGTTAAGGATTATGACTGTGAGATCCTATACCACCCAGGCAAGGCTAATGTGGTAGCCGATGCATTGAGCCGTAGGGCGGAGAGCACTCCATTACGTGATGTATGTCTGAGACTGACAGCGATGACTCCGGTATTGGATGCTATTCATGGGGCACAGGCCAAGGTTGTGAGATCCGAGATGCAGAAGAAAGAGCGGGTCGTTGGGTTAATTTCAGAGTTTGTTAAGGATGGACGAGGGCTTCTGACGTTTCAGGGTCGGATTTGGGTACCATTCGTGGGCGGTGCGCGTACTACGTTGATGGAGGAGGCTCATAGATCGAAATTCTCGATCCATCCCGGTGCTACGAAGATGTATTTGGACTTGAGGAAGGAATATTGGTGGCCTTGTATGAAGAGAGACGTCGCGTGGTTCGTTGAGAGGTGTTTGACCTGCCGTAGGGTTAAGGCCGAGCACCAGAGACCGCATGGTAAGTTGCAGCCCTTGGAGATTCCTGAGTGGAAGTGGGAACAGATTACTATGGATTTCATCACCAAATTGCCGAGAACTGCCAGGGGAGTCGAAGCAATTTGGGTGATTGTGGATAGATTGACGAAGAGTGCACACTTCCTTGCCATTAGCGAGAGTTCATCAGCGGAGAAATTGGCGGAGTTATACGTGAGAGAGGTAGTATCTCGGCATGGAGTGCCGATCTCGATTGTTTCAGACCGTGATGTACGCTTCACTTCCAGGTTCTGGAAGAAATTCCATGAGGAGCTGGGTACTAAAATTCATTTTAGTACCGCATACCATCCCCAGACAGACGGTCAGAGCGAGCGGACGATTCAGACATTGGAAGACATGCTTAGAGCGTAGGTGTTAGACTTCGGGGGTAGCTGGGATGCGCATCTACCCTTGGCTGAGTTTTCCTAAAACAACAGCTATCATTCGAGCATTGGTATGCCACCTTTTGAGTTGTTGTATGGTAGGAGGTGTCGGACTCCCATTTGCTGGGGAGAGGTGGGACAGAGAGTGATGGGCAGTACAGAGATCGTACTCCAGACGACAGAGCAGATTCAGCAGGTTAGGCAGAGGTTATTGACCGCCCAGAGCCGACAGAAGAGTTATGCGGATAGACGCCGGTCCGAGCTCGAATTCCAGGTTGGCGACTTCGTTCTCCTGAAGGTTTCTCCTTGGAAGGGAGTGATCCGGTTCAGAAAGAGGGGCAAGTTGGGGCCCCGGTTCATAGGTCCATTTCGTGTGATTGCAAGGGTGGGTCGGGTAGCTTATCGGTTGGAGCTGCCAGCAGAGTTGGGACAGATTCACAATACCTTTCACGTATCACAGTTGAGGAAGTGTATAGCCGATGAATTGGCAGTGGTTCCGTTAGAGGATATTCAGGTGGATGCGAGCCTGAATTACGCCGAGAGACCAGTAGCTATCAAGGATCGGAAGATCAAGGTTCTGAGGAACAAGGAGGTACCTCTAGTGTTGGTTCAGTGGCAACACTGGAAAGGATCGTAGATGACTTGGGAGCCGGAGCGTGAGATGCGGGAGCAACATCCGGAGTTATTCGCAGAGTGAGACTTCGAGGGCGAAATCTAGTTCTAGTGGGGGAGAGTTGTAACAGCCCGGAATTTCAGGTATTGCTTTAATATTATTTTTGGGGCATTTTAGGAAGGGACTCGGCGAGTTGGAGCCAGACTCGCCGAGTAGGACCACAGACTTGGTCGCGGGTTCGCGACTGGACTCGACGAGTCCAGATATGGACTCGGCGAGTCGACGCTGTTCAGCAGAAACCCTAGCCGTTTGGTTTTGGATCGTATATAACGCCTTTTAGGCCATCATTGTCCGTCTTTTGACCGATTGAGAAGAACCTAAGCGTCTGTGGACATCTGGAGCAGGAGTGAAGACTATTGGAACCTTGAAGAATTTGTTAGGCAAGAAGAGGAAGGGTTTTGGCCAAAGGAAGATCAAGGGGATCGAGTTCTGAGGTTTGGGGACACGGAGAGTACGTTTTTCAGGTAATACTTCGGATCATTCCTGTTATTTTGATGTGTACACGGATTTAGGGTTTATGAAACCCATTTGGTGATTAGATGGATTATTATGTTGTTACCCAAACGTTTATACCCCAGTAATAGGATGTTTAGAGGTCCAGAAAGTCCCATGATTGTGTATTTCGGGACCATACGTATTTCAGGAAGCAGTTGATCGACTGCATGGCATGGACTCGCCGAGTCCAATGAACAGACTCGGCGAGTAGCTTGAAGATTTACTGGGACTCGCCGAGTTGTTCTTCAGACTCGGCGAGTGGAGTCGGGGTGGCCCCGCGATTCTTCCACGTGGATCTCGTCGAGTCAAGGGGGATACTTGACGAGTAGAAAGGGAACATCAGGGAAAGTTGGAGAGGACGTCTCGACTCGTCGAGTCACCTTTGCACTCGACGAGTCCGGTCCAGTTGACCGTTGACCAGAGTTGACCTGCATGTAATTTCTTAGGGTCAGTTGTCTAGAATGATAAGATTATTAATAAGGGTATATGGTATTATAGGGAGTCTGCAGATCGGCGGATCGAGTGCGAGTGATTTCAAGAGTTGATAGTTTTCATTACCACGAGGTGAGTCTTCTCACTATACTACACCCGGAAGGGTTTGACTGTGAGACCGGAAGGTCGGATATGATATGTGTTATTTATGCTATAAATAGAAAGGTAGTTGCTATGCATGCTATGTATGTTTATGGGCCGGAAGGCAATACGTTATGTGACAGAAAGGTCAGGTATGATATATGATATATGTGCTATATGTGTTAGAGTAAATGTATTATGTGTTGTATATGTTTATGGGCCGGAAGGCAATACATTATGAGCCGGAAGGCGATATGTTACTGGCCGGAAGGCAATATGTTATGGGCCGGAAGGCGATTATGTTACGGGCCGGAAGGCGATGTGTTGTGGACCGGAAGGTCAGGGGCCTGGAAAGGCGTATATGTGTAAGTCGTATACTGGGGAACTCACTAAGCATTTATGCTTACAAGTTGTTATGTATGTGTTTCAGGTACTAGCGAGGACCGTGGGAAGGCGCCGGCGTGATGCATACACACTGCTGCTATTTGAGATCTTGGGGATTTTATTTATGTATTTGATATGAAACATGGAATAAATATTATTGGTTGAATGAAATCACTTTATTTTAAATGAAAATTTTATTTGAAAATTTGCGTTGTTACAGTCTAACAAGTATTAGTGACTACAAGTATAAGTGAAATAGAGGCTATAACAGGTATAAGCATATAAGGAAGTGAAAACGTTATCAAGTAGGATTTTACAATAAGTGAAAGTGAAGATGCGATAACTAACAAGTATAAGTATACGACGTGAAAGAGAAATTTGACGAAAGCTTAGAAAACCTATATACCTAGGAAAATCACATTTTGGTATTCTTTCATAAAATAAGTTTGAAAACCTGTAAATATTTGGAACCTTTATAAACCAGTTTGAAATGATTTCAGATACAACAGTACAAGTAAGAGTTTTTAAACAATTGAAAACCTGTTTGAAAACCATTATAGTATCCTACTCGGTAAAACAGTGCAGAGTGTGGTAATATCTCGTGCATGCGGGTTATCAATCACATGTGAGTGATATGATAACTGGCATGTTTAACTTGTATTCCCCCCTATAAAACATTTAAAAACATTTAAAAGGTTCATTCAGGGGTATGAACTCACCTGGTGTAAGTAGATCCGACGAAGGTGTCGGTTGGATGCTCGGTGTCAACTAAGGACTTAGACACACTTAGAGACCTATTTAACATATTATAACATATGTTCACATACAATTAGTATATTATATACCAATTAAACAAGTATACGCACTCTAAGGAGCGAAAAACACCTTGGTTAAGTGTTTGGGGTGTCTCGGGTAACATTTAAGGGTGTGAATGACTTAGGAATGGAGTTTACTCTCTGAGAGTAAACTCTCTACACTTAGTTTACGGCCTAGGGACAACTCCCCATGAGTTTACGGTCGTAAAATCATGGTGAGGGGTTCTAGGGTGTTTTAAGGGCTCAATCTTGTATGTGGGATTTTTCTAGTTCCACATCTAAATGGTATGAATGAGTTTAGGGTCTTTAAAGGCACCATTATGGAGTTTACGGCCCATGAACCACCCATAAGGGAGTTCACGGCCGTGAACTCCTAGATCATGGTTTTATTGAAGTTTCAAGCCCTTAATACCCTCCTAGTAATTTATACTGAAGTGTGAGGCCCCTTGGGGGAATTAAAACCATTACTTTGGCATGTTTAGGGGTGTTTACGGCCTTGACATATGTCTGGGCTGTAAACTCCTTTTAATCCCTTAAATCCTTGTGTTTGAATGATCTAAACCCGAAATAGCAAGCCCCTAATTCATGTATTAAGCCTAAGGGTGGTTTAGGAGTGTGTTTGGGGCATTTTGACAAGGTTTAGAGGTTTTTACGGCCTAAGCATGTGCTTGGGCCGTAAACTCTCTTTTATGCCCTAAATTGATTGTTTTAAATGAGCAAACACACCTAGGCGAATTCCTCAATTTATTTCCAAGCTTTTAGGGACAAGTTTGGGTCTTTTTGGCCTCAATTAAGGTGTTTACAGCCTAAGGAGGATCTTAGGCTGTGAACTCCTTTTCAACAGCTTAAATGTTCGATTTTTAAGCTATAATCACGAGTCATAATGTCTAGAACAAGCTAGGGTAAGTGGACTTACGATTTGGAAGCGTTTGGTTGCGGATTCGGGTCAAAAACGAGTCTAGAGAGAGAGTATGGAGAGAGAGGGTGGAAAAGGCTCAAATGGAGTTTACTCCCCCTTATATATGGGTGGGAGTTGGAGCTTAGTGGAATTCTACCTGATATTGCCGTTATACGGGGCTTTTGGTCGCACCCGATTTAGTGGTCGTAATAAAATTTAACCTTTTTCCAAAAATTAATATGGAAATGTATATTACGACTAATAAGGACATAAAATATAAATAAATAAATCATTTATTTATTTTACGACCTCGAATTAACGGAACTTTTATATAGTGGAATATTCTGTTAACGGTAACGGGGTAATGTAACGGAATAACTTTGTGTTGTCACACTGAGGTTAGTGAATTCGGTTGTTCTCAATCTTGTATTAAAACTGTTAAGTTTTTTAGAGATCAAATTGAATTAATCAAAAGAGAGAACGAGGACTTGAAATATGAGGGATATACTCTTAGGAAAAATCAAAAGCCCTTAAAAACTCAATTAGAAAATAAAACAAAAGACTTTAAAAAATTGCAAGAGCATTACAGCAACAAATGCGAGAACTATGATCATCTCAAAAGAAAACTTGCTGCTATAACTATGGAACTTGACACATTGAAAAATTGTTTTGAAAAAGCTGAATATAATTTCAAAAAATTCAATGGGTCAAGTGAAAAGATTGCAAAATTAATCGAAGGTCAATCGCATTGGAGAGATATCACTCATGGTAATCAAATAAAAGTCAGATTAGGTTTTGAGAGTGTCCCTCCTCGTTTTAATCACAATTATATTGTTATCCCCCTGTCTCAAGAAGAAATTGACAGAGAACCTTGCATGGTGTATGGAAAGTCAACTTCTGAGCAGGAAATACAGTCTAGTTATAAGACTTTGCATACTAACGTTTTTACTTCAAGTGCAGATATATCAATAATTCAGGGGAAGCATGCAGCTGAAACTTTTGAGTCAAATAATGTTGTGATTGAGTCTGGTGTTAATTACAGTAATGAGTCTTTGTCAAAATCAAACACAAATGTTTTTGTGTCGGGTGGTATTTTATTTTAGTCTGACAATGTTGTTTCTAATAGTGTTGTTTTTGATCAAACTGCTAAACCAGATTTACATATCTCTTCATCTAACACATCTATCACTACATTCCATGATGGTTCTTGCAAGTGTAAATGTGCTAGAAATGGAAAAGCAAAGAATAACACTATCAACAGCAGTGCCAAAGTTACTGATAACAAACAAATTTGTTTTAACTGTGGCACTGTTGGACACATTGCAAGAAATTGCATGAACCGAATGTTTGTATCTCATACAATCAAAAGAGGGGAGAATGAATTTCGGGGACGGTATTTAACTAGAAAAATTCCCAAAACTCGTTCTAGAAATGGAGATTTGAACACAACATTAAACAAAAAGTTTGAAAGATTTCAAAAGAATAAATAGGTTTTTCGTAAAAACAACAAATGTTTGCCAAAATCAACTCGGGCTACGCCTAAGTCAAATTTGTCAAAAAGCAGGACAGGATCTTCCAACTCATCAAGTAGAAAATCCACCGGTTCAAAGCAAAATTACAAATTTTTAAAACCTAACCTTCAGTGGATTCCAAAATCTGTTTCAGATCAATCTCCATTACTCTCTAACTCAAAAACAAAGAAAGAAGCAATCAAAAACTTGTAAAAGGAAAGGGTCAACCCAGGATTGTGATGAACTGGGTCCCTAAATCTAACTAATTCTGCTCATCGTGCAAGGATAGTTGCAGAGGAATGTCGCCAGACCTTGGTATGTCGACAATGACTGCTCCCGGTGCATGACTGGAGACATATCCCAATTGCACAACATTCAAACTTTTAATGGAGGATATGTCTATTTTGCGGGGGGGGGGGGGGGGGGGGGGGGAGAGGGCGGAAAAATTAGTCAAAGAGGAACTGTTTCTAATGGAGTGTTGAATTTTGAGAATGTTAACTTTGCTCCGGAACTGAAGCACAGCTTGCTGAGTGTATCCCAGATATGTGACAAGGGCTACTCTACTCATTTCACAGATAAGGAATGTATGATCTTAAAGTCTGGTATTATTATCCCGGAAGATTGGATTCTTGTAAGATCTAAGCAGGATGGAAATGCCTACATTATACACATGGATAGCAATTTCCCTGATGATGTCACTTGTCTCTTCTCCAAAGCTTCTGAACAAAATGCGATGCTGTGCCATCGTTGTCTCGGTCATGCGAATGCAAAGAACTTGAATCGTCTTGCGAAGAACGAATTGGTCCGTGGGCTACCCATCAAAGATTTCATTACTTTTGAAAAATGTGTTTCATGCGCTCAGGGAAAACATCATCAAAAACCACACTTTCCAGAGCAGATAAACTCCATAAGTCAAGTGCTCGAGTTATTGCATATGGATTTATTTGGTCGAGTTAATGTTCTAAGTATCAATCGCAACTCTTTCTCCCATGTTGTGATAGATGATTACTCTCGTTTCACTTGGGTTTTCTTTCTGTCTAACAAAGCTGAAATTGCTAACCTTATCAAAAGATTTATTGTGATGATTGAAAATCAGACTAACAATCGAGTGAAAGCGCTATGTACCGATAATGGGACAGAGTTCAAGAATGCTGTTCTTGATCATTTTTGCGTTGAGAAAGGGATTGTGAATCAATTTAGTTCTGTTCGAACACCTCAACAAAACGGGGTTGCCGAACGTCAGAATCGAACTCTAGAAGATGCCACAAGGACGATGCTCTATGATTCCAAGTTTCCTGTATTCTTCTGGGCAGAGGCGATTAACACCGCATGTTATGTTCAAAATCGTGTGCTAATCAATAAAGCCAGAATGAAGACGCCGTATGAGATTTTATTTGGACACAAGCCATCTGTGAGTTATTTCCGCATATTTGGCTACCCTTGCACACTTCTCCACTTGGAATCCAATCCCAAATTCAATGCCAAAGCTGATGACTGTTACTTTGATGAATATGTTGCTCGAACTGCGTACAGGGTGTATAATAAGAAGACTAAACAGATTGTACAATCCTTTGATGTTCGTTGGCTTGAAGAAAATGAGACATATGCAAGAGAGTGTCCTGATTGCTTATTTGGCTACACATCTCTTTTCAAATCATTCAATGTGTCTCCAGATAATCAAAAAGGATCTACTTCCAATTTGAAGATTCCTAGTGATGACGAAGAAGACGAAGTTGTCTATCCACCACCATTGATTTCTTCTGATCCTCCATTCGTACCCACTGCTCATTTTGAATCTTCTGAGTCTCCTCAACAACCTTCTCCTGATGCTACTGTTACTCCTTTAACTCCGATGGAAAGAGAGTTCATGAACCACGAGACTTCCGTTGTAACTTCAAATCTAATGGAACTTCTCTTTCAGGAGAGTATTGCAGAAGAGTTTGTAGCAGACTCTTCAAACGAACCTGGTTCATCCTTTACCGATCATACAGAAAATGATGGAGCGGTTAATATTCATAATCTTCCTGTTTCTGTCAATGATATTAGTTATCAGATCCCTACACGTATTCAACGAGACCATCTGATAGTGTAACATCCGGGATTTCAGGTATATTAATTATTCTTTTTATTTTGAGTTTTGTGGAAGGACTCGGCGAGTTGGTGCGTAGACTCGCCGAGTTGAGACGCGGTTTTTCACCCGGATTGATGCCCGGACTCGGCGAGTCGCTTTGGTGGACTCGGAGAGTCTGCGATGTTTAATGAAACCCTAATTTCTTGGGTTTGAGGCCTATTTAAAGGGCCTTATGGTCGTCATTTGCACTCATTAGCCCCCTGAGTGAAACTCTAGAGCATTTGAGTGATTCAAGTGAGGGAAGGAGCCATTATTGATCTTGGAGTTAGTATCTAGCAAGGGAAGAGGAGATCTAGCCAAGAGGAAGCAAGAGAGGGGTGGATTCTTGAAGAACTAAGGTCCACGACATCACAACTGAGGTACCATTTCGAATTATTCCTTGTAATTGTGATGTTCATAGAGATTTAGGGTTTTTGAACCCATTTGTGGCTAGATCTAGTATCCTCATGGTCCCTTGGCGAGTTATGGCTCTGAATCTCGACCCATAGAGGTCCAGAGCATCTCCTTGCCCAAGCTTTATGTGCATCCATGGAGGTTTTGGGTTGGGATCAATGTATTTGAGGCCAAAACACCATTAATGAGCTATTTGATGCTTAATGAGCACCAAGACTTGGACTTTACGTGCTCAATAAGCTTAAGGGGACTGGGTCTATGAGTTACTAGAGTGGATCTAACCTTAGAAGGTCATTTGAGGTTGTGCATGGAATGCACTCGCCGATTCCAATCCCAGACTCAGCAAGTTGGTGCGGGTTGTTCAGTGATTACGAACCAGGGACTGAGTAACTGAGTCGGGTGAGTGGCTCGGTGAGTCGGATGAGATTCAGATAGATCGGGTTCCTGTAGGGACTCGGCAATTCAGATCAACCGTTGACCGTTAACCAGGGTTGACTAGTTTAACTTTATAGTGTTAGTCATCCAAATTCATGGTGGTATTAAGTAGAGTTATGCTTGTGTTGTAGGAGGACGATAGCTCGGGAGATCGAGCATTAGTAGTTACGAGATTTACGAGTTACCGAGATACGCGAGGTGAGTCTTCTCACTATACATTACCTTGAGTAGGTGTTTCGAGTTAACCAGAGGGTCTCGTGTGCTATGTATGAGTTTATGTGTTTTCTTAGAGATTTCGTGCTATGTGTTATTTGTATGATACATCATTATATAGACCGGGTCGGAGGGCCCAACGATACTAATCGGGCCGGAGGGCCCAACAACCTATGACTGGACCGGAGGGTCCGACGAGCTGCGGGACTGGAGGGTCCCACTGAGACATTTTGACCGGAGGGTCGGGTTTAGCCTTGAGTGGCGTATTTGTGATATGTGGTATTTTGGGGAAATCACTAAGCGTTTATGCTTACAGTTGTTCTGTTTGATGTCTCAGGTACCAACGAGGACCGTGGGAAGGCGAAGGCTTGACTTGTACACACCCACACCGATGAAGTTTATGTTAGAGAGATCTTGGGATTTGTTTGAAAACACTGTTGTTATGGTTTTGAGATTATGATATGATATACATTTTGTGATTTAAAAATGAAAAATTAAATTGGAAATTTTACGTTGTTACAGATAGAGAACGTCATTGGACAGCTGGGTGACGGTGTTCAAACAAGAAGCAAAAGTGGGGATGTTAATACATGTCTCTACTCTTGCTTCATCTCTCAATTTGAGCCTAAATCTATCGAAATGGCTCTGAATGAGCCCAGCTGGGTTGAAGCCATGCATGATGAACTAAATCAATTTGAGAAACTCCAAGTCTAGAAATTGGTGGAGCTACCGAAAGGAAAGAAATCTCTTGACACTCGTTGGGTATTTCGAAATAAACAAGACGATTCAGGTGTCATTGTGCGCAACAAGGCAAGATTGGTGGTTCGAGGGTTTCGGCAAATTGACGGTCTTGATTATACAGAAGTTTATGCTCCAGTTGCTCGTTTGGAAGCCATTCGTATCTTCCTTGATTATGCTTCTTACATGAACTTTACTGTCTACCAAATGGACGTTAAGACGGCTTTCTTGTATGGAAAAATCAAGGAGGAGATTTACGTTGACCAACCACCTGGTTTTGTTAATTCATCTCTTACAAACCATGTTTACAAGTTAGACAAAGATTTGTATGGATTACATCAAGCTCCTCAAGCATGGTATGCTATTCTTACTTAGCATTTGCTCAATAATGGCTATTCCCGAGGCACCATTGATCAAACCTTATTTCTCAAGCATGTCGGTCCAGATCAAATTCTCGTTCAAATTTATGTGGACGACATCATTTTCGGGTCGACCAGCCAACAACCTTGCAAGGGGTTTGAAGCGGTGATGAAGAAGCGTTTTGAGATGAGTTCACTTGGGGAATTGACCATGTTTTTGGGGCTTCAAGTCAAACAATCTTCAACCGGAATTCTTATTCATCAATCAAAATATGTGGAATATGTACTGGAGAAGTTCAGGTTTCAAGATGCAAAACCTGCTCTTACACACATGGTAGAACGACCTCTTCTGACTCCTGATCTTGAGGGTGAATCTGCTGACCAAACTCATTATCGATCAATGATCGGATCACTCGTGTATCTTACTGCTAGTCGCCCAGACGTCATGTTCGCGGTTTGTCAATGTGCTCGCTACCAGGCTAATCCTAAACTCTCTCATTTAATTGCTGTTAAAAGGATTTTTCGGTATCTCAAAGGGTGCCCAAAATTGGGTCTTCGGTATCCAAAAAATCCCAAATTTGATCTTTATGCTTTTGTAGACAGCAATTATGGTGGGTGTGAGCTTGATAGAAAATCGACTTTAGGAGGATGCGAATTTCTGGAAGATAGATTGGTGTCATGGTAGTGCAAGAAGCAGCACACAGTCTCAACCTCAACAGCAGAAGCGGAATATGTTGCTGCATCTGCTTGTTGTTCTCAAGTCATTTGGATCCAACATCAACTATTGGACTACGGTTTGAATTTTCAAGAAATCCCTATTTTTTGTGACAATGAGGTCGCGATTCAAATTGCCAAAAACCCGATCCAGCACTCAAAAACCAAGCACATCGACATTAAAATTCATTTTATTCGAGAATGTTATGAGCTTTCACTCATTCGGCTAGAACAGGTCCGCTCTTATAATAATGTAGCAGATTTGTTCACCAAGCCTTTTAACAAAGCTCGATTCGATGTGCTGGTTAATTTTTTCTAAAAATGATTTGTTTTGAGGATTAATTTTTTTTATTTTTAACATAAATTTGCGCATTTTATTTCATTTTATTTTTTATGCACAAATTTAGGGGGAGAAAATCCAAAAACATCATAAAAAAAACACACACACACACATTAAAAAAATAGAAAAACCAAAAACATTAAAAATTAGAAATTATGTTTGAGGGAGATGTTCAGGGAAGTGATATGATCATGTGATAACAGGCAACCTGAGTCTGTGTAACATACCCAAAGTTGAAGGGTCTATGCTCTGGTTCGATGTGTCAGTAGGCACGAAAGATTCTAAATGGACATGACTAGGCAGAATTGAACTTAGGAAATCAAATGACTTGACAAATCTTGACCTAGATAGTTCTGTTTAGCCTGACAATACGATGCTCGGATAGGTTGAGCAGGGAAATATATATGGGAATCTACTCGTCACATTAAATGAACCCGTATCTGGAACCGTGGTTTAAGTTTTCTTCCATGTGGGGATTCTGTCCTTAATTCGGGTATTGATTGGGCAACTAGTAAATTCCGATAAATTAGGTCTGTAGAAAATCATTTTCTTTCTTTCTGTCTGTTAGTCATATGTTACCTCCTCTGCGTGATTGGAAAAGATCTGACCCGGACTGTAACATATGCAACTCTATTTCTCTGCAGATTATACATATACATATATGAAATTCGTCTTATCTGTTAGCCATATGTTGTCTCCTTTGCGTGACTAACAATCCGACCTGGTACACAGCATATGCACTATATGCGATAATACTCTGAATCTATCTTCTCCCCTAATGATGGTCTGCTCATCTGATGTAAGGAGTACTCTGGAAGTCCTTGATTACCGGGGCATATCTGGAAGCGGGAATCATGTTCCAGTACAATTAAAATTGAACACTCAAAGATTGTCTATAGATCTCGCTGCTAAATTTAGGTGGACAACAATATCCCTGGTCGTCGTCAGCTAATGTTGCTTAAGATATTGTAAGATATAGTATCTAGAAACTTAGGATCAGATATAATATCTAGAAATTTCAAGATAACATTGTCTAGTGACTTGCAGTATGTCCTATTTTTGTCACAGTTTTTTGTGTTTAAGTGAACAACAATAACGACAATCGACCAGACAAAGATGTGAATATAAAAGGTACCGACAAGCGAATAATGGTCGTCTAAAAACTTTGATCCCTAATCCTCAACAAGTTAAGGCAATTTATATAGGTTTAAATTGATTCCTATCGTCAATCGAATTTTAAATCTCATTTTATTTTATTTTTATTTGTATTTTTTATTTTTATTATTTTTATTTTTATTTTTATTTTATTTTATTTTAAGTTTTTCATTGAATCTTTGAAATTAAAATTATATTAATCCTCAAAATAATTCATTTTTGAGAAAATTGTGAAGTGAAAGCGGTTTTTGGGATAAATAATTAAAGGAAAAGGGGGAGAAAGTGAAAAATTTATACATATAAAAGGAGTGCGTGTGCCATGATTTTCTCTCATTCACTATTTAGCTCCAACGGCACACTCATAAAATTCTCTCAAATCTGTTTAAATTTCCATTAAATTTGTTGTGAAATCAAGCTGTTCACGTGGTAATTTTCATGAACACGGTTGAATTTTTTAATTATTTTCACAAAATTTTCATGGTTTGCTGTTGAATCTTCATAAAAAATTGTTTCTTTTCATGTGTAACCGCACACGTTCGTGTGCGGCTAACCGTGTGCTGATACACTCCTTCATGTAAAAAGCGTGTGTGGATGACTATTTGCTGCCACATTTTTAAATGAACGAATGTGTGCGGCTGTCCTTGTACAGCTGTACACATGCGTGTGCGGCTGTGTGTATCAGCGTGTGCAGCTGCATTTTTTTTATGTTGCCCTAATATTTTCATGTGTTAACTTTCATATTAAAATGGGAGACATGGAGTTTGCTAAAGCTCATAATTTTGCAATTTTTCTTGAAGATCCTCCTGCAGCCCACGGTGACTTGAAATTCATTGTGGATGGTTTGAAGAAATCATGCCTGGTTAATTGCTTAACTACAAACCCTACCATCTATCAAAGCTTAATTAAGGATTTCTGGAGAAATGCTGAAGTAAAGAAGAATGATCGAGGCGAAAATTTTATGGAAACAACAATTGAAGACAAGAAAGTTCTAGGTATAGAAAGCAGCATCAGTGAATCTCTTCAAATTGAGGACATACCTGAGTAACTCATGGAAATTGAAGTCCATCAAATTGAGAAAATTTTGGAACATATAGGATACGAAGGAACTTTTCCTCCTACAATCAAAAAGCTGCTTCCGCCATGCTGGAAGCTTTTAGCTCATGTGTTCGTGAGTTGCGTTTATGGTCGGAGATCAGGAGCTAACGAGATTTCTCTAGCCAATACTGGTGCCATTGCTGCATTGGCAGCAGGTTTTGAGTTTAATTTCTCAAAATTCATATTGAATGAAATGATACTGAATATTGAAGGAAGAAAAAGAGACAAATTTTGCATGTATCCAAGAATTCTACAAATCATCCTTAACATAACTCACCCCGAGTTGTAGAGAGGAAATGATACTTTGGATTTCACATTCATTGGTCCAACTGCCTTTGGATTAATGAAGTAAAAGAGAGGCGGAAAATTTGTATTTGAAGGAAAATTTCCTTTAATAAAATTTGGAATTTTTAAAGAGGATGATAGAGAAGAAGCAGCAGATAAATCCATGCCGACAGAAAATGAATACACTCATCACTCTCCCTCTGAGCCTGTAGTGGAGGAGATTCATCACTCTTCCATAGCTTGTGTTGCTGATGAGCACGATCATCAGAAAGCAAATGATTCAATATCTTCTCGAGGGGATGATGACGATGATCTTTATGAAGATGTAGATTTTTTGAAAGAAATCGACTTTATAGGAATCAATGATGATATTCCAACAAACATCGAGTTTGATTTTGGTGATGAAGATTTTGATCCCTTTCTTGATATTCCCAGCAGCCATGCAAATAAAGTCAATGAAGTTGCTTCTCTAGCAACCAAGACTAGAGATGAAGGAAATTCTCTGAAAATTCTACTCTGTTCCTCAAATCCATTGGAAATCACAACAAGTCAAGGAGATGTGACATCAGAGATTCCTCACTCTGTGTCACCTGTCTCAACATCAACTCCAGTCATTTCTATGATATCTGAACCTCAGACTTCCCAGACCTCCATTAGAACAAGCCAATCTCTTGAGAGTCTAGAGGTACCTTTTGTGAAAAGTGCTCCTCAAATTATCTCAACAATCACTGCAACCACTACTCACTCTCCTTCAAAACAGACTGATGAAGCTCCAAGCACCATGTTCGAGACTGGTGGATCTTCTTCTATTCCAGAATATCCACCTGATGAAGCATCTATCAGATTAGTAAAACATTTAGCTCAATCTAGTCCAACCTCGTCACGCGGAAAAGGAATATCATTTAACGAGGGCCAGACAAATGATGACAGATCTTCTTCATCTGATCTCTGAGAAGAAGTTGGAATTCTCCATCAACAGCTCATTGAAAAATCTATTCAAATGAATCAGCTTTCTGTACATATTTTTGAGCTCAGGGCAAAAGATGAAGAAAAGACCAAAAAAATCAAGGATCTACAAACGAGTCTCGGTTCTGTTCTAGTAAACTATTTCAATCTCAAGAACGTATTGTACGATGCCTTTGGTGAGAAAGTCAAAGCCCTTTTCCAACAGCCTCATGGAGTAGTCGATCCTCCTTCTGTTCAATCACCTCTTGCAACTGATGATCTACCTGTTAACCCACCTGTTCAAAGAACAACTACCATTGTAGACAGATTTGAAAAAGAACCTGAAGGTAGCAGTGTGAGAATTCCAACCAAGCAGGGCAAAAGAATCACAAAACATAGCGAAGGCCTTTTATTCATGAAAAACTCTAATGAAAATCGCAAAACAAAAGACTCTGTCTTGACAGTAACAGATTTGAAGAAAAGAAAGTTTGGTGATGAATACGGTGACAGAACAGGAATCCGAATGTGGGCCTTTGATCCAGTGACGAATTTGTGGGTTGTAAAGCGAAAATCAAGAGCTTCTAAATGTTACAAAAGCACCTATGATTTCAACTCTTGGACCAAAACTGATCTAGCTGAATTATCTAGGGCCCCATTCCATAACCCCTCTGAAGATCAAAATGCTTCAAATTTCAAAAGATTCCTCGACAGACACATCAAAGAGAACTTTCCTTCAATGAAGACTGCCAAAGCTCTATACAAAAAGGACAAAGATGTTCTTGATCCAGAAACAGGTGAACAAATGAGGATTATACTTTGGCCTGCAACTAAGAAACAGAAGGAAATTCCTATTCTTCAACACTTTCATGAGGGATATCTAGATGACACGGAATTTTGGGCATATGATGACGAAACAGCCACTGCAACCATCAAATTCAAGAATCGAGAACATATTATGAGATTGATTAGTGCTAAAGATCTTCTACGCTTTAGAGAAAAAGATATACTAACTTTGGCCCATCATCAAATCATTTGCAGAAAGGATTTCATGGAGCCTACTGCTAAAGAATTCACTGCAATGGTAGTGTGACAACCCTAAATTTCCATTTTGAACAAACCATTTGAAGCCAATAGAAGTAGAACAGTTACAGTGAAGACTCAGATTTCGAGTATAAGTTTGGCAGTTTTCAGGATTTTACACTTAAGGAGATATTAGGAGAGTGGATGCACTAGGGTTTTTTGCAACACTGTTATTCCAATACTCTAGGATATTAGAGTTCATTCCAAGAATAGGAATATTTTCTGCCAAAAATCCCAGGGCTATATATAGAAAACTGAACCAAATAGTTCATTAGTTGAATTCCAAATAGAGAAAAGCCAAAATTCTCTCTCACGGATCTTCGGGTTTTTATCCCAAATTGTGAGTAGCTCTTTCTAGTTGTGTTAGAAAGCTTTAAATGTGTACATAACATAGATTACATAGCTAAATCATCCGATTTAGGAGTTTACTCCCCAAGGTGTTCTTGGGTGGTAAACTCCTGAAACCAAGCCTAGATTGTCCCCCGTGATTTGTAACTACCTCGGACTTGTATAGGAGTGTGTTAGGGACATGAAATCAACCAAGAATCACCCATGTTTGGGTGTTCACGGCCCAAGAATATCTTAGGCCGTAAACTCCAAAAAGAATGCCCAAATGGTGCTTTTAAGGCACCTAAGGCTTAGACTTGATTTTAGACATGTACCCTAAAGTGTTTAAAGCTTAGAAAACATAAGGAGTCACAAGTATTGAGGAGTTTACGGCCAAGACAAGTTCTTGGGCCGTAAACCCCTATAAAGGGGTCAATTGGCACCCTAACTCCTTCCTTATGCCTAGAACCCAACATAGATCATAACCTTGAAATGTTAGAGACTTGAAAACACGATAAACACCCTCCCAAGGGAGTTTACGGCCGTCAACTCCAAAGGAATATGGTCTCTGGGCCGTAAACTCCTTAAAGGAGTTAATATGACACCCAAACACTTGTTTTAGCCTTGAAACAATTCACCACATGAGTTGTATAATTGTTAGACTTCAATTAGAGGCTTTGTTGAGAGTTTACCGCCAGGAGTTTACTCCCCTGAGCTATAAACTCCAAGACATATGGTCTTTAGACCATAAACTCCCATTAAGGGCATTGCACTCCTTTGTTGCAACCCATTTGCCTCCTAGCACTTGACCAAAAGTGTTTTCCTCGCGTTTAAAGGTTTCTTCTTGCATAATTAGTGTTTTAATCACTAATTATTTATATACATATGTCTTCATATGTAATTAGGATCATTGTGTGTGTCTAAAGACTTCACTTGACACCAAGCACTTGTCTGATCCTTCCTTACGATAAGAGTCCGTTCAATTCCAGTCACTTACTACAGGTGAGTTCATACCCCATTAACTAATGTTTTAACTATTTTAAATGTTTTATAGGGGGGGTACAAGTAGAATCATGCTAGTTATTATATCAATCACATGTGATTAATAAGTAGAATTATGCTAGTTATTACATCAATCACATGTGATTAATATACAACATTCAAATGATTTGGCTACTCATTAGCCGTTTTACCAAACAGTTTCCTTCAAATGATTTTTATAAACATTTTTTATGTTTTAAACTCCTTATTACACTGTACATTTTACTCTATATATCACATTTCAAACTTATTTACAATTGTGTTTCAAACAAATGTTTCCTTATACTTAAACTGTTTTATCAAACCTATGCCTTCAAATTGTTTTATAGGTTGACATCAAGTCGATCTTTTCTAAAGATAATAATTATGTTCAAATGTTTTTAAAAACTTATTTATCCTTTTATATTATAAATTGCATGCCTCTATATGTATAGTTATATAAGAAATGTTTAAAAGACTTAGGAAGGCTATCCACCCTATTTCCTTTCTGCGCTAGAGATGTGGTCTGGTGGGATATCGGGTACTTGTCTGAAGGTCGTTTAAATATTAGTTATATAACATATGTACATATATAGTCATAAAAGGTCTTTCCAGTTCATCCCATGCCCGTGGGTAGCAAGGGTATACATCCATGCCCATACGTACCAGTTAGATTACTAGTAAACTACCATATGGGTAGTTTAGGAAGATACTAGAACTATTACTAGAACGCAATATCATACAATGAGGCAGTTCATTCATGAGTCAATACTTTCTAGATCATTACTATACATTACTATACTTGCTAGATAGAGAGAGCATACATTACAGCTAGAACATTATAGTACATTACTATACATGCTAGATAGAGGGAGAACACACATTACAGCTAGCACACGTTGAACATTACAGTACACTACTATACTAATACACGATCATACTTACATAAGTACAAGTACATGATCACACTTACTTGAGTATGCTTACATATACTTAGAACAGACGTCACTAGTTGCTATAGCACGGAGCCAGTTCAGGATCTAACTATACTGATGAATCACAACGCAATTGTGATGGTTATATCAAGTATACATGATCATAGTAATGTGGATGCTCACGGCTTGCATACTTGCAACGGTCGTGGGTAGGTCCCAAAAACCCTTTGATAGGGGAGCGTATAGTCTGGGATCTAGACATCACATTATACCTTATCCCTCAAATAAGGCAGTTGAGTACCGATGCAGTTATTTATATCAAATACTACAGTACTTGGAATTATTACCCTAGATTTAAGGTAATACGTACGGTTGTAGTTCGACACTACACCATAGTAGTATTTCTTTTCCCATTACATTCACTTCGTGAATTTTCACACGACGCACGGTAATGTAGAAACTATATTTTGATTAATGTTAGTCAGATTTGGGAAAACACACTCGTTTACGTGAGCCATACACGCATACACTAGATGCCTTGGTAGAAGGATACGATTAGTAGGAAACATAGGGCTTCCTAGAATCATACGAAACATATTTATACTTACAGTTCATATACATTTTTATACTTACAGTTCATATACATTCTCAATACTTACAATTCATATACATACAAATACTTACATACAAATTAAGACAATGCAATACTTATGATCTCACTAGCTTCAAAGCTGATACTCGCTTTCAAAATTACTTGTATGCTCAGGTCAACATAGACAGGTACCAATGCAAGGATTAGGTAAGATGGAGCTCGTTGAAGACTCATCTTTCATTTTGATTTATGCTTTAGTGTTTATCAAAATTTGACAGAATACACTTGTATAATAATTATATTATTAATGAAATGGATGATGTTGTTGCTTGTTTACTACTTTTCATTGTTGTGATACTGTACATGGCGTCCTCCGCCCCAGAACGTTTCCGCTGTTCTTGGTTTTGGGGTGTGACAGATTGGTATCAGAGCATTGTTTATAGTGAATTAAGTATATCAACCCATAAAAGATATACAAACTATAAATACATAAGGGATTAAAAATACTCTGACCAAGAGTTTATACTTTAAATAATAAAATATTTAAGTAAGTATACGTGCTGCATTCATACTAAAATCAGTGTCACTAGTACAATACAAAAGAATTACGATTGTTGGGCAACACAAGTGGGCTTAGAGACATATGGTCAAAACTAGGAAGATATAGCCTGATCACCTATATTATCCGAGAGTTGACTAGCATGTGCCTAAGTTTAATTGTGTGGTTGCAACAATGCTAAAATCTTACCAACCCTACCACAATGAGAACAATAGAACATAACATTAAAATTTAAATACAATAGGAGTATTTGGTGTTACTATAAGTACGTTATACTTGAGAACTAAAACGGGATCTTCATTACTAAGTTGATAGTTGCTAAGTGGATACACTAAGGCTACATGTAATTAGAATGTTATAGACTTAGAATCTGTGAAAATTTTGCCTTACCCCTATTCTGTGTGAATACGGAGTTAAGGTTACTTATTCGAAGGTCTATTCTGTTTAGATTACACATAGCTAGTATGCACTTCACAAATAGCGATGTAACTAATGAAGGTTTTCTAAATAATTATCTAGATAGTTCGTCTAATAATTATTTTCTTACCCCTAAATTCTCGCATAGAAAACATAGCTGGACTCCATCCCCTCGACAACCAGTCTCTTCCGAATGAATTCATAGCTGGTTGGTTTGGAGAAGAACCAGAGAATGATCATCCTATCCCTTTGAATGATCATGATGATGAAGACTTTTCGTACGATGCTAACTCCGAACCAGAGGTTGAGAACCTACCCTAAGCAGCTCCCTTTCCAACTCCTAACCATCGTCCGACTTTTCATGGCCCGACCCCCTGAGTGAGTGGAATGCTTGAAAACATGGAGCCAAGGACAAGATCAACCCATGCCATTTAATGGCGACCAACGCTTTTACGACATTAGCAATGGGGGCTCATCAGATAGAGTCTTGCCAATCTTGGTCCGTAGAGTGGCCCGAAATGAGATTCAAGGCATGACAGCCCTACATTAGATTACCGAAGTTGTCGCCAATGTGAGAATGCATACCCTCCACACCATTCGTCTAGAAGATACTCGTGAGAGATCAAAGAGAAACCATGAAACCCTACTGCAAGCACTGACTGAATCACGAGCCGGAGTTATAGAGCTCCGACTACGCTAGAGGGTATACGAAAGACACCTACTTGACGTGGAACGTCAACTGGCTGAACTCAGAGTTTACCAGAAGAATGACCGTCGCTAGTAATAGATGCTTTACTTTATTTTTCTTATAAAAAAAAGGGAAATTGTGTTTTCTATCTAGGCCCGATGTGGCATTTTCTATAAAATTATCTTGTACCGTAAGTACTTTAGTTAGGTCTTTATGTTGTCAAGAACTATCTTCTCTGTGGATATGATGTAAGACCTTTACAAGGTCATTTTCTCGAATCTTTACATCGTGAATATCAAGATATTGGCAGCCGGCTAACTTCTGTGTCATTCTTCATTCAAGTACTCTTATCATAATTTAAATGGGGTCTATCTGAAACATGCTTTAGTCAAGTCATTGGAATATAGTAATTTAGCTTGGGAAACATTTCCACGTCTCTTTCAGTGGTTGGATCCTGTTATTCACCAACCCACGATACCTCAGCTCGAACGTCAAACGTCTTGAGACCATTCTACAAACTCACTTCCATTCCGTACTAGGAGTGCATCATAGGGATGTAGGTCAAACCTTCATAATCATACCTTCAATTTGTACTAGGACTGCATCATAGGGATGTAGGTCAAACTTTCGAGAACATACTTCTATTCATTACATAAACAGCCGAACTACGTCTAGAGTCAACCAGAATCGCTCACAAATTCCTGGTTTTTCGTGTTACAGAATCATGTCGCCATCCGGAAACAACCATCCAAGCAATGAAACCTCTACTTTTCCTACGGACGCCGCTACTTTCCAATCTGCCGTTACAGTTGCCGTGATGGCTGCCGTGACAGCTACCCTAGCTAATCGCAACACTGTCAACACAACCGAGACTGAAAAGGAGTTGAAAATCCCGATCGCATTAACGATCCGAGGAATCAACAAATAGTAACAGTCACCACCAACCAAAACAACAACTCAGAGTTCAAGAAAAGAAAACGTCAAGCCAAAGTGGAACGCAAACAATTTCAGAGAATTGCCAGGAAACAACCACAAGTAGAAACCTCTGTCATCCTAGTACCAAGCAGACCATATAAAGGAACACTCCCAAAGTGCGACCGAGGCAACCACCACCACAAGGGAATTTTCCAAGCCTAGCAATGCAATAATTGCAACAAGATGGGACACATTGCTCGTTTCTGTAGAACTACCTCCACCACTGGAGCAAGCCTAGTTTGATATAGTTGTGGTGAGGCAGGGCACTATTACAGAAATTGCCCAAGAGGGAAGATCAACGAAAGCAACCGTGTCCCCATGACTCCTACTCGACACTTCACTTCCTCCACTGATGTGGGTGCTGTCCAGATATGTCACCAATGCGGTGAAATTGGACACCTCAAGAAGGATTGCGCAATAACGCAGAACTCTGGCGAAGACGGGAAAATTCTCAGGATCACAGTTGCAGGAGAGCCTGCTCCGGAACCACATTAGTGTAATTTAGGCGTTTCGTTGTAACAGACTTATAACCTATCCCAAACTAGAGCAACTAGAGTCCTATCTTTTGTGAGATTCCATAGGTTTAGGGATGTTCGTGCTGTGTATACTTGTCTTTTGTATTATACCTTTTTAGCAGCAATAGTCTTGTAGGAACTCTGTTGATGGTTGCACGGTTGTGTTTTGTCTGTAAAACGTATTATGTTCAAATCTAATGTCGTTATGTTTCAGTATGATTCTGACATTATCATGAGACTCGATTCAATTTGATCCTCACAAAAACAGCTTCATACGTACATCTCTTTCTTCTAGATCGCTTGTCCAGCGAAGCCGTAATATCAGAACGCCGAAGTACTCATGCATGGAGTACCTCATAGTGCTTTTCTTTTCCGAAGAAACCCCCGAAGTACCACTCGTACAGTACGTCAAGTTCAATCCAAGGATTCATACGACTGATCTATCACTGAGGAATGTATGCACAAGAGTGATATGTAATCAAGGTTCTACAGGTTTAGAATTGATGATTCCACTCTAACTTCTTTTTCCCCGTTGGGATGTGAGCTTAAAGAAGAATCAGTATTCAACTACCTTTTCAATCTTAATTATATACGACTCGTATACACGAAATCGTGATTGTGAAACCAGGTATGAATGCTAATATGAACTTCAGGATGGAGAACTGCCTAAGCCTACGAGTAATCGCATCGTCATGTGAACAAACTTAGAACCCAGTACGACCCTTGTAAACAGATCACCGTATAGTCTAAACACCTACGAAGATATCAGAACAGTACAAACAACTTAACGAACTGCACAATAATAGAATATGAAGACTAGACTTCTCACCCTGGAGAACCTCCAGTCTTATTCTCCCAGAGATCGACGGATTGCATCGTATGTGCCTCGGATATCGAGGACTCCGTCAAGATTTTCAGTAGAAATTGTTATCTCTGCCTCACATAGATGAAATGGTTGAGCAAACGCAAGGAAAGAATTACTTTCAGAAATGGATCTGAGATCCAAATATCACCAGTTCGAGTGTTAGGGAAGGATGTCCAGAAGACTACCTTCCGAACTCGATGCGGACACTTCGAGTCCGTAGTGATACCCTTCTGATAGGACCAATACGCCCATAGTTTTCATGAGCTAAATGAATAGGGTACTTCTTTCTTACTTGGATCAATTTGTCATTTCTCCATGTAATGACTTACTTATCTACCCTCGTAGTAAGAAGAAAACCTATGGAAACATTACCTTCAGAGGAACTTTTAGCGAAGTTCTCTAGGCACGAGTTTTGAAATTCAAAAGTCAAATTTCTATGACACACTGTTAGTAACGTGGGAAATTATGAGTACTCTTTCAATTTGTCAAAACCGTGGAGCATTTATCGACACCAGAGATGCCGACAACCTTTCGCCAAATTCCAGGTCTTACTGACCTACTATCATAGTTCATTCAGAACTTCTCGCAAACTATAGAAACCCGTACGACTTTGACCCAGCAAGGGGTGGCCTTTGTCTGGGAAGTTAAACAAGAAAAAGAAACCTTGGAGATTCCAAGTGAGTGACCAAATTCTTTAGAAAGTCTCACTCGGGAATGGCTTAATACGCCTCGTAAAGCATGGAAAGCTAAATCCAAGATAGATAGGACCTCCGAGCTTCTTATCAGAATTAGTCCTATGCCTCGCACAAACTAGACCTACTCCGCGAACTCAGTAACGTACATCCTATTCTACGCGTCTCGATGGTGAAACCATACCTTTCCGTTAGGACTCTTGTAAGTCCACTCTTCAAGATCCTCGCCTTCGTATTAGAATCATAGTGACCCTCGACTGAGAGGTCAAGCGGACGAAGCAGGGCCATTGCCCGATAGTGAAGGTTCGTTGGGATTCCAACCGAGAACCCGATTTCACTTAAGTGCGCTAGAACCAATCGATTAGGAAGTTTCCTCCTCGCGACTCGATCATTCGTACATACTTCCTTGACTAAATTCTACTTTCGGGACGAAATTCCCTTCAACAGGGGGATGATATGACAACCCGAAATTTCCATTTTGAACAAACCATTTGAAGCCAATAGAAGTAGAACAGTTACAATGAAGACTCAGATTTCGAGTATAAGTTTGGCAGTTTTCAGGATTTTACACTTAAGGAGATATTAGGAGAGTGGATGCACTAGGGTTTTGTGCAACACTATTATTCCAATACTATAGGATATTAGATTTCATTCCGAGAATAGAAATATTTTCTGCCAAAAATCCCAGGACTATATATAGAAAACTGAACCAAATAGTTCATTAGTTGAATTCCAATTAGAGAAAAGCCAAAATTCTCTCTCACGGATCTTCGGGTTTTTATCCCAAATTATGAGTAACTCTTTCTATTAGTGTTAGAAAGCTTTAAATGTGTACATAACATAGATTACATAGCTAAATCATCCGATTTAGGAGTTTACTCCCCAAGGTGTTCTTGGGTGGTAAACTCCTGAAACCAAGCCTAGATTGTCCCCCGTGATTTGTAACTACCTTGGACATGTATAGGAGTGTGTTAGGGACATGAAATCAACCAATAATCACCGAAGTTTGGGAGTTCACAGCCCAAGAATATCTTAGGCCGTAAACTCCAAAAAGAATGCTCAAATGGTGCTTTTAAGGCACCTAAGGCTTAAACTTGATTTTAGACATGTACCCTAAAGTGTTTAAAGCCTAGAAAACATAAGGAATCACAAGTATTGAGGAGTTTACGGTCAAGACAAGTTCTTGGGCCGTAAACCCCTATAAAGGGGTCAAATGACACCCTAACTCCTTCCTTATGCCTAGAACCCAACATAGATCATAACCTTGAAATGTTAGAGACTTGAAAACACCATAAACACCCTCCCAAGGGGGTTTACAGCCGTAAAATCCAAGGGAATATGGTCTCTGGGCTGTAAACTCCTTAAAGGAGTTAATATGACACCCAAACACTTGATTTAGCCTTGAAACTATTCACCACATGAGTTGTAAAATTGTTAGACTTCAGTTAGAGGCTTCGTTGAGAGTTTACGGCCAGGAGTTTACTCCCCTGGGCCGTAAACTCCAAGACATATGGTCTTTAGACCATAAACTCCCATTAGGGGCATTGCACTCCTTTGTTGCAACCCATTTGCCTCCTAGCACTTGACTAAAAGTGTAATACTCGCGTTTAAATGTTTATTCTTGCATAATTAGTGTTTTAATCACTAATTATTTATATACATATGTCTTCATATGTAATTAGGATCATTTTGTGTGTCTAAAGACTTCACTTGACACAAAGCACTTGTCCGATCCTTCCTTACAATAACAGTCTGTTCAATTCCAGTCACTTACTACAGGTGAGTTCATACCCCTTAACTAATGTTTTAAACTATTTTTAAATGTTTTATTGGGGGGGGGGGGGTACAAGTAGAATCTTGCTAGTTATTATATCAATCACATGTGATTAATAAGTAGAATTATGCTAGTTATTACATCAATCACATGTGATTAATATACATCATTCAAATGATTTGGCTACTCATTAGCCGTTTTACCAAACAGTTTCCTTCAAATGATTTTTATAAACATTTTTTATGTTTTAAACTCCTGATTACATTGTACATTTTACTCTGTATATCACATTTCATGCTTATTTACAAATGTGTTTCAAACAAATGTTTCCTTATACTTAAATTGTTTTATCAAACCTATGCCTTCAAACTGTTTTATAGGTTGACATCAAGTCGATCTTTTCTAAAGATAATAATTATGTTCAAATGTTTTACAAAACTTAATTATGCTTTTATATTATAAATTGCATGCCTCTGTATGTATAGTTATATAAGAAATGTTTAAAAGACTTAGGAAGGCTATCCACCATATTTCCTTTTCGCGCTTGAGATGTGGTCTCGTGGGATATCGGGTACTCGTCCGAAGGTCGTTTAAATATTAGTTATATAACATATGTACATATATAGTCATAAAAGGTATTTCCAGTTCATCCGATGCCCTTGGGTAGCAAGGGTATACATCCATGTCCATACGTACCAGTTATATTACTAGTAAACTACCATATGGGTAGTTTAGGAAGATACTAGAACTATTACTAGAATGCAATATCATATAATGAGGCAGTTCATTCATGAGTCAATACTTTCTAGATCATTACTATACATTACTATACTTGCTAGATAGAGAGAGCATACATTACAGCTAGAACATTACAGTACATTACTATACATGCTAGATAGAGGGGGAACACACATTACAGCTAGCACACATAGAACATTACAGTACACTACTATACTAATACATGATCACACATACATAAGTACAAGTACATGATCACACTTACAAGAGTACACTTACATATACTTAGAACAGACGTCACTAGGTGCTATAGCACGGAGCCAGTTCAGGATCTAACTATACTGATGAATCACAACGCAATTGTGATAGTTATATCAAGTATACATGATCATAGTAATGTGGATGCTCACGACTTGCATACATGCAGCGGTCGTGGGTAGGTCCCAAAATCCCTTTGATATGGGAGCGTATAGTTTGGGATCTAGACATCACATTATACCTAATCCCTCAAATAAGGCAGTTGAGTACCGATGTAGTTATTTATATCAAATACTACAGTACATGGAAATATTACCTTAGATTTAAGGTAATACATACGGTTGTAGTACGACACTACACCATAGTACTATTTCTTTTCCAATTAAATTCACTTTGTGAATTTTCACACGACGCACGGTAATGTAGAAACTATATTTTGATTAATGATAGTCAGATTTGGGAAAATATACTCTTTTACGTGAGCGATACACGCAGACACTAGATGCCTTGGTAGAAGGATACGATTAGTAGGAAACATAGGGCTTCCTAGGATCATACAAAACATTTTTATACTTACAGTTCATATACATTTTTGTACTTACAGTTCATATACATTCTCAATACTTACAATTCATATACATACAAATACTTACATACAAATTAAGACACTAAAATACTTATGATCTCACCAGCTTCAAAGCTGATACTCGCTTTCAAAATTACTTGTATCCTCAGGTCAACATAGACAGGTACCAATGCAAGGATTAGGGAAGATGGAGCTCGTTGAAGACTCATCTTTCATTTTGATTTATGCTTTAGTGTTTATCAAAATTTGATAGAATACACTTGTATAATAATTATATTATTAATGAAATGGATGATGTTGTTTCTTGTTTACTACTTTTCATTGTTGTGATACTGTACATGATGTCCTCCACCCCAGAACGTTTCCGCCGTTCTTGGTTTTGGGGTGCGATAGGTAGCTACAATTATAAAAGGAAGATTGTGGATGGGTTCAATGGGGAGATCAGATATGAGGTTGTTTGAGAAGCCCGCTGAGGAGCCAAAGGAGTAAAGACAAGACTTTGGTAGACTCAAACCAAGGGGGAGACTGAAAGAACATATTTTTGTGGTTTGAGGTAGGCATCATTTTGTATAGATGATAGTGTCTTTTATTTATGTGACTTTGTGGTGTAGTGTAATGTGTGCTGCCCCACATGTGTGTGCGGCAGCACACATCTGTTTGGCTGCACTCTCTTGTTCTGGTGTGAGGGGTACTATTTATAGCTTCTGAGGTGTGTCAGATAGTACGGATTTTTGCTGGTGTAAGAACTTTGCTGCAGTTGTATTTCTCTCAAGATGTACCTGACATTTACTGAATATAAATGTGTGCATGCTTGTTTTTAATTCTTCTTCTTCTACATCTCTCCTTTATTATAATTAACTTCATTGATTACTGAATTGGATCATTAAATTTGGGACTTACAAAGTGGAGACTCTTGTTGATTTCGATTTCGTCTAAAGGGACGTCGAGGGTCTCATCGGACAAACATTTCTTCAAGTTTGACACATTAAAGGTATGGTGTATGTTATTGAGTTCCTACGGTAGTCGGAGTTTGTATGCTACTAGACCGATCCTTGCAAGGATCTCGAAGTGTCCGATATACCTTGGGTTTAGTTTCCCGCATTTTCCGAAACATATTAACCCTTTCCAGGGCGAGACCTTTAATAGCACTTGGTCCCCGACCTGAAATTCCGAGGGATTCCGTCTTTTGAACGCATAACTCTTTTGTCTGTCTCTTGAAGCCTTTAGTCGTTCCCGAATTTGTACAATTTTCTCAGTTGTTTCTCTTATGATTTTCGGGCCAGTGAGAGTGTTGTCGGGTACTTATCCCTTGGCTAGTTGCGTGTCACCTACTTCAGTCCAACACAGTGGTGATCTGCACTTCCATCCGTAGAGGGCTTCAAATGGAGCAACTTTAATGCTGGAGTGATAGCTATTGTTGTATGAAAATTCGACTAGTGGTAAATGGGTATCCCATGCTTTACCAAAATTGATTACACAAGCTCTTAGCATATCTTCCAAGGTTTGTATGGTCCTCTCACTTTGACCATCGGTTTGTAGATCGTCAGCAGTAGTCATGTCGAGCCTCATTCCTAGAGATTTTTGTAACGATCGCCAGAATCGCAAGGTGAACCTAGTATCTCTATCGGATATAATGGATATTGGTACACCATGTATTCGTACAATCTCTCGGATGTAGGTTCCAACTAGCTTCTCTATCTTGTCGGTTTCTTTTATTGGCAGGAAGTGTGCGGATTTTGTTAATCTATCTACGATTACCCAAATAGTGTCTAGCCCACCTGCTGTCTTGGGTAATTTGGTTATGAAGTCCATGGTTATCCATTCCCTCTTCCACTCGGGTATTTCAGGTTCTTGAAGCAATCCGGTTGGCTTTTGGTACTCTACCTTGACTTTGGTGCAAGTCAGATGCTTGCCCATATAGGTAGGGATGTCCGATTTCATGTTTAGCCACCAATACAGTTTCTTCAGGTCTAACTACATCTTGTCTGAACCTGGATGTATGGAGTATTGAATCTTATGCACCTCGTTCATGACCACATCTCTGAATCCACAAAACTTCAGTATCTAGATCCGATCCATAAAGTAACGAACTCCGTCACCCTTGACTTCAAGATTCTTGTCCAATCCTATTAGGGCTTCACCTGCCATGTTCTCTGTTCTCAAGGCTTCCCTATGAGCTTCCTTGATTTGTGTAGATAGATGTGAATGGATCATCATGGTTAAGGATTTCACTCGGCGACCTGAGTATTCTTTACGACTAAGAGGATCAACTACTACATTCGCTTTTCCTTGGTGGTAGCAAATCTCGCATTCGTAGTCATTCAATAGTTCAACCCATTGTCTCTGCCTCATGTTGAGTTTTTTTTTTCGTTGAGAATGTGCTATAAGCTATTATGATCAGTGAACATCGTGCATTTCGTGTCATAAAGATAGTGTCTCTAGATCTTTAGTGCGAAAACGACTACTCCTAGTTCAAGATCGTGGGTAGTGTACTTGACTTCGTGCGTCTTGAGTTGTCTTGAGGCATAGGCGATGGCCTTTCCTCATTGCATTAGAATACATCCAAGACCTTGTTTAGATGCATTACAGTAGACCACGAAGTCTTCTGTTCCTTCTGGAAAGGACAATATAGGAGCGCTGCATAGTGCTTGCTTCAGGGTTTAGAATGCAGCGTCTTGTCTTTCTTCCCAATAGAAAGTAACACCCTTTTGGGTCAGGGTGGTAACTGGTTTCACAATCTTCTAGAAGTTCTATATAAACCTTCGATAGTAGCCAGCAAGGCCCAAGAATTGTTGGATTTCCGTTGGGTTTTTGGGAGATGACCACTTCAGGATTGCCTTTATTTTGGAGGGGTCTACGTGTATCCCCTCGTTGCTAACCACGTGACTTAGGAAATCTACTTTCCGAATCCAAAATTCACACTTTGAGAATTTTTCAAATAGCTTCTCTTTTCCTAGAGTTTCCAAGATTTGTCGGAGGTGTTGACCATGTTCTTCTTTATTCTTTGAATAAATGAGTATATCGTCTATGAACACGATCACCAATTTTTCCAAGAATGAACGACACACTCGGTTCATTAAGTCCATGAACACCGTCGGTGTGTTTGTTAATCCAAAGGGCATCACTACAAACTCGTAGTGACCATAACGAGTTCGAAAAGCTGTTTTGGGAACATCTCCTTCCAAGACTCGTAGTTGGTGATACCTGAATCTTAAGTCGATATTTGAGAAATAACTCACTCCTTGGAGTTGGTCATGTTGGGTTTTGAGCATTCTAACACTCCTAAGTGTACATGCAACCCTAAATACCTTGGATCTATGTTTTCTCTATTATACATGAAAATACGAACTTCTAAGGTATTATCCTAATCTATCATACAAAACAATGAACGTAACAAGATAGAATACATACCTCTTTGATGTAGAAAGTCTTCATGAAGCTTGAGTGCCTAGTGCGCCAAGTGTGACACCTCAAATGGTTCACACAACACCAAATACAAATGGAATGACTTGAGAGAATTCTACACTTCATGAAAATCGGCTAGCCCTTTCTTACTCTCTCTAGTGGTCGATTTTGGTCAAGAATAAGATGCTTATATAGTTAGGGTTACACCATGTAAACCCTAATTGACATGGCCTTTCATTTCCATGATCCATGGGTACAAAAAACACCATGCAGCATCCATGGAGCATCATATGGGTTTTAGCCCAACTAGATAATCCATGGAGCATTAGCCCACTATATAAGTATCGATGATTTGTACAATCAACCCATATATTTAATTAGTCTTCTTTTGATCACTTAATTAATCCTAGATTAATTCTTGATCAATACTAATTAAATACTCTTATTATTCTTATTATTAATATACTAGAACTTATAATATATTAATAACCATAAGTGTCTTATTTCTCTCATTATAGTCTATCCAAGTGCATGATACCATGCAACCCAAATGGACCATGTTGGGTCGGGTCAAGTCTTACCAATTATAGTTATGGACTTAGACATTAATCCAACAGTCTCCCACTTGGATAAGTCTAAAACTATTATTGCGTATGACTTCAAGAACTGACTAGCAATCATGGCTCTCAAAAGCTTCTGTCGAACTTTGACCTTGTAGATGAACTCTGACCTTTGTCAATGACTTTTCCATTAGATAAGGGATCATATATTCCTCCATTTTAGATATCATATGCACTGAGACATGGATTGTAAATCATTCTCTCTGTCCATTTGTTGTTTCCTGATTTCCGATTTATGACGACTAACTAATTGAACAAATCAAATCAGTCTTGGCCCGGCCGAGCACTTCCATTTGTCATCATCAGATCATCGAGGGGCCAATAGATATCGCTTTTATCCCAAAGGTAAAAGGAATGGATAAACTTCGACTCATATGGCTTGTTCTACTACTTGTTGAATCATACACAAAGGCACGTTTTATAGCACCGAGTTACCAAATGCGTTTTCGTGCAATCAAGGTACAACCAACTCATAGTAACAACTCATATCTATAGGTTTGAAGAATATAATATATTATCGTCTCATGATCACTCATGATAAAATCCATGAAGTGATTCCAATGAGCGCGGGTTGAATCCAATACTCAGAACTTATGAGCACTCATGAGTGTTGTAGCCCTTTGTCCAACACCTTGGACCTCTACAAGCCAACCCATGACAGTCTTAATTCATATCTACTTCCAAAATATCACCGACTATGGATGGTTTGAATAACTTAGTCATTCCGGAAGGATAACCCAATTTATTCGGGAAGTCAAAACATGCAAAGTGAAACACAATAATAATTGAATCCAATATGGTATCAAAACCTATGAACATAAATAAAACACCTTTTATTTATCACCATATGATTACACATTATTCATTTTATACTGTTTAAGCTATCAACTTTATTCATGAATTTAAAACAATTGTTGTCCCATGCTCCAAGCATGTTCACTATGTTTTCTAAACACTAGTCATGCCATACACCAAATATGCATACTATGTTTGTCTATGATCTTTACTTTGTAAACTAGATTAATTGAACATAACTTCAATGATTCTCTTTTCACATTCCCAAATCCTTACTGCAAATGCAAGAATTCCAAATTCATGCCATTTACTGAAATATGTTAGATTCTAAACTTATATACATTGATCCTCTTGTAACGATTATGCACAAATTCACAAAGTCTTGGCAACAATCATTACAGAGTATTCCAAAGGAGATCAACTCCTTGGAAACATCCTTCTTGCATTAAGTTTCCTTAATCTTACACAGATTGAAATTTTTGACTTTGAAACATTTCTAGATTCATTTTGACTATCACTTCTGAACAAGAGTTGCCTCCATACAGATTATGTCAATATGGTCCTTCCAGAATTATCACTATACTTCCAACTGTCCTTGAGCAACCAATCTTTGGTAAGCCTTAGATTCTCCTCGACAATTGTTTAATCCTTTTAGTCATATCCAGTTCTAAACGTTTTCCCTTCTTAATGCCCCAGGCATTTGGAAAATTTTTAGAAATGATGAATATAGCACATGTAATCGATCCTATATCCGAAGTATATGGGACACGATTCATGATGTCTCACATAAAGACTAAACCAGTCATTTGCAATAATATTTCCATTTCTATTTGCCAAGTTGTCATAATTCAGATTATGAAAAGGGATGCCGTAATCATAATTGAATTTTAGGACGCAAATAATGGACCCATATACAGAATTTCCTTATGTTGAGCCATTCCAACATGAAATTCATATATATATATATATATTTCCTTGACTAAATGATTAAAGCCTCACGATCTAAGCTTACAGATTGGAGATGAAGTATAATTTCCTCTCCCTTAATTGTAGCAAAATCAACTTTTTCCCAATTGAAACCTTTTGTTTTCTATAATTAACATTGCTAACTTGCAATACTTATCATAATTATCATGCTCCCACTAACATGATGATTATTAGCATAACACTTATGCTCCCACTAGCTTTGACATGTACTCAGAAATTAGCTGACTTTCTTACCAAAGTTCAGATTTCTAATACTAGATTGTTTTGATAAAACTTTATCAAAAACATACACCTTCCCTTAGATATCACACTTGTGTGCCTAAACAATTATGAAGAGGGATGTCGTAATCATAATGGTTAGACCTTTTTGCCACTTCTCACAAGTCCAGGTTAGTGTGTCGGTAAACCACACATGCTCCACTAACGACTTTGAGAATGCAAATATCACAATTGCTATCTAGCTAAAATCTACTTAGTGAAAGTGTTTCCTCACCATCATTTTCATGAATCGGAGAGAAACCTTATGACACTTAGATTTAATGGTGTATGTGTTCTTATCCATGTGAATTGTCAAAACCATAGTCACAAGACAAGGATAATGACAAGTCCAAACTCATATGGACTGAACTCAATCTTAACTTCTTGCCACCTGGTAGTTCAAGGGCCTGCCATTGCTTCCAAGTTGTTGTGCAACACATTGAGAACTCTAAGAACTCATATGCAAAGCCAACTTTAAATGGAATGGGCATAGAATATGTCAACACAATAGGTTATAAACCTCAAGTCGTGTGCTAGTGAAGAACTTGAGGTTCTATTCCTGATTAGTTCTTGAGACTTTCAAGACCTTTAAGACTCCTACTTTCCTCTTGACCTATACGACTCCCTTGTCTAACATCCAAGAGATAGTGTGGATTGTAACCAAGACAAACACTTCACACAGTTGGCCTAAGTTGGTCTTTGTTTTATCCAAAACATCACAACTTACCAATTTCAAATGTACAAAAGTAGAAAACTTTTACTCTTACATTTGATAAGTGTTTTAAACCTTCTTTGAGACATGTCACTCAAGTTACAATCTTGGAGTATGACTCTAAGAATTGTTTTTGGAACGAAGTATGAATCATCTTTTTGAATTAACCACTTCAACAATTCATAGTTCCCCTTCTTAGCTATAAGAAAGCACTTAGAGGATGAATTGTGATAAGGTCTCTAAATCATTAAGATGATCATAAAAACTGATACGAAAGTACCCTCCCATCTTTTCAGATTTGAGAAAATTCTATCCTTCTGCTTAATTTGAATCTTCTTATTCGCTCTGCCTTACATTGGAACCTTTTTCCAATGTCTCAGAATTACACTTAAGCTTGTAAGTATAACCATATTTACTGAACTTTAGTAAATTATGATGAATAATCTTATTGATCTTTTGTGGTGGACTTGACCAGTGCACAAGAATGTGTACTCGATCCCTTAGTCCTTTACTTGACTCACACATCCATGTGAACAATTAATTAGTCTTAATTTTCCAATACTTGAAAGTTTTCATCCATCATGCTATACAACTTGTATGATTCAAAGTCCCGGTCCAATTGAAACTTAGGTGACGAGAATCTTTCCTTATTTGGTAAATTTAGAAATTACCCCAAATGAAAGAATCAATTTCATATTTCCACTCTTGCTATTAATGGAGTCATATAAGCAAGAATTTTTCCTCAAATGCCATTGTAAGGATATTTTAAAATAAATAAAATCATCATTTTTCCTTTTATTTTAAAAACTTAGCGGAAAAACTTATCCTTACAATCCATATAAAAAACTTGTTGTTATCTATTCCTAAGCAACATCTCGTAACTCCTAAGAAGTAGCTCAAGAATCCGATCTTCAAACTACGCGATAGAAATCCATCTACACGATTAGATTCAACATATTCTTTCTTTAAGTTTCTTCACTTTTCTTTGATTCATAAAACATCACCATGTGACCCAATCACATCATGTATCAAGAATCTCCGAATACAAACTTAGCAGAGTTAGATAGTGGATTTTACCTGAAGTAGAGTAAAACTTATTGACTTTAACATCCTTAGGTAAATTTGGCAGCTTTGCAACCAATGCCCCCTCCTTTGGCAATATAAACATATGGGCCCTTTGATAATGGTACACGGGACTATCACAGACATAGCTTTTCTCTTTACCATTTGTTCAACCGAGTTGACTATGGCCGATCCCTTTCCATTGAGAAGAGAATGCTTTTCTGGATTACCTGTGTCACTATTGTCAATGTCCATCAAGTTTTAAGGAAGTTGATCTTAACAAATAGATAAGATCATTAAGGGTCTTGTCATAGTCTGTTTCATAGGTGTTCCAAAAGAACTCACTATTTGACTTAGAAAGTAGTTGAACCACCAACTTTCTCAAGACTTTGACACCCTTCTCTCCCGGCTTGTTAATATGTGACTACATCTCCAAGATGTGATCACACCTAGACCTTGCCTTGAAAATAGGGCTTGAGTGACTTTGAACTTCTGGGTTAGGGAGAATAATTTGAGGAGGTGAAAGAAGTATGATTTCCAAGGGACATCATCTTCATTTAGGAAAGCTTGTTTCAAGAGATTTGGGAAGATCATAAATGTCTAAACCAGACTTTTATTAGGAGATATTCAAGATAGTTGATCTAAAGTCCTTAATATGACACCCAATCTGAAATATTAAGGCTAGGACCCAACAAACTATTTTATAACTTATAAGAGGGATGCCGTAATCCAAGCTATAAAATATTTGTAGGTAGATGAATGACGATTCACCAATTTCCACCAAGATAAACGAAATGTATTATTAGGTTTTAATTGGTTTTGAACCACTAGATCTTTGAGATTCATTGAACTGTTCAATGGCATGTTTCAATATCGAGTGTGCCCTTCAGGTTTTGTGACTGGGATGCCGAGGATCACAAAACAAGGTGTGAAGTAACCATGCAAATTACTTGGTACCCTTAAGTGTTTACCCCTCAATCGATGTGCCAGTAAACCACACCCGCTCCATCGATACTATGATAAACATTAAGTTACCCTTTGCCTACCTTCTTAAATACGAGTTAGTGTGTCGGTTAACCACACACGCTCCACTAACCGACTTAAACAAAGTGCAAAGTGTAATTTCATGGATTAGCACCTCATTCAAATTTTCCTAAGTAACTAAGATTGGGTATTATTAAGAGTTTAGTTACTTAGTATTTATCATTAATACTTTTAATGAAGGGAGAATCATAGTCCTGTCAAACCCGTTCGGCTAACGACTCTCCACCAGTCAAGCAAGCGGTGGGTGAGAGTGGACACCCATTAAGTTGCCATTTTATAGGCAACAACCTTGTACCCACCTTATAGACCGGCTTCGTGAATGAGGCGTACTAGCGGTAAGACTGACTTTACTCTTATACATATATATATATATATATATATATATATATATATATATATATATATATATATATCTATATATATATATATATATAAATATATATATATATATATATATTTATATATTTATATATTATTAACATATAATATTATAAAATATAAGGGTTGAATTTTAACTTTTAAAACTCTAAGGGCTAACTTGGAATTAAAGTATTCATAAGAGAAAACTTTACAAATTCCAAAACTTAAGGGCAAGTTTTGAAACTATTCAAAACTAATTAATTCTAGAACTTATGTGTTTAAAGTAGTTTTAATCCAAAAACTCTTCAAGTTCCGTAACTTGAGGACAAGTTATGGAAGACTTTAAACTAATAAAAGAATTAACTTTTCTTTATTTTATAACTTATGGAATTAATTAAGGTTACACTTTTTATTTATTTATTTATTATTTAATGAGGAGACTCTTGGTCCTCCATAATTTGAGGACAAGTTATGGAGTCATAAAACCATTTAATTAGAACTAGACTCTTCATTTTTGTAACATTTGCCAACTTTTATGAGTTTTATGAAACTTAAATGTGACTTTTCATATAACTTGAGGACAAGTTACAAAAACACATTTTAGAATCAACTCTTAGATTAATTTGGATTGAAAACAACTATTTCACTCAACTTTTGTATTAATCTAAGCAACTCATAAGAACAAGATAATTCAAATCAAACTTTTTCATGTAATTAGTCTAAACCTTAAACTAATACAAAACATGAATCTATTGACAATTATCTTTGAAATTGGATTGGCATGAACATTACCACATCAAAAACAAGTTTATAAGTTCAAAAACATCTTAGGGTAATGTTCCTAGTCCATTTCTAGCAAAAAAAAGTCGAATATATGCTATATGGGGCTCCTACTCGTCAAGTGCATGAACCTACTCGGCGAGTAGGATGATTTTACTCATGGACTCGGCGAGTTCATCAGTGGAGTCGGCTAGTCCAGTGCCCAAAATGCCCGAAATTCAACTTTTTCAGCATTTTTCAGCAATTTGCATCAAGTATAATTGAAAACAAGCCTAGGCTCTGATACCACTGTTGGGTTTTGAGCATTCTAACACTCCTAAGTGTACATGCAAACCTAAATACCTTGGATCTATGTTTTCTCTATTATACATGCAAATATGAACTTCCAAGGTATTATCCTAATCTAGCATACAAAACAATGAATGTAACAAGATAGAATACATACCTCTTTGATGTAGCAAGTCTTCAGGAAGCTTGAGTGCCTAGTGCCCCAAGTGTGACACCTCAAATAGTTCACACAACACCAAATACAAATGGAATGACTTGAGAGAATTCTACACTTCATGAAAATCGGCTAGCCCTTTATTAGTCTCTCTAGTGGCCGATTTTAGTCAATAATAAGATGCTTATATAGTTAGGGTTATACCATGTAAACCCTAATTGACATGGCCTTTCATTTCCATTATCCAGGGGTACAAAAAAAACCATGGAGCATCTATGGAGCATCATATGGGTTTTAGCCCAACTAGATAATCCATGGATCATTAGCCCACTATATAAGTATGGATGATTTGTATAATCAACTAATATATTTATTTAGTCTTCTTCTGATCACTTAATTAATCCTAGATTAATTCTTGATCAATACTAATTAAATAATCTTATTATTCTTATTATTAATATACTAGAACTTATAATATATTAATAAACATAAGTGTCTTATTTCTCTCATTATAGTCTATCCAAGTGCATGATGCCATGCAACCCAAATGGACCATTCCACCATGTCAGAGCTCTCTCAGAGAAGGTACAGGCAGAGAACTTCAGTTTGTTGCCTTCCGGACAAGAACAAATCTCGAAAACCGCTTCAGTTTTCTCTATCCACTGTGATAGAGCCATTATCCCTCTGGCCCCATTAAAAGTAATGGGTTTTCTGTTCATGAAATCCTTATATGTACAATCCCCTAAACGACCTGGATGTTGCCCATTCGTAGAACTATTTACTCCCCCACTGTAACAACCCGTAAATTATTACATTAACATTTTGAATTAGGTCATTTAAATTAAGACTTCTATTTTGACCTCGTGGGTGTCCAAATCCATTTGAAACAAGTGAAAACGCCATAAATTTTTATTTGGAAAATTTTTAAGTTTCGACCACATCGGGTTACAACAACTAAATTGGGTAGATTTGCACCGGAACTCAAACTCTAACCATATATAAAAGTGAAAGAACTTCATTTGAAGTTTTTTCACTCTCTCTCACTACTCTCTCTCTACAAATCCATGTTTTGATCCAAAACCACCCCTTTTAAGCTCCAATTTGGTAACAAATTCATCCTAACTGATAGTGTAGCATGTTTAACTTTCAAATTCATGTTTAAATCACTTAAAAGGACCAAGAACATGTGTTTATGGCCCATGAACTATCCCAAAACGTAAACACCCTTCAATGGGGTTTTGGAGCCCCAAAACCCTTCCAAACCACTTCTGGAGCATAGATATGACTTAGGGGATTACATGAATGGTCTTGGAACACTAAAATCTTAACATTTAGGGAGTAAACATGAGTTTATATCCCAAGAACATGCTTGCACCGTAAACATCCCTTCTAAGGCCGTAAACACCTATTAAGGTGTTAAAATGCCCTTAAACACCTCTAAGCATTGGAACAATGTATAGAATCAACCACCATTGTGTTAGGGACCTAAAACATGAAAGAAACCACCCCCTTAGGAGATTACGGCCGTAAACCCCCCCCCCCCCCCAAGGAATGGTTCCTGGGCCGTAAACTCCTTTTTAGTGGACAAATGGTGCCCTAACATCCATCCATTACTTGTACTTTGGACTAGAACCACTTGTGCTTAACCTAGGATCACCAAATCACACAATAAAGGTGCATGTGTGAGTTTACAGTCGTAAACTCCTTGTTTACCACGTTAAACTCCTTACAATGGTCCCTTTGATGGTTTAACCCCTTCCCATGCCTTAGAACTTAACCTAGCTTTATTCCATTAGTGTTATAAGACTTTTAAGCACCCAAGACACACACCACCATGAGTTTACGGCCATAAACTTATGGGGATATGGTCATAGGGCCGTAATCTCCCTTAGGAGTTTACTCTTGCAGAGAAAACTCCATATCTAGGCCTTACACCTCCTTAGTGTTGGATAAGGTGTCTAAGTCCATAACTTATTTGGTATATACTTGACCCGACCGGCATGGTCCATTTGGGTTGCATCTCATCCAAACTATTATGGATAATTTTATGAGAGTTATACACATATGTTTATTAATATATTATGAGTTATAATATATTAATATGAAGTTACGTTATTTAATTAGTTTTAGTCTTAAATTAATTATGAATTAATTTAGAGATTAAAAGGAAGACTAATTAGATTATGGGCTATTTGTTCTATATAGTGTGGGCTAATACTCATTTGTTAATGGGCTAGGCTTATGTGGAAGTCCATGGATGATCCATGGAGCTTTTAACCCATGGATCCTTGGAAAGGAAAAGACATGGGTTATTAGGGTTTCACCGTAACCATGCACACTATATAAGCATGCTTATGGAGCATGAAATGGAGCCTAAGAGAAAACTAGTGAGCTAGTGTGTGTGTTCATGTGTGTGGCCGATTTTATACAAGGGTGTATACTCTCTCAAAGTTTTCCAAGAGTTTGTGGTGTTTGTGATTCCATTTGAGGCATTCACACTATTGGTGATTGGCCCTCGAACTCCTTAGAACCAAACTCACCAAAAGGTATGTAATTTCTTCTAACTCTTTTATGTTGAAATGTTCCCCATGTCATGTTAGATAGGTTATAAACCTTGGAAAATTATTATTTTGCATTTATTTAGACAAACATAGATCCAAGGTTTATTAGGGTTGCATGCACACTTAGGAAGTGTTAGATTGCTCAAAACCCAACAGTGGTATCAGAGCCTAGGCTTGCTTGTTTGATACTTGATGCAAAATAGTGATAAAAGTCGAAATCATTGCTGTCTGCATGGTGGACTCGCCGAGTCCATTGGGGGGACTCGACGAGTCCAAGGCAAACTTCAACCTACTCGACGAGTCAGTTCATGCACTCGACGAGTAGGATCGAAAGAGTGTAGTTTTTCGACTTTTGCTGCTGGAAATGGACTAGAAACATTACCCTAAACTGTTTTGGTGTTATAAAACTTATTTTAGTTGGTATAATGGTTGTTCTAATCCATTTTCAATAGCATATATCAGAATTCCATGATTTTATGTGTTCATATAATTCTTGAATTTTTGATGATCATGTTCATGTTCTTATGAATTTAGTAAATGATAGGAATTATTTGTTGAATTGTTTAGGATTAATTCTTTCATCATTTATGTGTTTTAATGGAGTCGATAATTTGTCCTCAAGTTATGGATTTCCAAAGGTCACTCTTATTTAACACACACTTAAAACACATAAGCTACATGAAAATGAAGAGTCTTCATTTTTATGAACCTTTAATTCATAAGTTATGAAATGAAGAGTTTTGCAAAGTTACAAAACTTGCCCTCAAGTTTTGGAATTTGTAAAGTTTCACACACTTTAATAAACTTTAATTCCAACCCTTAGAGTTTTAATAGTTAAAATTCAACCCTTATACTATTTATAACATTAATGGTTAATTTTTATATATATGTATAAGAATAAGTCGTTTTACCGTTAGTAGGCCTCATTCACGAAGCCGGTCTATAAGGTGGGTATAAGGTTGTTGCCTATAAAATGACGACTTAATGGGTGTATACTCTCACCCACCGCTTGCTTGATCGGTGGAGGGTCGTTAGCCGAACGGGTAGAACAATGACTTTAAATCCTCATTAAAAGTATAATGAATATTATAAAATAACTAAACTCTTTTAATTCCCAATCTTAGTTATTTTAGGAAAAATGTGAACATGGTGCTAGTCCATGGAATTCACACTTTGTACCTTACCAAGTCGTTGGTGGAGCGTGTGTGGTTAACCGGGACACTAACTAGACTAGTAAGGATCACGAAGGGTGGCTTAATGTTTGTCATAGATCAATGGAGCGTGTGTGGTTAACCGGCACATTGATTAGGTGATAATATTAAGGGTACCAAGTGAATTAGCATGGTTATTCACACCTTGTTTTGTGATCCTCGGCATCCCAGTCACAAAACTTGAAGGGCACAATCGAGATTGAAACATGCCATTGAAAAGTTCAATGAATCTCAAAAGAATCTAGGAATTTCAAATCCAATTAAACCTAATAAATCATTTCGTTTTCATGTTGGAAATTAGTGAATCGTCATTCACTTACCTTTCAAATATATTATTACTTAGATTACGGCATCCCTCTTCTAAGTGTAATATATTGTGATTGGATCCTAGCCTTAATATTACATTTGGGTGGCTTATTAAGGATCCTATATATATCTAATCTAAACTTACTCTCTTTTTCAGATGTCTTCCAACACTAATGCTTCAGGCTCTAACCCAACTGGTTCTTTCTCTCTCATGAATCTTTGTGGGAGGGTCATCTTTGATGGTTCCAACTTCATGGATTGGATTAGGAACATCAGGATGGTTACTCGTTATGAGGACAAAGAATATGTCCTCGATAAGGAGTTAAAAGAACTTGATGAGTCTACTGCTACTCCTGAGGAGATCGCTGAATTCAGGACTCATGAGAGAGATGCTACTAAGGTGGCATGTATCATGATGGCCACGATGACAACCGAGCTCCAAAAGTCATATGAAGATTTCTACCCTTTTGAGATGCACCAAGACCTGATGGAAAGGTACCATCAGAGTGCTCGTCAGGAGCGGTATGAAATAATCTCCTCCATAATAACTACCCGCATGAAGGATGGTGAATCCGTCACGGGCCACATGCGAAAGATGCAAAGGTATGTGGATCGTTTGCTGAAGCTGAATGTTAACATCCTCGAGGAGTTGGCAATTGACATCATTTTGCACTCCTTGCCTTCTTGTTATGATCATTTTCGAATGACATATCATATGAACAAGGAGGAAGTTACCCTCAGCAAGCTTCAAGGACTCTTGAAGACCGCTGAAACCGGTCTTAAGGGTAAAGCGGTTGTTACCTCTACTACTCCTACTCCAACATCTACCCCTATTTTAGCTCATTGGGCAAGGCAAAGGGAAGATGAGGAAGCACCCTTCGAAGGGTACCAAGGGAAAGTCTCTTGAAGGCTCCTCATCAAAGACCAAGAGCGGTTCTGTCACTCCTTCTACCATTCCCAAGGATGCTGAATGCTTTTATTGCCATGAAAAGGCACACTGGAAGCGAAACTTCCCTATGTACTTGCAGGATCTAAAGGATGGGAAAGTGAAACCCACCCATGCAGGTATTTACACTATATTGTCTAATTACTCAACATATTCTAACTCTTGGGTGCTTGATACAGGATGTGGTATTCACATATGTTCTGATTTGCAGGGCCTAAGAAGAAGTGAGGATGTGGAGCACAGAAAGATAAACTTAATCATGGGGAATAGGAAGGCTTCACCTGTTTCCAAGATTGGAGTTTATACTTTGTTTCTTAATAATGGGTTAAAATTAGATTTGAATGAATGTGTGTACTCGTCTGAAATGGCGAAGAATATTATTTCTTTTCATGCTTTGTACAAACAAGGTTTTACCTTTTCGTTGGATAATGAATGTGGTGGTATTAATGCTTTCTTTAAAAATGTGTTTTATTTTAAAGTGTTACCTTGTGATGGTGTGTATGAAACTGTGTCGATTGTAGACAACTTAGGAAATAATGTGTTGTATATTGATTCTTCTACAAGCCTATATAAAGCATCATTGTGGCATTGTCGTCTTGGACATGTAAACAAGAAACGCATATGCCAACTCCAAAAGAGTGGAGTCTTGGAATCATTTGACCTTAAATCGGATGATAGTTGTGAATCTTGTCTACTTGGAAAAATGACAAAATCACCCTTCACTGGAACTTGTGAGAGGGGTGAGGGTTTGTTGGACCTAATACATACTGATGTATGTGGGCCATTCAAAACCGCCACAAGGGATCCTAATCGGTATTATGTGACTTGTATTGATGATTTTAGTAGATATGGGTATGTCTAGTTAATCAAACATAAGTCAGAAACCTTTGAAAGGTTTAAGGAATTCAAACAGGAAGTAGAACATCAATTGGGCAGGAACATTAAGATACCGAGTTCCTTGACTATCTTAAGGAGTGTGGGATTGTCTCACAATTGACTCTTCCCAGGACACCACAGCTGAATGGTGTAGCTGAGAGGCGTAATCGAACCTTGTTGGACATGGTTCTCTCTATGATGAGTCGAGTTTCGTTACCAATCTCTTTTTGGGGGTATGCCTTAGAGACTGCCGTCCATATCCTTAATCTAGTCCCTACAAAGAAGGTTACCAAAACACCTCATGAGATGTGGACTGGGAAGGTTCCCAATTTGGACCACATCAAAATTTGGGGTTGAGAAGCTTTCGTGAGGTGTGAAACTCATGATAAGCTTGAACCCCGAAGTGAAAGGTGTATTTCCATCGGTTACCCACATAAATCCTTCGGTTACCTCTTCTACAGACCCAGTGAGAATGTGGTCTTTGTAGCACGAAGAGGGATCTTTCGCGAGAAAGAATTTATAAGCCAAGGAGACAGTGGGAGGCAGATTGATCTTGAAGAAATTCAAGAATCAATTGGTGAAGGAACCTCAGACACTAGCAATCAACCTGAGGAGGAAACTCCTGTTGATCTAGCTGACGAGTCTGTACCTCCGAGGCGTTCCACACGGGTTAGGAACACACCTTCATTTTATTATGGCTTCCATATTAGTACGAAAGGTGATACGTTTATTAGTGATAGTACACTGGTAAATTTGGATGAACCCAGCAGTGTTAAGGAAGCCTGTAACGACCCGTTCCCGGTATGTTAATTCATTGGTAATTGTTGTAAGTTTTGTAAGAGGGACTCGGCGAGTCATAGACTGACTCGCCGAGTAGGGTCATGACTTCGAGCACGCGTGAGCCGGGGACTCGGCGAGTCCATATCCCTGACTCGGCGAGTCCATCCGTCTGGGTGAAACCCTAAATCCCCGGGTTGCCCACTATTTAAGTCACCTTATAGCCCCATTCTCGCCTCCCTCACCCTGAGAACACTGTGAGAAAGAAACCTAATCCACCTTGAGAGCTTATAAGTGTTTTGTGTGCCATTTTGTGAAGGTGTGAAGAAGGAGAAGAAGAAAGGAGCAAGGAGAAGAGTTGTAGTGCAAAGATCCAAGGGCAAATCTGAGTTATTTGAGGTATTTTCGGATTTCCCCTCTTGTTATATGCTTTAAACCTCCATTAGAGCTCTCCTAGGATCTAGTTGATGCTTGTTCCAAGCCTTATGTTTGCATGAATGCCTTAGTAAGTCGAGATATCTTTAGATCTGAATGATTGGGTGTTGTAGAGCCCAGATCTACTGCCTTTTTGGAGTTTCTTTGCATATTAACCATAGATCTACCCATTTTGTGCATCTTTTAGCCTTATTTCCCTTATTCATGAGGTTGTACACGTAAAGTTGGAAACTTTACGTGGTAAATCAGCTTATTGGACTCAGATCTATCAATTGTATGTGTTGGATTCAAACAAAATCGAGTAAAAATCAGTTGCATGGCGGCAACTCGGCGAGTCGGGAAGAACGACTCGGCGAGTTGGGTCGCGAGTTCCCGATTCCTTCATTTTTTATCAGTGTCGAGTGGATCCAGTGAGTTAGAGAGTGGACTCAGCGAGTTGAGAGTAGACTCAGTGATGGAGGGACTCGGCGAGTTGTTCATACAACTCGGCGAGTCCAAGGCAATCTTCTTAAGATCAAGAACAACTCGTCAACTTTGTTCATACGGGTCGGCGAGTCGGATGAAGATTGTCTGAGTTCTTGGATCAAGAGGGTACTCGTCGAGTCGATGCCACACTCGACGAGTAACAGCGTGCAGAACTGAGAAGTGAGAGTAGGACTCGACGAGTTGGGCGGCCCAACTCGGCGAGTCAACCCAAAAGAGAGTTGACTTTGACCAAGGGTAAAAGAGTCATTTTACCCCAAGTGCAGTGTTTAGTATTTGATTGAGTGTGTTTATGGACTTGTAGCCGAGGAGATTCAGGAGCAGCAGCCGTTAGCTTCCCGAGCCACACACTCAGCAGCCAGCTTACGAGGTGAGTTTCCTTCCAGTAGGAACGGGTCTAAGGCCACAATGCCAACCCGTTCAGTTAGCAGTAGTTTCCGGATTTAGGTCCGATGCAGTAGCTAGTACGTTTGATGCCTTCGTGGCTCGAACAGGATTTGTGTGCTATGTTTTATGCATTAAGTGTTATGTGTTCCGGGCTACGGCCCGATGTAGTATGTCGTATATGTGTTCATGCTAGTTGATGTGTTATACTATGCCATGTTCAGTCAGTCAGTTCCGGACTTCGGTCCGATGCAGGGGACAAGGTCCCAGTCGGTTCCGGACTTCGATCCGATGCAGTTAGTTCCGGACTTTGGTCCGATGCAGTTAGTTCCGGACTTCGGTCCGATGCAGGGGACAAGGTCCCAGTCAGTTCCAGACTTCGGTCCGATGCAGTTAGTTCCGGACTTCGGTCTGATGCAGGGGACAAGGTCCCAGTCAGTTCCGGACTTCGGTCCGATGCAGTTTCCGGGCTTCGGCCCGATGCAGTGGGCGAGGCCCAATATGTGTTTATATGTTATTGTATGGTATATGGTAGTTTGGGGGAGCTCACTAAGCTTCGTGCTTACAGTTTCAGTTTTGGTTTCAGGTACATCCGCAAGAAAAGGGAAGAGCTCGGGGTGATAGCATCGCACACACCACAGCTTAGCTTTTGTCCTGCGGATGGTTTTAGTTGTTTTGGATTTGATATAGTATGATACAGTTTTCCGCACAGTATTTTATTACGATTTGGGATACATCGCGTATGTTTTTTTTATGTTATGATACTCATATTATGGTTTTGATTATATTGAAAAACGAAATTTTTGGGTCGTATTTTTGGGTCGTTTCATGTTGGTATCAGAGCCCTGGTTTGAGGGATTCGGATACACTTCCGGGTGTGTCTGAACTCAAACTAAGGGAAATAAAAGATTTTAGTAAAAATAAAAATGTTTTACCAAAAAGAATTTTGAAAGCACTTAGAAAGAAAGAATTGTTTTTAACAAGATAGAGGTGTGTGCATGCGGTCAGCCAAGCTCAAGTAAGTACTCCCAAATTACCCATACAAGTTAATTGTTCAGTTTCAGTTTTAGTAGAACAGCATGCTAGTATAGGACTAAGGATCTAGGAGAATGCCTTATATGCCTGTTTATGTGTTACAGCTTTATGAGTATTGCATGCTAGTACTGAGTAGACAGCAGTAGGATAGCCTGATTAGGTTATGCCTGTTAGTGGAAGCTTAGCATCCTCTTCTAGTGCAGTTTCTTGTTATGAGAATAGTTTGGCCTGAGTCTGTTTCCCTTATCCGAATGCTGCTTGCTTCGTGCTTGGTGGGGTTCTGAGTAATGGGAGTTAGCCATTAGGTGAACACATCACACCACATGTGATCAGGTTTGAATAATCCCAAAGTGCTGGAACTGGCCCTATTACGCAGCTCTTGTTTGAGTGCAACCGTTGTAGTGACGGATCTTTTACTTGAAGGATTATCTGATCCTCATCACATGTGATGGTGTTTAGGTGGTGGCTAACTGGCATTATGAGGAGACCTACAGCAGCTGAGGACCAGTCGTGTTGAGCTTGAGGTTTCCCTAGGGCAAGCCTAGGATGAGAGTAGCAGAGAATAGCAGTAGTAGAAGTGACTTGGTGGAGTCAAGGCAGTTCTTGAGGAAAGTACGGATAGATGTGGAAGGTAGTATGGGCCCGTACTACTCAAAGCAGAGGATCCGTACTCGAATCAAGGAAGGCCAAGACAAGACTAGGAAGCTAGTAGCAGTGTCATGATCCCTTGAGATATTTCAGTGTTCTGATGTGGTTATGATATGTTTCAGAATGGTAGTTTTGCGTCCGAGACCAGCAGTCGGCAGCTCAGATGCCGGAGGGGGATCAGGATCGGGATCAGACCCGGAGGTCGGGCAGATGGATGAGCAGACTAGAGAGTTCCTTTCTTCTGAGGTTACCCGCATCATACTGGAGCAGACTCCTGTGATCCTCGGTTCGATCAAGGAGGGTATTTTAGAGCTGATGGATGAGAGATTGAGTACTTTCCGTGCTGAGATGGCGGCCGTGATGGGGTCGCGCACACTTACGTTCAGGGAGTTCAGGCATGCGGGGCTCCAGACTATCATGGGGCGCGGAACCCCATAGCGAGTACCAGATGGTTGGCGGATGTGGCCAATGCTTTCCGCACTAGCAGGTGTCCCGAGGGGGACAAGGTCAGATTGGCATCCTGTCTTCTGAAGGACAGGGCACGGGATTGGTGGGAGGAGGTCGGACATGCCATCGGGGATGATGCGGCATTGGATGCCATGACCTGGGCTGATTTCTCTACCAGGTTCAGGGCAGAGTTTGCACCGGTCATTGAGGTGCAACAGTTAGCTAGGGAGTTCCAGGACCTTACCCAGACTACAGAGACAGTGGCGGAGATCACCGTCAAGTTCAGGGAGAGGGCCCTTCTTGTTCCTCAGTATGCAGCCGATGAGGAGATGAAGAAGGCCCGTTATCATGAGATGTTGCGGAGTGACATCCGCATGTTTGTGAGCCAGTCCAGTTGTAAAACGCTGGACGACATGATTGCTAGAGCCAGGGAGAGGGAGATTGATCTCGAGATGGAGAAGAAGAGGAAACCGGAGGCGGTTTCGGGTTCAGGCAGTGTGGGCAAAAAGCCCAAGGTTTCAGATCACAGGTCCAGGGGTCAGCAGAGCCACGGTCGGTGTGGCAAGTGTGGGAGATTGCACGAGGGGGCGTGCAAGGCAGGGAGTTCCGACTGCTACAAGTGCGGTCGGACTGGGCATTTGAGTAGGGATTGTACGGCCCCTGTTACTACGGTTACAACATCAGATCTGATTTGCTTTCAGTGCAATCAGAGGGGACATAAAAAGTCCCAGTGTCCCAGTTTAGTTGCAGCAGGGAAGGTGGTTGCACCTGCCCCTGCCACCTTGAGGATTACGGATGGCCGGCAGGGCCGATCTGATACGCCCGTGGCGAAGAGCAGGGCATTTCAGATGACAGCAGAGGAGGCGCGAGCGACTCTTGATGTGGTGACGGGTATGTATCTTTCCTCCATCTTTTAATTGTTATAATATCGTTTGAATATTGCTTGATGATATGTTTTATTTAGGGTCGTTCTCGGTGAACGGCATCCCTGCTTTGGTATTGTTCGATTCGGGGGCTACCCGATCATTTGTATCGCTTGCGCTTAGCAAGAGATTTAGCAGAGCTCCAGGGGAGCTGGATTGTCCATTAGAGGTTGAGATAGCAGATGATAGGACCGTGAGGGTCGGCAGAGTACATAGAGGGTGTTCCCTTCAGATATTTGATGAGCAGTTTTCAGTGGACCTGGTTCCTATTCCCCTGCGTGGGAATAAAGTTATTGTGGGCATGGATTGGCTCAGCCCCAATGGGGCGGTGATTGATTGTGAGCTTCAGCTAGTGAGGGTTCGCACTCCCAGTGGGGGAGAGATAGTGATTCAGGGCGAGAGGCCCCAGCGAGGACCGACCTTTTGTTCCGCCGCAAGGGCGAGGCGCTATGTTCAGCAGGGTTGCGCCGGTTTTGTAGCTTACGTCTTGGATGCCCGGGAGAAAGGCAAGACGACGATTGATGATGTTCCTATTGTTCGTGACTACCCGGATGTGTTTCCCGAGGATTTGCCGGGGATACCTCCAGAGAGGCAGGTTGAGTTCAGGATCGACCTAGTTCCTGGTGCGGCTCCGATAGCCAAAGCACCGTATCGACTTGCTCCCCCTGAGATGCAGGAGTTGTCTACACAGCTTCAAGAGCTATTAGACAAGGGTTTCATTCGGCTGAGCAGTTCGCCTTGGGGAGCGCCGATCTTATTTGTGAGGAAGAAGGATGGGTCGCATCGTATGTGCATTGATTATCGGGAATTGAACAAAGTAACGGTGAAGAACCGTTACCCACTTCCGAGGATAGATGACTTGTTTGATCAGCTTCAGGGAGCGTCTTGGTTCTCCAAGATCGATCTACGCTCCGGTTATCATCAGATGAGGGTTAGAGATGAGGATGTACAGAAGACTGCTTTCAGGACCCGGTATGGTCATTATGAGTTCGTGGTGATGCCATTTGGGCTCACCAATGCCCCAGCCGCGTTCATGGATCTCATGAACCGCGTGTGCAGACCAATGCTGGATCGGTCGGTGATAGTATTCATAGATGACATCTTGGTATATTCCAAGACACAGGGGCAGCACGAGGAGCACCTGCGGGAGGTGTTGGAGACTTTGAGGAGGGAGAGACTTTTCGCAAAGTTCTCCAAGTGTGAGTTCTGGTTGCGCGAGGTACAGTTTCTTGGCCATCTCGTCAACCAGAAGGGTATTTTGGTAGATCCGGCCAAGATTGAGGTCGTGATGCAGTGGGAGGTCCCGAGGTCTCCATCTGAGATTCGGAGCTTCCTAGGGCTGGCAGGGTATTATCGGAGATTTATTCAGGACTTCTCCAAGATAGCAGTGCCGCTCACCCGACTAACCAAGAAGTCGGTGGTTTTTCGTTGGGGGCCTGAGCAGCAGGCGGCGTTCGAGACTCTCAGACAGAGATTGTGCGAGGCTCCGATCCTTACCTTGCCAGAGGGAGTAGAGGACTTCGTAGTCTATTGTGATGCTTCGATCACAGGTATGGGGGCAGTATTGATGCAGCGAGGCCATGTGGTAGCTTATGCCTCGAGACAGTTGAAGCCTCACGAGGTTAATTATCCTACCCACGACTTGGAGCTGGGGGTAGTTGTATTTTCCCTCAAGATTTGGAGACATTACCTTTATGGGGTCCGCTGTACTATATACACGGATCACAAGAGTTTGCGATATCTTATGGATCAACCGAGTTTGAACATGAGGCAGAGGAGATGGTTGGACGTGCTGAAGGACTATGACTGTGAGATCCTTTATCATCCAGGGAAGGCCAATGTGGTGGCTGATGCCCTGAGCCGCAAGGTGTCGACGGCCCCTATCAGAGATCTGTGTATGAGGATGACAGTGATCACTCCGTTGTTGGAGCGGATCAAGGAGGCTCAGATGGAGGGCCTCAAGGAGGAGAGGCAGAAGTGTGAGAGGATAGTGAGCCGAGTAGCTTCATTTGATTACGACATTCGGGGTTTGTTGACGCTTCATGGTAGGGTGTGGGTACCGTACTGTGGTGGGGTACGGCAAGTATTGATGGACGAGGCTCATAAGTCTCGATTTTCTATCCACCCAGGAGCGACGAAGATGTATCGAGATCTTCGACCTGATTATTGGTGGCCCTGCATGAAGCGGGACGTCGCTTGGTATGTTGAGAGATGTTTGACCTGCCGGAAGGTCAAGGCGGAGCACCAGAGACCTCACGGCAAGATGTAGCCATTAGACATTCCCGTGTGGAAATGGGAGGATATCACCATGGATTTTGTCACCAAACTCCCCAAGACCGCATGTGGAGTGGACTCGATATGGGTAGTAGTGGATCGGTTGACGAAGAGTGCTCATTTTATTCCGATTCAGGAGAGTATATCGGCGGAAAAGTTAGCCGATATCTATGTGCGGGAGATTGTGGCACACCATGGAGTGCCGGTATCGGTGGTGTCGGACCGAGATGTTCGTTTCACGTCCAGATTCTGGAAGCGGTTCCACGACGAGATGGGTACTCGTCTCCACTTCAGCACCGCTTTCCACCCTCAGACTGACGGGCAGAGTGAGAGGATGATTCAGACTCTTGAGGACATGCCTAGGGCATGTGTTCTAGATTTTGGGGGCAGTTGGGATACGTATCTCCCGTTAGCGGAATTCTCGTATAACAACAGTTATCATGCGAGCATTGATCGACCTCCTTTTGAGATGTTATATGGCAGGAAGTGCAGGACCCCGATTTGTTGGGGCGAGGTCGGTCAGTGAGTCATAGGGAGCACCGAAGTGGTGCTCAAGACGACTGAGTTAATCCAGCAGGTCCGTAGTAGGCTGTAGACTGCGCAGAGTCGGCAGAAGAGCTACACCGATAGGAGGCGTTCGGACTTGGAGTTCCAGGTGGGAGATATGGTTCTTCTGAAAGTCTCACCTTGGAAAGGTGTCATCAGGTTCCGGAAGAGGGGCAAATTGGGCCCCAGATTTATTGGTCCTTTCAGGGTTTTGGCCCGGGTGGGTCGGGTTGCTTATCGATTGGATCTTCCCGAGGAGCTTAGTCAGATTCACAACACCTTCCACGTGTCGCAGTTAAGGAAGTGTTTGGTGGATGAGACAGCAGTCGTTCCCCTAGAGGACATTCAGGTTGATAGCGGCCTGAATTATATTGAGAGGCCGGTCGCGATTCTGGAACGGAAGATCAAGACCTTGAGGAACAAGGTAATTCAGCTAGTGAAGGTGCAGTGGCAGCACCGGAAGGGGTCCGAATGGACTTGGGAGGCTGAGGAGGAGATGAGAGCGCACTACCCGGAGATATTTACAGATCCAGCCGAAGCAGACTTCGAGGACGAAGTCTGAGACAAGTGGGGGAGAATTGTAACGACCCGTTCCCGGTATGTTAATTCATTGGTAATTGTTGTAAGTTTTGTAAGAGGGACTCGGCGAGTCATAGACTGACTCGCCGAGTAGGGTCGCGACTTCGAGCACGCGTGAGCCGGGGACTCGGCGAGTGCATATCCCTGACTCGGCGAGTCCATCCGTCTGGGTGAAACCCTAAATCCCCGGGTTGCCCACTATTTAAGTCACCTTATAGCCCCATTCTCGCCTCCCTCACCCTGAGAACACTGTGAGAAAGAACCCTAATCCACCTTGAGAGCTTATAAGTGTTTTGTGTGCCATTTTGTGAAGGTGTGAAGAAGGAGAAGAAGAAAGGAGCAAGGAGAAGAGTTGTAGTGCAAAGATCCAAGGGCAAATCTGAGTTATTTGAGGTATTTTCGGATTTCCCCTCTTGTTATATGCTTTAAACCTCCATTAGAGCTCTCCTAGGATCTAGTTGATGCTTGTTCCAAGCCTTATGTTTGCATGAATGCCTTAATAAGTCGAGATATCTTTAGATCTGAATGATTGGGTGTTGTAGAGCCCAGATCTACTGCCTTTTTGGAGTTTCTTTGCATATTAACCATAGATCTACCCATTTTGTGCATCTTTTAGCCTTATTTCCCTTATTCATGAGGTTGTACACGTAAAGTTGGAAACTTTACGTGGTAAATCAGCTTATTGGACTCAGATCTATCAATTGTATGTGTTGGATTCAAACAAAATCGAGTAAAAATCAGTTGCATGGCGGCAACTTGGCGAGTCAGGAAGAACGACTCGGCGAGTTGGGTCGCGAGTTCCCGATTCCTTCATTTTTTATCAGTGTCGAGTGGATCCAGTGAGTTAGAGAGTGGACTCAGCGAGTTGAGAGTAGACTCAGTGATGGAGGGACTCGGCGAGTTGTTCATACAACTCGGCGAGTCCAAGGCAATCTTCTTAAGATCAAGAACAACTCGTCGAGTTTGTTCATACGGGTCGGCGAGTCGGATGAAGATTGTCTGAGTTCTTGGATCAAGAGGGTACTCGTCGAGTCGATGCCACACTCGACGAGTAGCAGCGTGCAGAACTGAGAAGTGAGAGTAGGACTCGACGAGTTGGGCGGCCCAACTCGGCGAGTCAGCCCAAAAGAGAGTTGACTTTGACCAAGGGTGAAAGAGTCATTTTACCTCAAGTGCAGTGTTTAGTATTTGATTGAGTGTGTTTATGGACTTGTAGCCGAGGAGATTCAAGAGCAGCAGCCGTTAGCTTCCCGAGCCACACACTCAACAGCCAGCTTACGAGGTGAGTTTCCTTCCAGTAGGAACGGGTCTAAGGCCACAATGCCGGCCCGTTCAGTTAGCAGTAGTTTCCGGATTTAGGTCCGATGCAGTAGCTAGTACGTTTGATGCCTTCGTGGCTCGAACAGGATTTGTGTGCTATGTTTTATGCGTTAAGTGTTATGTGTTTCGGGCTACGGCCCGATGTAGTATTCCGTATATGTGTTCATGCTAGTTGATGTGTTATGCTATGCCATGTTCAGTCAGTCAGTTCCGGACTTCGGTTCGATGCAGGGGACAAGGTCCCCTTCGGTTCCGGACTTCGGTCCGATGCAGTTAGTTCCGGACTTTGGTCCGATGCAGTTAGTTCCGGACTTCGGTCCGATGCAGGGGACAAGGTCCCAGTCAGTTCCGGACTTCGGTCCGATGCAGTTAGTTCCGGACTTCGGTCCGATGCAGGGGACACGGTCCCAGTCAGTTCCGGACTTCGGTCCGATGCAGTTTCCGGGCTTCGGCCCGATGCAGTGGGCGAGGCCCAATATGTGTTTATATGTTATTGTATGGTATGTGGTAGTTTGGGGAAGCTCACTAAGCTTCGTGCTTACAGTTTCAGTTTTGGTTTCAGGTACTTCCGCAAGCAAAGGGAAGAGCTCGGGGTGATAGCATCGCACACACCACAGCTTAGCTTTTGTCTTGGGGATGGTTTTAGTTGTTTTGGATTTGATATAGTATGATACAGTTTTCCGCACAGTATTTTATTATGATTTGGGATACATTGCGTATGTTTTTTTTATGTTATGATACTCATATTATCGTTTTGATTATATTGAAAAACGAAATTTTTGGGTTGTATTTTTGGGTCGTTTCAAAGCCATGGCAGGCCCGGAGTCTGCTAAATGGAAGGAGGCTATGGACAGCGAGATACAGTCCATGTATGACAATCAAGTTTGGAACTTGGTTGACAATGTACCAGGCCGTAAAACAGTCGGGTGCAAATGGATCTTCAAGAAGAAGACAGACATGGAAGGAAAAGTGCATACTTATAAGGCTCGACTGGTTGCGAAGGGTTTTACTCAAACTCAAGGTATTGATTACGATGAAACCTTCTCGCCGGTAGCAAAGATTAAGTCTATTAGGGTTATGTTAGCCATTGCAGCATTTCATGATTATGAAATATGGCAAATGGATGTCAAAACCGCTTTCCTTAACGGAAAGTTGGCTGAGGATGTGTACATGAATTAGCCAGAGGGTTTTGTCAGTGCAGAGTACCCTAATAGAGTATGCAAGCTTGAGAAATCCATTTATGGATTAAAACAAGCATCTCGTAGCTGGAATCTTTGTTTTGATGAGAAGGTAAAAGAGTTTGGCTTCTCGAGAAGTGAAGATGAGTCTTGCGTGTATGTCAGAGCTAGTGGGAGTATAGTTAGCTTCTTGGTACTGTATGTGGATGACATACTACTTATAGGAAATGACATCCCAACCTTGCAGGATGTTAAGTCCTGGCTTGGTAAGTGCTTTGCTATGAAGGACCTAAGGGAGGCTACCTATATCCTAGGAATAAGGATATTAAGAGAAAGGAGTAGAAGACTAATTGGACTTAGTCAGAGTATCTACTTGGATAAGGTGTTGAAAAGGTTCAACATGGAGAATTCCAAGAAAGGAGATTTACCGATCCAAAGCAATACCAAACTGAGTAAGACTAAGAGTCCAAGTACAGAGGCAGAGATAGCTGAGATGAGCCAATTATTGTATGCTTCCGCAGTTGGCTCGATCATGTATGTTATGACTTGTACCCGTCCTGATGTGGCATTTGCTTTGAGCATGGTCAGCAGGTATCAGGGGAACCCTGGCAAGGCTCATTGGACCGCGGTAAAGAACATTCTCAAGTACCTGCGGAGGACTAAGGATTGAGTCCTTACCCTTTGTGGCAGTGATGACTTGAAAGTATTAGGGTATAGTGATGCTGGTTTTCAGACTGATAGGGATAATTTCCGCTCTCAGTCGGGCTAGATCTTTACCTTAAATGGTGGGGCAATTTCTTGGAAGAGTTCCAAGCAGGAGACGGTGGCTGATTCGACTTGTGAATCAGAGTATATAGCAGCGAGTGAAGCAGCGAAGGAGGCGATATGGCTAAAGAACTTCATCGGGGACTCGACTCCTGGCTAATTGTGTATCCCCCACCTCGGCCCAGCACAGAGGGGATCTGCACTTACGACCGTATAGAGCTTCGAACGGAGCAGCCCTAATGCTGGTGTGGTAACTGTTGTTGTACGAGAACTCGATCAAGGATAGATGTGTATCCCACGACTTTCCAAAGTCAATGACACATTCCCGAAGCATGTCCTCCAGGGTTTGGATTGTTCTCTCACTCTGTCCATCAGTCTGAGGATGATACGCTATGCTCATATCTAGTTTGGTTCCAAGGGCTTTCTGAAGGGATTGCCAGAATCTGGAGGTAAATCTACTATCTCGATCAGAGATAATGGATACAGGTACACCGTGTAGACGTACTACCTCCTGGATGTAGATTCGCGCGAGTCTCTCCATCTTGTATGATTCTTTGATCGGGATGAAATGAGCGGATTTTGTCAAAGGATCGACAATTACCCAAATGGTATCGTACCCACTAGAACACTTGGGTAGTTTGGTGATGAAGTCCATGGTAATCATCTCCCATTTCCACTCGGGAATCTCGGGTTGTTGGAGTAGACCTGAAGGCTTCTGATGTTCGACTTTGACTTTGGCGCAAGTCAGACACTTGCCCACAAATGTAGCTATCTCAGCTTTCATGTTCGGCCACCATTATTGTTTCTTAAGATCTAGGTACATCTTGTCCGAACCCGGGTGAACAGAGTATTTGGTCCTGTGTGCTTCCTCCATGACTATTTCCCTGAATCCACCAGATTTGGGAATCCAGATTCGATTCATGAAACAGTGAACTCCGTCACCTCTGATCTCAAGTTTCTTTTCCATCCCTCTCAAGGTTTCATCTGACACGTTCTCGGGTTTGAGGGTTGTATACTGAGCTTCTCGGATTTGCATGGGTAAGTTGGAATGGATGGTCATCGTCTGGTTCCTTACTTTGTGGTCTGCATTATCCTTTCGGCTAAGGGCATCTGCTACCACATTGGCCTTGCCGGGGTGGTAACGGATTTCACACTCATAATCACTGAGTAATTCTACCCATCGCCGTTGCCTCATGTTTAAGTCTTTTTGATTAAAGATGTGTTGCAAACTCTTGTGATCAGTGAAGATCGTGCACTTGGTTCCGTAGAGATAATGTCTCCAAATCTTCAATGCGAAGATTACTGCTCCTAGTTCCAAGTCATGTGTGGTATAGTTGACCTCGTGTGCTTTCAGCTGTCTAGAGGCATAGGCAATCACCTTTCCTCTTTGCATAAGCACACAGCCTAAACCTTGATTAGACGCATCGCAGTAGACAACGAAGTCCTCTGTCCCTTCAGGCAGAGACAGGACAGGCGCACTGCATAAGGCTTTCTTTAATGTTTGGAATGCGGTTTCTTGTTTATCACTCCAACAAAAGGGTACACCTTTCTGTGTTAGAGTGGTTAAAGGTTTGGCGATTTTGGAAAAGTTCTGAATGAATCGTCGATAGTAGCCGGCGAGACCCAAGAATTGACGAATTTCTGTGGGTGTTTTCAGTGCTGACCAACTCTCTATCGCTTTAATCTTGGAAGGATCTACATGAATACCCTCCTCGCTTACCACGTGACCGAGGAAAGTTACCTTCCGTATCCAGAATTCACATTTGGAAAATTTCGCGTATAGCTTTTCGGATCTAAGGGTTTCCAACACTAGCCTCAAGTGTTGCTTGTGGTCTTCCTCGCTTCGGGAGTAAACGAGAATGTCGTCAATGAACACGATGACGAATTTGTCTAAGAAGGGACGGCACACCCGATTCATCAGGTCCATGAACACAGCCGGTGCATTGGTTAGACCGAAGGGCATCACTACGAATTCGTAGTGTCCATACCGAGTCCTAAAAGTTGTCTTGGGAATATCATTCTCCTGGACTCGTAACTGGTGGTACCCTGACCGAAGGTCTATCTTAGAAAAGTAGCTGGCTCCCTGGAGTTGATCGAAGAGGTCGTCTATTCTTGGAAGAGGATATCGGTTCTTAACGGTCAACTTGTTTAGTTCACGATAGTCGATACACATCCGAAAGGATCCATCTTTCTTTTTGACAAACAGAATCGGAGCTCCCCAGGGTGAGGAACTCGGTCTAATGAATCCTTTACTGAGCAACTCATTGAGTTGACTGGATAACTCCTGCATTTCTGCCGGAGCTAAGAGATATGGAGATTTTGCTACGGGAGTAGCTCCAGGAATCAGGTCAATACGGAACTCGACCTGTCGTTCGGGAGGAATTCCTGGAAGTTCTTCGGGAAACACATCGGGAAAATCACAGACTTCGGGGATGCTCGTGAGGTCTTTAACTTCTTGTTTCTCGTTGATCACATGAGCTAAGAATGCAACACACTCCTTTCGAAGGAGCTTTCGAGCTTTGATGCAAGAAATGATATGAAGGTTGGAACTGGGTTTATCGCCATAGATTATGAGAGTTTGATCTAAAGGAAGATTGAGACGGATAGCTTTTTCGTAACAAAGAATGTCAGCATGATTGGGACTCAACCAATCCATGCCAATGATAACATCAAATCTCTTAATGGAAACAGGCATGAGATCTATAGGAAATGAGTGATCATTTAGGGTAAGCGTACAACCTATGAATACATCGTTAGCGCTTTCTTTCTCACCATTAGCCATCTCGACGGTAAATGTTTCAGTTAGTGGTTGAGGATTTGGTTTTAGATTATGTTTGAATGCATGACTAACAAAACTCCTTTCAGCACCCGAATCGAAAAGAATACTAGCATGTGAGTTGTCGAGAAGGAACGTACCCGAAACAACAGTGGGATCAGCAACTGCTTCCTCCCGTCCCATGGTTAGAACCCTTCCAGTGTTATCGGCAGTTGACTTCTTGGGACAGTTCCTTTTAAAGTGTCCAACTTCTCCACAATTGTAGCAGGCTTGACTAACACCTGCTCCCGATGATTGGTTGGCTGACTGGGTAGGAGTTCTGCAGTATCGAACTATGTGTCGTTTCTTACCACAGTTGGTGCAAGACAATTCTCGACAGGGACCGGGATGATGATGGTATTTACACTTGTCACACAGAGGAAGGTTACCAGCATATTTACTGGTAGGAGTTGAGGCTGTGGATCCCATGGCAGAAACAGCAACAACAGGAGTAGTAGTAGCAGCATGGACTGCTACCATCTGTTGTTTCTTGGATGATCCTTGAGAATATTGACCCTTCTTCTTCTTCCAGAATTTCCTCGTTTCACCACTCCTTTGAGTCGGCTCAGAAGTGGTAGTGATTTCCTTAACATCGTCGCTGTGATCAATCAGAATTTGTGCTAAGGTCTTGGCACTATCATAAGTATCCGGACGAGCAGCCAAAACGTGACTCATTATTGGTTGAGATAATCCCCAAACGAACCTTTCAATCTTTTTGTTTTCAGGAGTGACTAACCCGGGGCAGAGAAGTGCGAGATCATCAAATCGGGAAGTATATGCAGCAATGTCGGAACCTTTCATCTTCAGGTTCCAGAGCTCATGCTCTAATTTCTGCATTTCACCACGGGAGCAGTACTCAGCAATGAGAAGTTCTTTCATGGCCTCCCAGCCCATGGCATTGGCTATGGGTAAGGTCAGAGATTTGACTCGGCCATTCCACCAAGTCAAGGCTTTATCAACGAAGGTACAGGCTGCGAATTTGACTTTATCAGACTCTGCACAAGCACAGATTTCAAAGATGGACTCAATTTTCTCGAACCATCGAGATAAGGAAATGACACCTCCCGCGCCATTAAAAGATGTTGGTTTCGTATTCATGAAATCCTTGTAGGAACCCCCTCTTTGGTGTCCCTGGCTACCCTCAGGGTTTTGAGATTGAGTACCACCACCTGAACCACTAGGGTTCATTTGTGACATAGCTGCTACCATCGCAGCGGTCATCATCGTCTGGAGCGATGTTAGATCGAACTGGGGAGGAGGTGGCGGCGAGGAAGGATTGTTGTCGTTCTTTGAGCTAGGTCTCTTTCGGGGAGGCATCTTGATCTAATAAGATCAAGGAAAAGAGGATGGTAAGTCCTCTACATTGAATCGATAGACATGACAGTTATATGATTCGAGTAAGCGATAAAGCAGGAAAGAGTTATCGAACAGATAATTTATCGCTAAGAGTAATCACAGAAAACTACTCGAATGAGGATTACTACAGAGGGTTGGAATCGAGAAATACTCCCATAGTATTTCATGAATTGTTTGCGACAATGATTCGATGTTGGGATATTAGGGTAAGTTTTAGGCATGCCACATACCACAGTCACTCCCAAGCACATGTTGGCCGTGTCTCGAATGAATATAGTTGGCCAAGCTATATTGACCCTAGACACGACTACATAACTGCCCAGGTTTAACCGTAGTACACAACACCCATTTACTTATGTTCTGTTCTACTTGTGGTTACGGATGACGACGGTTCGGTATACTTGTATATTTTTGAAAATACTTGTAGTTTGAAGATACTTTTAATTCAGAGCACTTAGGCCCTTTAGTGTTTATAGTTTTATACCATGTAAGGTTTGGTATACTTCATTCACTATAAACAAGGGCTCTGATACCAATCTGTCACACCCCGAAAACCGAAGGCGGAATCATTTCCGGGGTTGACTCCACGTTGAGTATCAAATCCAATGCACATAGTAAGTAAAGTAAAACAACCATTACATTACATAATAAAAGTTTTACAGTTGTTTCAAAAGTAAAGTTTATATAGTCGTGATACATTATATATATAAACAAAAGGAACGGATCTTCATGTACACCGTCTTCGAGCAAAAGGATCTTCGGGTACCTGTTCTAACGTTGACCTGAGAACACAAGCGATTTGAAAATCAGCATAAAGCTGGTGAGTTCATAAGCGGTTTTGTTTTATGAAAATGTATCGGTTCCCTTTTCTGTATCTGAAATGTTATGTTCACCAAGAAAATCCCGTATTTTCTTAACGTTGGTTATTGTTTGACAAATGTAAAGTATAGTAAGTTTGTACACTGAAAATACGTTTATTCATGTGAAAATGTATAGTTGGTTATCTGACTGGTTGAACTGTTCTGTTTACTTATCATGTGTTACCAGGAAAGTCCCATACTTTCCTTATTGTATGTTACAAATTGTAAAAGATGTAATGTTATCCAGTTTGTTACTCTTTCTAGTTATGTAAATGTTACCCAGGAAAGCCCCATGCTTTCTTGCATGTAGGTATCTAATGTAAACGATGTTAAAGATGTAAAAGATGTAATCGTGATTAGGTTCTATGTTTTCCCTAGGAAAGTCCCGTACCTTCCTGAATGTTGGTTACAGTAAGTAAAAGATGTAAAAGATGTCAAAGATGTAAACGATGTATAAAGTAATCCATTATTACTATAAGTAAATCTCTGTTATCCTAATTGCGAGTTCCATAACCATACAATAGACTGAAACCTGTGGCAATAAGTAGTCCACATGTGGCAATAAGTCGTCCACATACTTATGACTTTCGTCACCCTTGAACCATTTCGGTTCGGCTGTAGCTAGCAGCCAGATGTGGGGTAGTCAGCCCCGTATAGATCTATACACTCAAGTCACGCTCTCTAAATACCAGAGATTCTGGTTATGGGTGTAGTCCTCCACTCGCGTAATCTGGGTGGAGTGTTCTCCGAGGACGTGTCTCCAATCATACAGGAATAACAAATTTACTAGTAATAATATGATAGTCCTCCACTCGTATATGTGTGGGGAGTGTTACCGAGGACAAAACAGTGTACAGGTATTATGTTCAAATGTTTTAATGTCGTGCTTTTAACTGATATAATGTGGAAAACCATTTGTGAAATTCATGTAAAACATACTAGTTTAAAGACTTATTTCACAAATATATGTTACGTGATTTGTATGTTCGATCTGTTATCAGTTGTAATATCAGTTATAAAAGCATAAGAATATGAAACACACATTTGAAAACATGTTTTGAGTACAAGAATTCCCTTGTACTTTGCTTGTGTTCCCCCCCCCCCCCCCTTGAAAACAGTGGAAAACAGTGAAAAAGGGTAGGGGTATGAACTCACCGGACTCGGAAACGTGTCGGTTTTGAATGCTAGACGTTGGTTCGGGGTTTGATTACTCACGATGATCCTATGTAAAATGATATAATGTCCATATATATACAATTAGAGATACATTCACTAATCATATGGGACATTACACTCCAATGAGGTTAAACACCTCAAAACGAGTGTTCGGAGTGACCCGGGTGACATCTTCGGACTTGTAATGGCACTAGGGACTTGGGACTTGAGTTTACTCCCCAAGAGTAAACATTTTAAAGAGTTTACAACCATAAAACACACACATACATGAGTTTACGGCCGTAAACTCATGTGGGTGTGGTTTTGATGGTTTAAGGGTTCAAATGGACATAGGGGTTGCTAGAATGGATTATCTAAATTGCCTTGGAACACTTGGAATGAATTTAAATTATCAAAATGATTATTTTTATGGGAGTTTACGGCCTAATATAGGCTCCTGGCCGTAAACTCCTTAATCTTCATGAAAATGGTGTTAAATGTTGTTAAAACAAATCACATGTGATTAATAGGATTATTCCAAGACTTTACATGAGTTTTATGGGACATTTGAGAGGTGTTATGGAGTTTACGGCCCATGAGACCCTCCTCATGGCCGTAAACTCTTATATAGGGTCATACAAAGTGTTTCAAGGTCTAAAACTTGCATAGAAGGACTTCTAAAATTCATCTAAAGGCTTTAGGGGTGTTTAGTTTGCATTCTAACACCTAAAATCTTGGAGTTTACGGCCCAAGAACAAGCCTTGGCCGTAAACTCTTATAAATCCCACAAATGATGTGTTTTAGGCCCTTAAAGTATTTTTGGTTGGTCCCTTGATTTATTCCAAGGCTTTTGGTGGTGTTGGATGGCTTTCTAACACCTTAGAATTGGATTTATGTCAAATTTTGGGGAGTTTACGGCCCAAGCACATGCCTTGTCCGTAAACTCACATAAGTCCCATAAAATTCATGTTTCAAGTGTCCAAATGCTAAAACCAAGGTCCTATAATTCATATCTAAGCCATAGAAGTGATTTGGAAGGGTTTAAGGGCATGAAAACCCTAATTATATGAGTTTACGGCCCAAGAATGTTCCTTGGCCATAAACTCCTTCAAATGGCTCAAAATCTATGTTTTAAATGTTTAGAGTCCAAATCATGAAGTCCCATAGCCATATCTAAAGTCCAATTGAGTTTAGGAAGGAGTTTAAGGGCTTAAAACCCCATTTAATGGAGTTTACGGCCCAAGCTTGTTCCTTGGCCATAAACTCAAGTTCTTGGTCCCAAAACTCAATCAATTCATCAATTTGAAGGCTAAAGGTGTTGAATAACATGTTAGGGAGGTTACCTTAAAGATTTGAAGCCTTAAACTTGAGATTTGGATCTTAATTCTAGCTTGAGGAGAGAGGTTGTAAAAGTTTAGTGAGAGATTGGCCAAAGGCTTCAAATGAAGTCTTAAACACGTTTATATAGTGTTTAAGTTTTGGACACGGTGGAATTCTACCCGATACCGGTGTTAGACGAGGCTTTTGGTCGTACCCAATTTAGTTACCGTAACCCGATACGGTAATTTCTAGAAATATTCCGATCACTAAAGTTGGGTGCTAAAATGATTTCTAAATGTATGAAGACACCCATTAAGTCATTTTAAATGTGTACTAAATAATGACTTAATTAAACGGAAGATTGGAAATCGAAATGGAAACGACGGTTGGTTGTGCGAATTGTACTACGAAAAAGTTACAGTAAAATGATACGGAAATTTCGGGTTGTTACAACATCACTAAAATCTTTTGAACTCACCAACTTAAATGTTGATCTACTCTTTTAAAATAACTTATATTCTTAGGAAACTAGTAGTCAGGTACGCTCATCGGGATTCGGAAGATGAAGTATAGTAGCTTCATGTCTTATTTTGTTATTTACTTTTGGATTAAACCTTTTGAGAATCACTACTTGTAAAGACTTTAATATTAATATAATGGTTGTTGGTTACTATGATTTCTATGATACATGTGTTGTGATACTAAACATGACGTCCTCCGCCCCCCGAGCATTTCCATCGTTCCGATTTGGGGGTGTGACACTGTAGAGCCTGTAGGGCTTGAGAGATTGTCAGAGCCAGAACCATCATAGAATTCAGCAAAGTTACCAAACTTTACTAATTGATATTTTCCTTCAAATGTGAATTTTCCTTTCCGAATCTGTTTCATGAGACCAAACGCGCTAGAACCGATGGATTTGAGGTCTAGAGTTCTCTACTTCTCTCAATCTCTAGATGTTTGACGTTGAAGATTAATTGAAGAAACCTTGGATATATAATAAATTTATCCCTTGCTTTTGCTTCATTATTAAAAATCATCTCATTCAAAATAAACTTTGAATAGTTGCAATCTATTCCTAAATCAAGAGCTATGATAGAGCCAGTGTTGAGAAGAGAGATTTCATCTGCTCCTGGTTTTCTACCAGAGATACAACTCACAAAAACATGAGCTAAAAATCTCCAATACGGAGGCAACAACTTCTGAAGTGTTGGATGAAATACCCCTTTGTATCCAATCTGATGCAATATTTCTTGAATATGATCTAAATCAATCTCCGTTGGAAAGTCTTACACGTTATTGATTTACAAGACCTCTCGGAGGATCTGCTAAGTTATCAAGATTTTCTTTCCTTTGACGATTGCTTCAAGGAAGTTTGTCTTCTACTCATCTTTTCTTACCACTGCATTGTTCCAGGATTCCGTTATCAATTGTTGATAAATAACAGGACTTGTAGTAAAAGCAGTCAACAAACAACATCTTCTCAATCCATGGATCATGGATTTGAATTTAGAATGAGCTTCTGGAGGATCAACCAAGAAAATGACCAAGTTGTGAACATATTCAAATTTAAGTCCAGCCATCTTATTTTTCTCAAACCAAGCTATGTAAGAAAACATAGAAATTTAATCCATAAACATCGAGTTTTTCCCGTTTAACAATTTATTAAGATTTCAATTTAGATGATTATAAAAAAAATTGCATTTTAATGCAAAAATGGGGTCTACGGACATACACTAGTCTACGACCGTACACGCGTATACGGCCGCACACGGGACTATAGCCGTACACGGGTTTACGGCCGTACACGGGTCTACGGCCGCACACCCATGAATAGTGCCGAAAAAGCCGTAACTCTTCTATTAAACGTTGATTTGCAGTCGTTTTTTATCAAGATCAGTTCTATGGAAGTCTATTTGGTCATACCTACGTGGAACAACAACCAATTTCAAGAAAAATGATGAATTTTGGATCGGATGTGAGAGAGAGTTCTTGATGCGTGTACGACCGTACTCAAGATAAGAGTGATAAAGTGAATTCGGCCAGACACACATACATATATAGTATATCCATACCCGGCCCATCCGTAGAGAGCTGTAACCCAAAATGCTTAAACTCCAAATGCTTAAACTCCAAACCCAAAAATTTAAAATAACACATTTTACGGACTAAATAAAAATAAAAATAATAAAAATAAAAATAAAACTGAAAATTAAAAAATTAATATAAAATGAATATGAATTAATTTTAATTTCTATATTTCAGAGCAGATAATAATTTTTTGAGATTGGGATCAAAGTTATTTGACAGTTTTTATCCATTTGTCAATACTTTCCCCTTCATGAATACATCTGGTCGATCATTGATATTGTGGTTCAGTTAAACACGAATTTTTTTGACTAATCTAGGACATGTTACAAGTGACAAGACATTTAGACCTTATGTTCCTAGAAAAATTCCTAAGGACCATTTAGCTTACCACAACCGAAGATATTGTTGTCCACCTAAGTTGAGCAACGAGATCTACAGACAATCTAATAATTGATTAATTTTAGATGTACTAGAACATGTTTCTCGCTTCCTGATATACTCCAACAATCAAAGACTTCTGAAATACTCCTTACTTTAGGTGAGTAGACTATTATTAAGGGATAAGACAGATTAAGAGTGCATATGTTGTACACACAGGAAGGATCTTCTGATCACATAGAGGGTGAAACATATGTGATGAGATGAAAACTCATTTTGATCGATTAGATCTTACACAGGTTTATTAGAATCATGCAAACAAAATAACACACAAAAGAATGAACCAACAATGAGCTGAATGATTCAATATATTCACGCCTCAGCAGAGCTCGACGAAGAACTTCCGCTGTAGAGGCTTTTTAGGGTACAATCGATAAAAACAAAAATGTTATGAATGATCGAGTTAACAGCTACATACCAAGATGCATGCAAGCATCTATAAATACTAAAACCCTAAATATTAAATCACGGATTGACAAGCCTAATCCGGATACAAAATTGGGCTAAGAAACGAGCCCAACATGCAACACATCTTAAACCCAACAATCTCCCCCTTTGCATCAATTGGGGCGAGACCTCACTTCGGCTTACTTGCACCTGCGACACCAGCTTTCTTCACAGTCTTGAACAAGCATGGAATAATGGCCAGAAGTGTTTGTCGGAAATGAATATACTAGTTGATCATGTCGTTGAAGTATTTCTTATCACTTTCAGAATTCTGCTTGCATCGATTGATGATTCCCAAAACATGCTCCAAGCAGGAAGTGGTGTAAAGATGTTTGTCAGCCAAAGCGAATAAGCATTTCTGACCTTCTGCCCTGGTGAACATGACTGAGTTTCGCTTTGGGTCAATCTTCCCCATCTGCATTCTATTCAAATCGCTTGCAGAACCAACTGGAGTGATAGCAGGCTTCTTTCTGAGGACATTTGCAACTTCTTGATCCAACATGGCAACGTCCAAAATGTAGCACACCAACATCCTTTTGAAATGATCTATGATCGGCCCATATTCCATATCATTGATGAGGAGAATGTTGTGCATGATTATCCAGTCATGAGGATTTAGATTGGGAAGATCAGCTAGAGAGATGGCATGTTCGGTTTTGTCAGACCCCCTCAAGACCTTGAATCTGACATTTGTGAAGTTACCCTCCCGAACGGGTTTGAGGACCCGAACGTTGATAATCTTCTGTGCACTCCCTGTCTGATACTGAGGTTGAGCAATCCTTAGACAGAAATCGATAAGTTCCCTATCAACCTTCGGGTGAGGATGAGGGACTTCAGCTACGTGGGAGAATGCATGAAAGATAAAAGCCTTTCGGGTCAAGGGCATGTCAAATTGAGAATCAACCGAATTGACCCAGTCCAAGGAGATCACGAGTTAAAGTCAAAGGGTGTTGGGGGACTCAATAGCTTCTTTGACAAGCTCTTCAAGAGCCCAAGGAGGAAATAGGGTTTTTCGACTTTCAAGGAGATCATGAGACTCCTTTATCCTCCTTTCATTAGCTTTAGCCTCCTTAGCAATCTGAGCATTTGTATCAAGCTCCATCTCCCTGACCTGTTTCTTCAGAATGCCAGCAATAGTTTCTTTATCCTCACTTTCATCACTGTGATTGAGAACCTGTTTGTCGTTGTCTTGAACACTCAAACCTGATGCAAGAACAGTTGTTGGTTTGGTTGCTCTAGGAGGAACTAATGAAGAGACTGGAAGTTGTTGAGATTGAGCTTTGGAAATAGGAGGAGGTTAAGATTGAGTTGTGCCCTTTGAAGTCTTTTCTCCCCCTTGTTTCGGATGAGCCACCTGCTCAGGAAGCCCCTCAGTGCGGCTAAGCAGGGCAATGGCAGGGGCAAGCTTCTCAACAAGAGTTCGCCTTACCGAGTAGTTGAGAATCGGATCATGGACTTCAATAATATTGGAGAGAGCTCTGTGGACATCCGAAACACAACATTGAATCACAGCTTTCTCCGACCGAAGAGAGTCGACCTCCTTCTCTGCTTGGTAGAGTTGATGACTTGTAAGTTGGAGCTCAGATGTTTTGCGAGCAAGTTTACCCTTTGAAGAAGATTCTGTGGCAAGGGTTTGCTGGAATTTGAGCAGACGATCTTCAACGGAAGACTGGAAAGATTGGTTGTCTTCTTTGACGGTTTGATGAAGACTGGCGAAGTACTGTTTTTCTGTTTGTAGGGAAGTGGCCAGCTTCTCCACAACCGAATGAACCTTTTTGGCATTAGGTTCGGCTGCCCCCTACAAAGACTCCAGAAAGATGTTAGCATCTTGAAATAGTTTTTCGACTTTTTCGGTCGCCGCAGCACAAGCCTTTGTAGATTTTTCAATAGCAGTCGTAGCGGAGTTGATTGAGGCTTCGTGTGCTTTGGTGAAAGTATCCACCATCCCCTTAATGGAAGCTTCCGAGATATGTGACTTTGAGGAAGAGGAGGAAGCGACGAGATTATCAATCTTCTCGTGGAGTTCCTTGATGTGTTTTTTGGTGATAGGATCATCATCATCATCATCATCACTTTAAAACTGGTAGCAGCTGTAGTAAATGGAATCGAAGGTCATATCTTCCCCTCATAGAAATGTCTCGGTTTCAGCTGAGTGAGTGAGAGATAAGGGTGTAGTGGATGGTCCAGTAGTGGGAGTAGGTTCGGGTGCTGAAGTTGGTTCGGGTGTAGGTGTATGTTCGGGTGCTGAAGTACGATCCCCCGTATCAGATACGTTGGTTCGAACTCTAGTGGTTGTTGTTTTGGTGGCTTCATAGAAAATAGGTGGTGGTATAGGAATAGAAGTGGGTGGAATGTGAGTAAAGGTAGTTATGGGGGGAATAGAAATAGAGGAGGTTACGGTGGGAATGGAAATAGATATAGTAATAGGTGGAGAAGATATAGTTTCAGTGACAACAGGTACCTCATGAATAGGAGAACGGGGAGGAGAGTTGCCTCGAATCGACTCTTCAGATTTTGAACCTTCATCGTCTGAATCACTCGATGAAGAAGCAAGAACAAGTTTACGCTTCAGTTGTGTTTTCTTCTTCTTCAGTGGAGGAGATTGGGCTGCTTTTGTCAACTTTCGCTTCTTAGGAGTAGGGCCTTTCGCTCCTTTTGTAGCTTTCTTGATTTTCCCCTTCTCTGTTTTCTTACCCCTGGTGGCAGGTTTGTCTGCATCATTAATAGACTGCAGCATCTCAGGTGTCAACTCTCTCGGATCCGAAGGAGGAAACTCCTTGTAGATTTTGAAGATCCTGCTCTCCTTGGATACACCAGCGTACATGGACTCTGGAATTGAGCCAACAAAAATAAATTTGGAGGGATCAGTCACAATAATCTTGGTGGTATGAAACACACCCACCAAGGAGAGAGGAGAGTTGGCCATAGTGGGTACATGATATTTATCCATAGCCCATTTGGTGATGATCGTCCAAAACCTAGCATAAGATATTTCAGTGTGCCGAGAGGTAGAGCCAAGGCTTTGAATCAACTGTTGCCACAGGACCGAGCCGTAATCAAGGTTGATCCCATTGTACAGACCATAAAGGATGGTCATGAATAATCAGCTGGCTCCATCATAACCTGCACTCCGCTCAGATAAACCCTGGAATCGGATCGTGAAAAAGCCGTTCCATTGAGGAGGAAGGCATGACTTCTTGAACTTTGTCACCGTCATAAGGATTTCTGTGTATCCAATGTTATAAAACATGGAAAAGAGTTGACCCACAATGATTGAATCAGGGTTAACCCTCGATTCATTAGGTTCAAAACCGAGAAGCCAGCAAAATCGCTGCTTGGAGATGGAGGATTTGTTGTCAAGAATTTCGAAGTAGATACGATCAACAGATTTGTCGTAGTGAGCGGTGGAGAAAACCTGTGAGAGACATTCCATCGGTACGATTTCAACCTTAGAGAGTGCGAGAATTAGTGGAGAGTATTTGAGACACTCCACTATCGGATACATAAATGCATCATAGGATATTGGGTTGAGATCGATGACCATGCTTTGCTGTGGTCAGATTGGAAGAATGGTAGATCGGGAAGAGGTTTCATTGACTGAGGAGGAATCTGCCATTGTTGAACGCTTCATAAAGGCACCAAGGCCGGCCCTTTATTGAATTGAGATTCGGATATGGTTATTATGTTATTGTTTGATATGTCTGCATCCTGGTAGCTAGGATGGTATATGCTGGAGTCCTAGTTAAGGTCCGTTTCCCAATATGTAGAGTGATGCTATGCTAGTGAGCGGTTCGGTCGGTAACCTGGTTAGGGTGATGATATGCTATGTGATCTGCTTGCTCGGTTTGATTGACTATGACTGTTATATGATTGTATGTTATGTGCACATGGTTGTTTGGACTGGAGATGGGTTGAGGCGGGTCCTGCTCTGTGCTGTAGGCCAAGATACCCAGGGCGGACCGGTTATTCCGAAGGCCCAGCGAGCGGTCCGGATAGGCTGTAGGCCCCACGAGGGCGGACCAGACGTGCCGAGGCTCGGAGAGTGGACCAGACCGACTGATGGCACGTTGCGGGCGGACCAGTCACGTTGTAGACTTAGAGAGTGGACCAGGGGGGTTGAAGGCCCAGTGCGGGCGGACCAACCACACTGTAGACTCGAAGGGCATGATTAGACTCGTAGGATGGATCTGGTGGACTGAAGGTCGGATACGGCGGACCAGTCACACAGTAGTCCCGATATGTATGGCTGTTCTATGTTCTGTTATGTTATGTATGTTTTTTATGCTATGGGCCAGAAGGCAATATGTTTGGGACCGGAAGGTCTTAGCCTGGAAGGGCGTATATGTAGTTGGTATTTTGGGGGTATCTCACTAAGCTTTCGGGCTTATAGTTGTGGTTTAATGTTTTTCAGGTTCTTTAGGAGACTGTGGCTAGGCGAAGGCGTGATCGTACAGCTCCTCATGATTTTGTAGCAATGCGATTCTGGGAATACTCTAAATGATTTGTATTGAAAACCTTTTTGTAAATAATTTAATGAAATCGGGTTGTTTTTGAAAAATTTAAATTGGTTGCATTTTTCGGTCGTTACAGATAGCTTAGGCCTTAAGCAGTCCAATGAACCTTCTAGAATAAGGTCCCTTTGGACGAAACTGGATGCCCAAGCCTCCAACATTTCGTCCACCCTTATTCCTTAGGTTTTCCCAGCCTAAATTTAACTATCATACATTTGACAGTTTTAGTCCCTTTTATTTAATTAATTTCTTTTAGTCACAAAATGAATTTTTTATTAATTTTTGACTAATATTAATAAACAATATGATTTCTCCTTTAATATATTAATCTCATAATATATATTAGTAAATCATAATTAATCCTCTTTCTTCATAAATTATCCTATCAAGTTGCTTTGGTGAATGCAACCCAAAATGACCATGCACAACCGGGTCAAGTACATACTAAATATAGTTATGGACTTAGACAATAATCCAACACATACTTGGGATGAAATGACCATTTCATCCCCCCACCCCCCCTTCCTGACCCATCAAGGCCCAAACTATAAATTCAATGAAAGCCCATCAATGACCCAATTTTTCAAATTCGGCCTAAACCCTTACGTGGGACTACCCTCTAGAACCCATTATGTACTTCATAACCCCAAAGCTTAACCATGGTTAAAGTCAAGTCAAGGTCAAAGTCAACATCCAAATCAAAGTCAAAGTTAATGCTCCGAGTTGACTTAAGTCGTCGAGTTATCCTTTAACTCGGCGAGTTCCCATAAACCACAAAATCGTGATACTAAGAATCAACTCGTCGAGTTCTCCCTTAACTCGTCGACTTCTTTCTTTTTTAGCAGAATCGGGGCATACTTACATCAACTCGTCGAGTTCCTTCTTGAACTCGTCGAGTTCTTCACTCTGTTAACCATTCTTAATGCATTAAGCTATTTCTCTGGAGTCCAATAGCTCTGAACCTTAGTTCCTTTCCATTATGACGCCTAGAAGAGTAAAGTTTCCAACTTTACCCTCAGGAACCATCTACTAAGCTTAAAACTCACACCCTAGTTTTTTTAAAGGGGGTCTTGACCCATTAAGCCCTTAAACTCAGACTACAACCCACCAATATACATATCTGATGTCCTAAGGTGGATAATTTACGTAAATTTTCCAACTTTACGTTCATGTATGCTAGAAACACCCACAAATGTTTATTTCTGGCTTCACAATGGACATGTTGCATGAATGGGACATGTATGCCATTAAGGTTTGCAACTTTAAGCCTCCATAGGTCATAAAAGGGTCAGATTTATCCCATTAACCCCTGTAACCTCTTCTCTTCGGACCATTTGATTAAAGCCCCAAAACCCAAGCTAAAACTTCATGAAAAGAGATGTAGTAAGTTATATGTCAATGCAGCGAATTTGTACCTTAAAGTTGTAGCTCTTGATGAAGGGTTTCTGGATCTAGAGTCACTCCTCCAAGCTATGTGCTTCCCTCTTCATGTCTCCTTCAGGAATCACCAACAAGTACTCTTTATGAACTCACAACACTAAAAATTTGTGTTAGGGTCTCGAGGTTAAGGTCTTGGACGATGGAGCTGGAAATAAGGCCAAACCCTAGAGCTTAAGTTGTTTAAATAGGGTGCAAAGTCCCGATTTTGGGGTTTCCCAAACCCAGTCTAACTCATC